>NC_091480.1:70492178-70810392 GCF_036971445.1 Narcine bancroftii | reverse complement strand
TTCATAGGGTTTGTCTCGAAGAAAGAACGACTACCACCAAGAGAGGCTAGATCCAAGTATCCTGCAGGATCCTGGCATAATCTGATCTCCAGCCATTGCCTGTAGTGGGACATAAACCCTTCAGCTTCTGACTGCAAAACTGGAGTGTCTCTGCAAAGATTGAGCCTCTCTGCCCTGGAACACATCCCTCAAGTCAGTGGTTCTCAACATTTTCTGCCCCCCCACCCCCCCTCACATACCACCTTAAGTAAGACCAATGGCATCCTGGTAAGGGATTACTTCAGGTGGTAGGGGAGTGGAAAAAAGGTTGAGAACCACTGCCTTAAGTTAATCAGGTATCATAAGGAACATGGTGAAGACTCATCCACAGTCATTTGATTTTATTTTTAGCTGTGTATTGCTGTATGGCTGACTGCCCAGAAATATTTGGCCCAGAAAGATACAAGCACAAGGAAAGATTGAAATAGACATAGCTATTCAACCCCTAAAGGTCCCTGGCAGAATTAGTGAGTGATCGCTCTTGCAGATATGAAAGGAATATTTATCACAAGGTAATTGTTAATGGTGTAAAGGAAGAATTAAATATGTTAATCTATCTTAAGTAACTCATTTCTGGAATTACTCATTTTAGAAATATTAAACTCTTTCCTCTCTCCTTAGTGCTGACTGCCATACTAAAGGAAGAATGTGATTAAGCAAGAAAGGATTCACGAGGATGTTTCGGAGACTGGAGAACAGGTGTTACAATAGAGACTGGATTGGATAGGACTTTCTCTGGAGTGAAGGAGGCCAGGGGGGGGGGGGGGGGGGTCACTGTGTAGAGGTTTTTGTAAAAAAAGTGGTGATGGGCATAGATAAGGTGGATGGTCACAGCTTTCTTCCCCAGGTAGTGGAGGCTAAAACTAGAGAGCACAAGTTTCAGGTGAGAAGGGAAAGATGTAAAGGGGACCTTAAAAGAAAACTTTTCATGTAAATGCTGAGGAGGGATATGTGGATCAAGGAAGTGATAGGGGCAGGTACAGTTATAATCTGAAAGACATTTGGACGGGTTCATGAAAAGGTTTAGACCAGTGGTTTACAAACTGCCCCCCAAACTCATTCCACCTTAAGCAATCCCTAAGCCATACTTTTCTGGGAAAAGCAGTTCCTCCTCATCTCTGTCCTCCATCTACTTCCCTGGATCTTGAGGCTGTATCCCCTAGTTGCCTCCTCCATCAATAGGAAAAAAATCAAACCTTAGCAAGAGATTACTTAAGGTGTAATGTGAGTTTAGAGGGGCAGTTTGAAAACCACTGGTTTAGAGGGTTATTGGCTGAACGCAGGTAAATTAAACTAGCTCAGGAAGGCACCTTGGACAAGTTGTCTGATGGGCATGTTTCCATGCTGTACAAGTAGGAATGAATTTATGACAGGCCTTTTGGTTCGTTATGACAATACTTTACAAAAATGGTCTTCATCCCAGCTCCTGGTCCGGAGCTGTACAGCCAAGTGGACATCATGATGTGACACAGAATTGCTAAGCAGGAAATATCTGTTTTAAAATTAATTTGTGAGTGTATCATAGAATTGTATCGTGCAGACACAAGGCCTCATGGCTCACCTCCTCCATGCTGACTGTGACACTCAATTGCAGTTGCCTGCATTTGGTCCCCACCCTTCTGCTCCAATCCTTTCCATAAAACAACCATGCCAAGATTGCACCGCACACACAAATTTGGACGTAAACTGCTATCTACCTGTGGTGCCAAGGAATAGACAGTCATGGAAACTTAACAAAGGCAAGATGCCAAACCAATCATAATAGATGGTCTTAAAAACTTGCTTGGGTGTGATTTACTCAAATCAGGAAGCCTCTGAGACAGAAAAGTCACATAGAAATTGACAGGTCTGACAACAATTCATATTTACATTATGGATATAAGCAATTTAATGACAGATCTTGTATTTTAAAAATACATCTAATTGATTGGAGACTGGTTATATGTTATAATCTCTAGACATCAAAGTCGCACGTTTGCAGTCAGAAGATTTTGCTCTCACATCTTTCAGGAACTCAACTGTAGGGAGATCACTGGAGTCTCCCTCCTCCTCCACCCACCCCCCACCCCCGACGTAATCTACCAGGATCATTGTCTGAAGAGGGTGTGCAAAATTGTTGAGGACCCTTCCAACCTGCACACATCTTTCAGCTGCTCCCGTCGGGGAAGAGATCCAGGAGAATCAGAGCCAGCACCACCAGGCTGAGGAACAGCTTCTTCCCACGGGCAGTGAGAATGTGAACGACCAAAGGAACTGCTTGCACTAACCATCAAAAACTCGTCTTCACAAAACAATATTTATTTGTACGTATGAATACCTAACACACGTAGACAACAATACATATGCAGGCCACACTACACCATTTAATAAGATGGTGGCTGATTGTAACCTCACCTGCTGCAACCTGTGGGCCCCCCCACCCCCTGTCACTCATCAACTTCTACCCACACTGGAGACGATCCATCCGCAACGTCTTCCCTTTCTGCAGCTGTTATACTATCCTGGACTGGCAATGCCATTCCAATCACCCCCACCCCCCACCTTTTACTTCTCTCCCTATCCCTTTTTCAAGCATCCAAACCCCAGAACATGACCCACAACAACTGGCTGCTCAACCTATTCCTCTTAGGGCAGCATGGTTGGTGTAGCTGTTAGCGCAGTGCTAGTGACTGGGACCAGGGTTTGAATCCAGGGTCTATAAGGAGTTTGTACCTTCTCCCTATGTCCATGTAGGCTTTCCCCAGGGGCTCCAGTTTCCTCCCACTGTTCAAAATGTACTGGGGGTTGTAGCTTAATTGGGTACAGATTGGGCAGCTCAGACTCATGGGCTAAAATGGCCTGTAACCGTGCTGTACGTCTAAATGAAAAAAAAAGAATGCCAATTAGAAAGGTCGCTGGGAGGCACCTGGAAGGGAACTTACCATCAGAAGAGCTTTGATTTTTTTCCTATTGATGGAGGAGGCAACTAGGGGATACAGCCTCAAGATCCAGGGTAGTAGATGGAGGACAGAGATGAGGAGGAACTGCTTTTCCCAGAAGGTGGAATTTGCTGCCATTTGAAGCAGTGGAGGCCTCAGTAAATATATTTAAGACAAGATTGGATAGATTTTAACATAGGAGGGGAATTAAGGGATATGGGGAAAAGGCAGGTAGGTGGAGATGAGTCCATCATCAGGTCAGCTATGATCTTATTGCCACGCGGAGCAGGCTTGATGGACAGGATGACCGACTTCTGCTCCAATTTTCATAGAATTTCTTGTCTGTTCTGTGAACCATGAATATCCTATGCTACCCCTCCATTTAAATTTAGTCATGCAGCATGAAAACAGGCATTTCGGCCCATGACTCTGTGTCTCCCAATTAACCTACAACCCCGGCGCATGGTGGGAGGAAACTGGAACCCCTGGGGAAAACCCACACAGACACAGGGAGGACATACAAACTCCTTACAGACAGCACGGGATTCGAACCCCTGTCCCGATTGCTGGCGCTGTAACAGCGTTGCGTTAACCACTACGTTAACAGTGCTGCCCTTTATAATTTTTTTTTTGAAGACTTTATTTAAAATTTTATAACATGAATACAATAGAGAATTACATTTAAAGAAAAATTTTAAAAAATTAAAATAGTATGATTACAATATTACATCAGAAAACTACACAAAAATAAATTTAAATTTAATTTAAACATACAGCACAGTAAGAGATCCTTATAGATTAATTGGTATATGGGGGGCATGGGTCCACAAGCCCATGCTCCCCCATACACCAATTAATATAAAATCCCTGTACATTTTTGACAGGAAACTTGAGCACTCGAAGGAAATCTAAACACCCTGGGAGAATATACAAACTGCTTATAGACAGCACCAGATTCGAACCCAGGTCACTGGCACGATAACAGCATTGGACACAATGCTATACTAATTGTGCCCCTGAGCCACAGAGTCAAACCGTGCCAGAGACCTTGGTGCTGTGCTGTGGCTTTCCCTTTCCAACACGGTACAAGTGTTATTGAGGGGAACAGCTGCAGGGTGTCCTCCACTGACTGTCTATTCTCTTTCCCTCTCCTCACAATCATCCAGCTGCCTACTAGTTGCAACTCCTGCCAATCACCCCCTCAGCCTCCTGAATGATGCCGAGTTTATCCAGCTCCCTTATGTGGTCTGTAAGAAGCTACAGCCAGATATACTTCTCACATGTGAAGTTATCAGCGATACTGTAGCATCCCTGATTTCCCACGTCCTATAAGAGGAGCCTTGATTGGCATTCTCACAGCTCTGTCTGAGCAATAAGACCTTACCTGTGCCTTCTTACTGAACCCTCTTTCTAATTGAGCTGCTGTCACGGCCACCTGTATTATCCGATACAGAACTGTACTGTTTCTTCCTAAATTAACAAGCGTCCCATAAAACTAGCAAGACAGTCACCTGAATTTTGCTTTTCTCTTAATGTAACAATGTTGTAATCTTATTTGTGTAGTCCAAGATAAGATCTAGGATTACGCCAAGTTCCAAAGTGAATCTAAGAGTTAACATTTTACTATTATTGAGTATCTTTACGACATAGTTCACTGCACTTTGAAAGATCAGAGTTACTAAATGACTTCAAACATTTGCCCACTTCACTTTTACAGTGTTATTAATCTCTCTTTGTGTGAGGGGAAGGGGATGAAACTAATGGACTTTCTGCTTTGAGAATCTTTAGATTTTGAAATTGAATCCAACAGATTGAAGTTTGATGAAGTGTGTAAATAAAACAATGTATTCATTGTTTTATGAACAAGACCATGATTTGTGTATTTTTACTTTGTCATTCCCACAATGATGTACGTTTCATTTGTGAGGGAAGGCTGCAGGAAGAGGGTATTTTAATAGAATTTTCACTGATCTGTTTAGAATAGAACAGAGGAGTTTTAAGACTTGTGGGTTGGGCTTGAAATGTGGGGAGGTTGTGTAAAACTTTTGTACAACCGAGAACAGAGGAGTTTTAAGACTTGTGGGTTGGGCTTGAAATGTGGGGAGGTTGTGTGAAACTTTTGTTCAACCGAGAACAGAGGAGTTTTAAGAATTGTGGGTTGGGCTTGAAATGTGGGGAGGTTGTGTACATACTTTTGTACAACCTCTTCTGAGTACTTTGACTAGTAAGAGTCTCCTTATTAAAGAAAGGTCTGACCATTCCTCAATCTATATATCCTCAGGTTCTTAAAAGTATTTAAGCGAAGCACCTTCACTGCCATTCGACTGCAGCGGCGCTTCCACATGAACAAGTTGTGACTAATCAGATCGTAGCCTCAACACTACATTCCTGCTTAATCCCAGAAACCTTGTCGCAAATCTACCACTATCTTAAAAAAATATTCAATGCCCTCTGAGGGCAGATCTTTTTGTCTCATCTCTGCCAACCTCTTAAATTTTATTCAAAGACCACCCTCTCTCAATTCTGGGTTCTCTCACAAGCATTTGCCTTTATGTCCTCCCACTCAAGGCGGAAACAAAAGCTGGAATCTTGAGCAAAGAATTGCTGAAGGATCTCAGTACATCAGACAGTGACCATGGGTAGAAATGGTCAGTCAATGTGTCAGGTCTGACACCTTCATCAAGACTGACATAAAAAAGAACTACAATATAGAGCGCCCTCCATAATGTTTGTGGAAAAAAAGACATTTTTCCCTTTTACCCCTGCTGTAACCAAACGATTCACAGTGCTCATTCCAGATTTGATTAAAGTGTATTTGTGTACATTCTGTTTTGACCATGTAGAAATTATTTTTATGCAGAGTCCTCTCATTTCGGGCACCATAATATCCAGGACATAGCCATGGTATATATATTTTGCGCAGCACATTTGGCGTAGCAGTTAGCGCAACTCCTTTACAGCGCCAGTGATCAGGACCGGAGTTCAAATCCCACGCTATCTGTAAGGAGTTTGTACATTCTCCCCGTATTTGTGTGGGCTTTCCCAGGGGCTCTAGTTTTCGCCATCATTTGAAATGTACTGGTGTTGTAGGTCATTTGGGTGTAATTGGCCTGTTACCACGCTATATGACTAAAAAGCAGTTATGCTTCATCCCCTCATTTCAGAGCATTGTAATATTTGGGACATAGCAATGGTATTGTATATATATTAAAGTAATCATGTAAGGTACTTTGTTGCATATCCCTTGCATGCAATGACTGCTTGAAGTCTGATTCATAGATGTCATCAGATGCTGATTATCTTCTGTCGAGCTCTTCAAGGCCACTACTCAGGGTCAGTGCCAAGGGGTGGGGGGGCATCTGCAAGCATTGCCCCCAAACAAGGTGCTCTGCCCCCCATACAGTCCATGGCTATCGCTCGCTGTCAGACCTGCCCTCGCCCCTAGCATGCATCAAGTGTCACTGGCAGCTAATGATGTTTGCCCTTGGCACCTATACCAGAGGAGCAGATGATAGTCACAGCAAACCCCTCTCCCCGAGTGAGTTTATGAGCTTTACACGGTGCACCCCTTCTTTAACATGCTAATAGCCCCCTCTAGAATTCATTCTGGTGCCAATGCAGCCTCCATTGCAGCCATCTTCATCTCCAGCTTGTTTTGGGGCTTGACCTCTTATGTTTTCTCTTCAGCTTATGGAAGGCATGTTCACTTGGATTTAGATCAGGTGACTGACTTGGCCATTCAAACATTTTCCAGTTTTTAGCTTTGGAAAAAAACTCCTTTGTTGCTTTAGCTGAATGTTTGGGATTATTGCCTTGCTGTAGGATGAAGCGCCGTCCAATGAGTTTGAAGGCATTTGCTAGAACCTGAGCAGATAAGATATTTCTATACACCTCAGAATTCATTTTGCTACTGCCGTCAGCAGTTGCATCATCAATGAAGATGAGTGCGCCAGTACCAGTGCCAACCATACATGGGCAGGCCATAACCGCCCCCACAGATGAGGTTGGGCAGTTCCTATTAGCCTCCACTTGCCATCACTCTGACACAGGCTAATCTTGGTCTCATCTGTCCACAAGATCTTTTTCCAGAATTCTTCAGACTCTTTTAAATACTTCTTGGTAAACTGTAATCTGGCCATCCTGTTTCTGTGGCTAAGTAGTGGTTTGCAACTTCCAATGTACCCTCTGTATTTCTGTTCATGAAGTCTTCTGTGGACAGTTGTCATTGACATATCCACACCTGCCTCCTGAAGAGTGTGTCTGATCTGTCGGACAGGTGTTTGGGGATTTTTCTTCATTATGATGAGAATTCTTCTGACATCAGCAATGGAGATCTTCCTTGGAATACCAGTCCCATTGCAATTACTGAGCTCACCAGTAATTGATGTTAATGATGTTCCAAACGGTTGATTTTGATAATCCTCAGGTTTGGATGATGTTTCTTTGTTTTATGCTTGTTTTTCACCCTCATAACGGCTTCTTTGACTTTAATTGGCAAAACTCTGGTCCTCGTGTTGAAAAATGGCAACTACAGACTCCAAAGGTGATCAAAAGCTTAGAAGGAAGTCTCGCTCTCTTCTACCTGCACCAATTAAGCAATTAAACAGACCCAATCACTCCAAACACCTGTAAAAACCAAATGTCCCAAACATTATGGTGCCCTGAAATGGAGGAACTATGTATAAAAAGTGCTGTCATTTCCACATGGTCAAACCAAAATGTATACAAATAACCTTGAATAAAAACTGGAATGTGCACTTTAATTACACGTGAATTGTATAATTACAAATTTAAAACTGTGGAGCACATTGGCAAATAAAGGAAAAATTGTGAAATCATCCCAGACATATGGAGGGAACTGTATATAGGGGAAAGAAGCTAGGGAAGGGGCCCTGAAGTATTGGACAGAAGGTGCAAGAAGCAGAGAGATAGGTAGAGAAGGTGGGGGTGGTTGAGGAGCAAAGAAAGAGTGAAAGAAAAAAAGTAGGTACAAGAATAGGTAAAGAAGAGATGGAAACTTGGGATGGTGGCGACCAAATATTAGAAAAATTGATGCTCATGATGTTAGGTTTAAGCCTGTCCAGGAGGAAGAGAAATAAACAATGCATTATTCAAAGGGTAAGGCAGTTTAACATCACAGTTATCTATCAAAATTTGGGCAACTGCTAGAACATTAAAAGACCCATCTTACCCTGGTTGTACTCTCTTCTCCATCAGGCTGTAGATTAATATGTTTGAGAAAATGCACTTCCAGATTTATGGACAGATTCTTTCCTGTTGTCAGATTTTTTTGGAATATTTTCTTTATAGTTTTTCCACTCAAACTCCAACAATTGTCAATTATCATTACCAACAATATTAACATTATTTACATTTCATACATGTTAATTCCATATAATCATCTCAGAGTTTAAGTTCTTTTTCATCTTCTCCCCCCCCCCACCCCACCAAAGACTGAACACTTAACACCAAACTAATTACACTGACACACAATAACCAAAACACTCGCAACAAGGGTATGAAACTTATTTGTGGGATTATAGGTTTGTCGTGTCATGGCAGTCAGTGCCTTCCTTTCTCTTTTCCTGGTTGGAATGGAATGGACCCCCTCCACTCCCCTGCGAATTGGTGGGGGGTGGTGGATTGGGTAAGGCAGCAAGGCACGCTGATCCACACTACAGTTAACTATATAAACATTTATGGCAGAGAAGCAGGCCAGTTTGACCCTACTAGTCCATGCCGAACATCATCTCCCATCTAGTCCCACTGGCCCACCTTCGGCCCATAACCCTCCACACTTCTCCCATCCATGTACCTATCCAACCTTACCTTGAATATTAACATCGATCTCACTTCTACCACCTCTGCCGGAATTTCATTTCATACCCCCACCACCCTCTGCGTGAAGAAATTCCCCCTCATGTTTCCACTAAACTTTCCCCGTTTACTCTCAATCCATGCCTTCTTGTTTGAATCTCCTCACTCTCCGTGGAAAAAGTCTGTCCACATTGATTCTGTCCACCTTATAATTTTGAATTCCTCCATCCAATCACCCCTCAATCTTCTATGCTCCAGGAAATAAAGTCCCAGCCTCTTAACCTTTCCCTGTAACTCAAATCCTGGTAACATTCTCATAAACTTCCTCTGCACTCTCTCTATACTGTTTATTTCCTTCCTGTAATTCGGCAACCAACACTGTACACAATATTCCAAATTTGGCCTCACTAATGCCATATACAATTTCAACATAACATCCCAACTCCTGTAATTTATGAAAGTCAACATACTAAATGCCACTTTCATCACCCTATCCACATGTGATTCAAATTTCAGAGAATTATGTACCATGGTTCCTGAATCCCTTTGTTCCACTGCACCCCTCAATTGTCTACCATTTAACATGTATGTCCTATTTTAATTAGTCCTACCAAAGTGTAGGACCTCACGTTTATCAGTATTAAACCCCATCTTTCAGCCCACTCTTCTAACTGTCCTATATCACCCTGTAAACTTTGATAATCTTCCTCACTGTCCACAACACCGCCAACCTTTGTATTATCTGCAAATTTACTAATCCAATTTTCCCCTATCATCTAGATCATTAATATATGTGACAAACAGCAGTGGACCCAGTACTGATCCCTGAGGCACTCCACTCAACACCGGCCTACAATTCGACAAAATTTTCTACCACTACTCTCTGCCATCTCCCATCCAACCGTTGTTGAATCTATTTCACTACTTCATGAATACCTAATGTTTCCACTTTCCTTACTAACCTCTTATGGGGAGCCTTGTCAAAACCTTACTAAAGTCCAAATAGACAACATCCACCGCCTTCCGCTCATCAACCTTTTTAGTAACCTCCTCGAAAAACTCTACAATATTTGTTAAGCATGATCTACCACATATAAAATCATGCTGACTACTCCGAATCAATCCCTGTCTTTCCAAATAGTTGTATATACCATCTCTAACAACACTTTCCATTAATTTACCTACCACTGATATCAGGCCTATAATTACCAGGTTTACTTTGGATCCTTTTTTGAACAGCAGAACAACATGACCCACCCTCCAGTCCTCCGTTACTTCCCCCGTGGCCAGTGATATTTTAAATATTTCTGTCAACACTGCTACTATTTCTTCACTAACCTCCCTCAGGGTCTTTGGGAATATTTTGTCAGGATCTGGAAATTTATCCACCTTGACCTGTTTCAATATATCCAACACTACCTCCTCATTAATCCTTATATTATCCATGAGCTCCCTACCATATTTCTTCACTTCATCTGGCTCAATATTCTTTTCCTTAGCGAATACTGCAGAAAAATGTTTAAAATTTCTCCCATCTCCTCTGACTTCTCAGAGCCTACCCCCTCCCCCATAATCTTCAAGAGTCCAATTTTATCTCTCACCATTTTTACTTTTAATGTACCTATAGAAATGCTTTGGATTTATTTTTACTTTTCCTGCCACGCAGCTTCATATCTCCTTTTAGCCATTCTAATTCCCTCCTTAATTTTTTTTACCCTCTTTATATTCCTCAAGCAGTTCATCCCTTCCCTGCTGTTTATACCTGTTGTACACATTCCTCTTCCTCCGAACCAAGTTCCCAATATCTTTTGAAAACCAAGGCTCCCTACAGTTTCTAACATTTTCTTTCATCCTCACGGGGACAGACCAACTCTGCCCTCTCAGAACTTCTCCTTTGAAGATCCTCCATTTATCTGCTACATTCTTTCCTGAAAATATCCCAATCCAAACCCTCCAAATCTTTTCTCTTCCCCTCAAAATGTGCTTTTTTCCAATCAAGAATCTCAGCCTTTGGCCCACCTCTATTCTTTTCCATTACTAGCCAAACTTTTGACACCTGACCCACCTCATTCCCTAATAGGAGATCCAATACTGCCCTCCCTCGAGTTGTTTCTTCTACATATTGATTCAGAAAACTTTCCTGAACACACTTAAACTCTACCCCATCCAGCCCTCTTACTGTATGGGCGTCCCAGTTGATGTTCAGAAAGTTGAAGTCTTCCATAACTACCACCTTATGTTCATTACGCAAAAATGCAATTGTGACACAATTGGTTAATTAAATATATGCTTATAAAAGGGATTAGAATTGGGTTAGCTTTTAGGTTGCATGCATTTTACAGACAGAACGATGCCTTGCAACCCCAGAAACATTTGCAGAGAGTTGGGGCCATGTGTTTTTCGTAAAGCCTGGAAATTGCAACATTTGCAAACTGAAACAAAGTGCCTGGAACATTAGGAGGGGAGGGGCAGAGAACAATAGAAGGCAGTTAGCAGAAGGTAATCTGAGAAAAGGCTCCTTTTTCAAGACTGGGTAGAGTTCTAATATGGCTGTGGAAATCAGGAGTGGCACCTAGTCTTCCCAGTGTGGCAAAGAGAAGAAGAACTGTGAGAAGAACCTGGAAAGACAACATTTCTTCTGGAAGACACACTTGTTTGGAGTGTCCAACAAGCAACAACCATCTCTCTGTAACCCTCCACAACTTTCCTGCGTGGTAATTTTAAGTAAAGCACTGAAGTTTGCTTGAATATAATGACAATTTGATTCTGTGCACAGGATTGAAGATTACTGGAAGCTTTAGCCTTGGAAATATGGACAGTGGAAAATTAGCCAGTAAAAAGACTTTCTTGAAAACACATTCCACACACTTGCACTTAGATTAGGTTGAGGGGGGAGGGATTGTGCAACTTATCAACACTAAGTTATTTACAAGTGTTGATTTATACTCAGAGAATTAAACCAATTTTGTTTAAGGAACCATTGCTTTGGTGTATTTCTATTGCTGCTGGTATATGGGGTACACTGAACACACAACACCATCTCCTTACAAATTTGCTCCTCTAATTCCCTCAGCCCACTTCCATTATGTATTTATGCCTCTGCCATTCCTCAATTCTACCCAAATAGCTTCACTGAACAATCCCACCAAATCATCCTGCCACAGCACTTGTGTAACGTTCTCGCTTATAAGCAATGCAACTGCTCTAATGTTTATCACCCCCTGTTCTATCATGCCTGAAACAACAGGATCCTGGAATATTTAACTGCCAAACATGCCCTTCCTGCAACCAAGTTTCACTGATGGCCACAATATCATATTTTCATGTGGCCATCCATGCCTCAAGCTCATCCTCCTTATTTACAAGGCTCCTTGCATTAAAATATATGCACTTGAGAGACTGTCCTCCACATATACTCCTTTTGTTACTAACTACCTTTACCTTCCTCCCTCCTCCATTTATATTTTTGTTTTGTCCCCTCCATCCAACCTAGGTGTTCTTCCTCCCTACTCTCTGTACTCTCATTCTGATTCCCACCCCACTTCCAAACTAGTTTAGACCCTCACCAACAGCTCTAGCAAACCTGCCCGCCAGGAGGTTCTCCCTCCAGTCCAAGTGCAGCCCATCCCTTTTGTAAAGGTCTAATTTTCCCCAGAGGAGATCCCAATGATCCAGAAATCTAAACCCCTGCCCCAGCTCCTGAACCACACATTCATCCTCCACAACTTCCTATTTCTACCCTCACTAGTACACAGGCAGCAATCCAGAGATTCCCACCCTTGAGGTTCTGCTTTTCAACTTCTTCCCAAACTCTATGTAATCCTTCTTTAGGACCTCATCCCCACTTCTAATTATATAATTGGTCCCTAAATGGATGATGATCTCTGGCTACTCCCCCTCCCCCTCCCCCTCCCCCTCCCCCTCCCCCTCCCCCTCCCCCTCCCCCTCCCGAATGCTGTCAACCCAATCAGAGACATCCCGGACTTTAGCACTTGGGAGGCAACATTACAACCAGGATCCCCAATCTCATCCAGCAAACTTCCTATCTGCTTCCCTAACCAGTAAGTCCCCAACTACAAGAGCCCTACTCTTTACCACCCCCCCTTCCCTTCCCTTCTGAGTTAAGGGTCAAGCCCCTGTGCCAGAGACCCAACCTCCATGACTTGTCCCCTGTAGATAACACCCCCCCAAACAGTATCCAAAATAGCACATGTTGTTGAGAACAGCCACAAGGGTACTCTGCACTGCCCATCTTTTCCTTTTCCCTAGTCACCCAGTTCCCTGACTCCTGACTGAGTGACCACCTCCCCATAACTCTGCCTCTGCCTCCCTTATGATCAACAGTTCATCCAGCTGCAACTCAAGTTCCCTAACAGTTGTAACTGGATGCACCTTTTTCAGGTGTAGTCAACAGGAACATCTGTGCTGTCCCTGACATCCTGCAATCAGAGCACTTAACTACCTCCATCACCCACTCCTCAATTTAAATTAGAGTAATTTAGATAAACTTAAAGAATTTACTTCACCCTCCTTTTATTGGCCCTCTATCAATTAATCTAATTACCCAATTATTGTCTCCCACAAATCAACTCCCAGCTGGCTCTCTTTTTATAAGTACTCACAAAGAACTTACTCTTTTCCACTTGGTCTTGCTACTCACAATGACTGCAGCAACTCTCTTAGTTCCTCGTCAACTGAAAAGCAAGGTAAGCTGTCCTATCCTTTTTAAACTTGCTGCCTGACTGATGTCATACACTTATGTACTAGGCTCCCTCCCTGACCTTAGTCCCTTATACTTCTAGGCAGGTAGGTAAATAAATAGATATTTAGGTAGATAGATAAATAAGTAAAGTAAATTGTGCCCCTATGTAGCTTAAGTAGGGTTGCCAGACCTTCAAAAAGTGCTGTATTATTTCCTTAAGTTGAAGGTAATTTTCTCTAGGGGAGTGCAGCTCGTGTTCAATGCTCAGGCAGGAGTAGGACTTCAAGGCAACTGCTCTGGACTTTCTGGCTGCTGTTAATGTGATCACAAATTGAATTTGAAATTTGGGCAACTTCATTGTAAGTTCATTATGGTTCCCAACAGGAAGAGCTCTGGGTCCTGTGGGAATTCTTTCCCTATGATATTCCCCCCCCCCCCCCCAAAGGCTTAGCCCAATTCCACCAAAAAGGGTCTCCCCTTGGTACACGTCGAGGCTGCGTGCACAAAAGTCCCTGTCGCAACGCTGCATCTAAAACATTGTTCTGATCATTCTGGTTTGGATCTGCTCAATTTCTGCAGTGTCAGAAACAACTGGTACAAAAAATTGTATTGTACCTCACATTGATGAATGCAGTCATGAAGGTCCGACACAGGACAGACCAGCACCACCCATCAATCGTAATTCCCAAGTCCGACTCCCACCTCTGCCTCAACTTATCCAGGCCTGGTTTAGGGCCTACTGTTTGGAGCAAGAAATACATTGAAATGAACTTCCGTGTGCTCCCCCTACAAATCATGGCCTCTGTCACTGTACACTGGTAGGACCATTGTTGACCTAATCAGTCCTGTAGAAAAGATCTTATCTGAAGTGGAATGTCTTACTTGATAAATTATACATATTCCTAAATTGCTCAAACAACATTAGCCGCCCCCACTCATCACAGTCCTCCATGCACCTGATGCCATTACGACGCCAGGTGTCCAGGATCTTGTTAATGGTATTAATCTTTTTGGAGACGGGCACGTTTTTGGAGACAGCCCCACTTTGGTTTCTACATGTTGGTTAATTTTGTTCCAAATGAAGATTATTTGTTTTAATATGGGGCTGCCTTTCTTTCCTGACAGCAATTTGGCATAACCTTTATAAATAAAGTCCTCTGCTACCTGCTCACCTGTCACGTGTAGGTCGATTTGTGCCCAGGATGGTACACTTATCCCCTTGAAGAGGGAGGCGATATATCTTGACTGGGCAGTCCATTAGTATTTTTTAAAGTCTGGCTTTTGCAATCCACCCAGACTACAATTCCAGGTCAATTTTTACATAGATGCCCTGGCTACCTTTCCATTCCATAGGAATCTCCTCACTCCCACAAGTACATTTTTGAAGAATTCCCAGGGCAGTGGGACAGGCAGTGTCTACCCACTGATGTAATGGGTTGATCCTCCTCAATTTTTCCCAAGCAAGGCAGGGCTGGGTGGGTGGGGGGGCTAAGGGAGAGGTGGGATTTAACTTGTATAAATTATTCAAGCTATTATCTATTCTAACTCCTAGATATTTGATCCCATTTTGCAGCCACTTTAGTTGACTATTTTCTTGACAATGACTATAATCTCTCTTCATAAGTGGCATGAATTCACATTTATCCCAATTAATCATATTCTGAGATCTCTCCATAGTCCTCCAAGGTGGAGCACAGCCTTGGCAATGGCTTTTCCAGGTTTGTCAGCTATATCAGAACATCATCAGCAAATAAATTGATTTTATTCCTCTTCCTGGCCTGTTCTGAAACTCTTAATGTCTGGATCCTGGCAAATGGCCTCAGCTAATGGCTCCATAGCTAGTACAAACAGAGTTGGAGATGGTGGGCACCCCTGTGGATTTGATCTTGTCAGTGGGAAAGCTGTGGAAATTTTATCAGTTGGTCACAACTTTAGCCTTGGGTGCTTGGTGCAGTGCCCTTATCCAATTTATAAAAGTTGGCCTTCATCCCAACTTTTCCAGCACTTTAAATAAGTCCCACTCCAATCTGTCAAATGCCTTTTCTGCATCCAGGGCCACAGCTAGACCTCTCTCATTTCTGATTTGTGCCAGATGCATTATACTAAACAGTCTGTCAATGTTACCCTCTGCCTGTCTTTTCTGTATAAATCACACTTGGTCCTTGTTTATTGGCTTTGGCAAATGTTTTGCCAATCTATTCACCAGGGCTTTGGCCAGTATTTCATAATCAGTGTTTAACAGTGAAATGGGTCTATAAGAGGATGGCAATAGTGGGTTTCTTTTTGTAATAATTGCTGTAAAAAGGATTCTAGGAGGTTATGGGTCTCCATTGCCTGGTCCACCACCTCCATATAATGAGGTATTGCCATCAGATTCTTGAATGGATCTCCCACAGGTGAAAGATGATGCTCTTGCACTGTTTTTCTCTATTTCTTGCACTACATTTTTGCATTTTCTCCATATCATGCATTCACAGTTACACCATTCCCCAAAACTTGTCTTTAACATGGGTGGCACGGTTGGCATAGCGGTTACTGCAACGTTGTTACAACTCCAGCAATCGGGACCAGGGTTCAAATCCCAAACTGTCTGTAAGGAGTTTGTTCTCCCCATGTCTGCATGGGTTTTCCCCGGGGGCTCAGATTTCCTACTACTGTTCAAAATGAACTGGGTGTTGAAGGCCAATTGGGTGTAATTGGGCAGCACTGACTCATGGTCTGAAAGGGCCTGTTACCGTGCTGTATGTCTAAATTCATTTGTTGTTATTGCATGACCTGCCACATGAGTTGGAATGCCTGGTTAGGACCCAAAACACAGTCTGACTAGATTTTGGTACACAGGACAATCAAACTATTCGTTTATTTAAAATTGTGAAGAGGATGTAAAAGAAGCTACGAAACAATAGATAAGTTTAGTGAACAATGGTGTAAGTAGCAAATGGCGTAAAATGTGGGAAGATGTGAAATTGTCCACATTGATAGGAAAAGCTTTGAACAAAAGCTTATTATCTAAGTGGTGAGAGTTTGCAGAGCTCTAAGAGCAGAGAGCATGGTTTGCAAATGGATGGTAATTATGTACAACAAGTAATTATGAGGGAATATTGCTAAGGGAAAATTAATACAAAGGCAGAGAGGTTATGCCTCAGGCCCCTTATGAAAAAACTGATTTTAAAAACAAATGCTGGAGGAACTCAGCAGGTCTCACAGCATCCATAGGAAGTGAAGATATTTAATCAGGAGGGCTCAGGCCCAAAATGTCAGTTATACATCTTTAATTCTTAAGGATGCTGCGAGACCTGCTGAGTTCCTCCAGCATTTGTGTTTTTACTACAATTATGGCATCTGCAGACTTTGGTATTTCCAAAGAACCTTTGAGAGAACATCTGGCATTTCATGACCAATAGAGATCTCCTTAAAGAAGGATAGACAACCTTTAAAAATTTCATAGTTCTATTTACACAGTATTTGCTCTGGACTTTCTTCATCTATATTATTTAAGTCAATATATACTCAAGGTACTTTTTTCCCCTCTTTGATACCAAGAAGACAAAAATCGCAATTGAGATGCCTTATGGTAATTCTTAAAATTTGGTAATTTCAAGCCTCCTTGAACTTTTTCCATGTTAACTTTTCCATACTTAACTTTGCTGATTTTCCTCTCCATAAAATCTCTCTAATATTATTTAATAGTCTAAAAAAAATTCAGGCACCTGAATTGGTAATGTTTGAAATAAGTATTGAATTCTAGGAAAAATATTCATTTTAACACAATTCACATGCCCTATTAACATTATTGGTAATTCCCTCCACCTTTTTAAATCTTCTTCTAATCTTTTTAAGTGGTAAATAATTCAATTTATACAAGTTATTCAATTGTTAACTTACTATTATCCCCAAGTATTTAACCACATCATTTTGCCATTTAAATTTTACTAACTTTTTACATTATTTATAGTTAGCATTAACCATCAGCATCATTTCACTTTTATCCACATTAACCTTATCCCAATACTAATCCATGTTCTATTAATCTTTCATTTAATCTATTCAATAACATTTCTGGTTTAGTCAAATATACTATAACATCTGCAAAAAGTCTAATTTTATGATTTTTATCTCCCATCTCAAAACCAATAATTTCCTAATTTCTTTGAATCATTTCAGCTAACAGTTCTATTGCCAATGCAAATAGAGATGGTGAAAGTTGACAACCCTGCCTTGAAGACCTTTCTAATCTAATCAAGCTTGACATTTGATGATTTACTACTTCTTTCACCTTTGGTTCATTATGCAATGCCTTTATTCCTTTTATAAGTATCTCAAGAAATCCAAACTTGTATAACACCATAAATAAAAAGTTCCATTCTAATCTATCAAATGCTTTTTCTGCATCTAAAGTAACTGTTACCGTGGGAACTTTCCTTTTTTGAGCTAAATTTATCCAACTTAAAAAATCTCACTATATTAACAGGTGTCTGTCTTTTTGTAATAAACCCTGACTGGTCCATATTGATTAATTTTGGAAGCATCTTAACCAAATGTTTGGCCCACAATTTGGATACAATTTTATAATCTACATTTAACAAAGATATTGGTCTATATGAACCTGTTTGTAGTGGGTATTTCCCATTGTTTGGTATTAGCATTATCAATGCAATCTTAAAAGATTCTGGTACATAATTTACTTCTCTCATTTGATTTAATATCTCTAAAAATTGACACCAACAGTTCCTTAAATTCTTTATAAAATTCCACTGGGAAACCATCTTCTCCTGGTGCTTTATTATTTTGGACTGTTTTCAAAACATGTTAAAACATCTGTTTTGAATATGGAATGGGATACATGTAGAAAGAGACATAAGAAATTATTAGTTGGCTCATTTGACTTTAAGACAAAATCAACTTTTTCCATTTACAATAATTCTTTATTTGATATTTAGTATGAAAAGGGCATACAGAAAATTAATTTGTTTGAGGTTCAATTTTCATGACATTTGATCAATTAAAGGAGAAATGTGGGGTATTGCAAAATACAATGCTTGTATATTCAATTAAGATCATAATTGAAGAAAATGGGAACAGAATTGAGACTTCTGGAGCATAGTCAATTTGAATATGTTATAACATACTTATTCAAAGGTTTATAACTACTATGTATAATAAATTACAAGAAACAAAGGAGAAAAAAGATCTGTATAAAACTAAATTGAAATGGGAGCAGGACTAAATATACAAATTCAAGAAGAAATATGGATGAAACTATGTAGACTGTAACTAATGCAATCAATGTTAGATATCAAATGGTTCAATATAATTTTTTTGACATTAAATGTATTATACACCCTATAAGTTGAATAAATTTAACCCAAATTTTTATATGATGAAGATATTAAGTTAGGGCTAGACAAATATAAAAGGACACTTTTGAGTTTAGCAACAGGGAGTAGCGAGAAAGTGTGTAGCTAAAACGTGGAAATGGAAAGTAATGTAAAAATAGAAGAATACTTTAATGAAATAAAACATTGTCTCCCATTAGAAAAAATAACTTATGAGAGATGATTATGTTAAATTTTGTCAATTTTGGGAGCCTTATGAGATTTTTGGATATGGGTTAATCCAGACCTTCTAATCTAAATCCCTCCTCAACAATATGGTATTTACATCAAGAAATATGGTATTATAAATGTAATTATAAATATTATTATGAATGTGTTCTTTTCCTTTTTCCTATCTTCTATCTGTAGGGGTTAGGGAAGGTGGGAGGTTGGGGGAATAATTGAAAATTATTTAGTATCTATTGTGTAATGATATTGCAAGTTGATTTGAAATGTATGCAAGATACTAATAAATAAAATTTTCCAAAAAAAGATATACAAGTGTTTTTAAATGGAGGTGCGATGACTGCATATATTTCTAGTTCTCACATTGCAGAAAAGGTGTGATTATAGGGCAAGGAACACTCAACAACATTGCCAGAACTGACAAGATTGAATAGGTTGCAAGGTTGTTTTTCTTAGAATGGAAGAGTGAGACTAAAGTACAGTAAAAACCCCTAGTGTCGAGCAACTATGGGGAAAGGTAGATGCCGGATAAGTGAATTTGCCAGTTGCCTGTGATTGCATGGTTAGCAAACTAACCACGAGGATGTGCCAATTTTAAATGTTGTATTTTTTTAACCTATTTATTTTCTTTGATTTTTATTCTTGGCTGATTGAGGCTGCCAGTTGCTTGAATTCCAGATAACGGGGATTTTACTGTATAGGGTTATTTAAGAATACAAAAAACTTACCAGACGTGACCAAAATCAAGGACGTTGAAGTAGCTGGTAGAAGGATTAGAGCTTTAGTAAAAATGTTAGGTATCTTGAGCTCATTTACCGAAGTTTAAAATGTACTTGCAAATATATTCAGAGATGTGACCTGCATGGATATGGATCACCTTATGTTGGAAGGTTTTAACTATTTTCCAGACAGAACTATAATAAAAGACTGCCTTTGGTTTATATGCGGGTGTAGTAAAACATGAAAGTCTGCAGGCACAGTGATTGAAGTAAAAATGCTGGAGAAACTCCACAGCGATCACTCCTTCTGCGACTCCCTCATCCACTCATCCCTTCCCATTCATCACCCCCTTGGCATCTTCCCCTGCGGCTGCAGGAAGTTCCACACTTGAGCCCACACCTCCTCCCTCACTACCGTTTGGGGCCCCCAAACAGTCCCTCCAAGTGAAGCAACACCTCACTTGTGTATCCGCGAGAGTCATCTACTGCATCCAGTGCTTCTGTTGTGGCCTTGGCTACATTAGAGAGAATGGAGCAGACTGAGGGATTGCTCTGTCACACATCAGTGACAGGGATCTCCCAGTGGCCAACCATTTCAATCCTGTGCCCCCCCTCCCTTGCTGTTCATGGGCTGTCAAACCAAGACCACCTATAAATTGGAGGAACAACACCTTATTATCCATCTGGGCACTCTCCAACCTGATGGCATTAACATTGACCTCCAGTTTCTGTTAGCCCACTCCCCATTCTCCCTCTCTATCCCAACCCTCTGTCTTCTTTCCTCCAGCTCTCCACCCCCTTCCTTCTCCATTCACAGAACCATCCCCCCTCCCCCTGTTTTATTCTGCACCCACCCTCCCTTATTCACCTATTATCTCCTGCCTTTGGGACTATGCTGCTCTCTTCTCTCCCCCCCACTCACTTTTGTTTGGACACCTGCCAACATTTTGTTTACA
This sequence comes from Narcine bancroftii, assembly GCF_036971445.1. Classification (NCBI taxonomy): domain Eukaryota; kingdom Metazoa; phylum Chordata; class Chondrichthyes; order Torpediniformes; family Narcinidae; genus Narcine; species Narcine bancroftii. The sequence goes on along the minus strand of NC_091480.1, from coordinate 70,789,680 downwards.
CCTTGATGAAGGGCTCAAGCCTGAAACATTGGTTATGTATCTTTACCATTGCTATATTAAAGCATTGTTTGATCTGCTGAGTTTCTCCATCATTGTTTTTTTATATGGGGTTGGAGTTTCTTTTTGATCTTTAATTTTTCAACTTTCCTCATTATATGCTACGAGATCCTATGATATCTAGGTTATTGTTCCAATGTCAAAATTCCCCTTGAACCTATCCAATGGACAGCCTTTGAGAGTGATACAAGCCGGTATTGCACTTAATACTGTACAGATCTTGCCCAACAAGGACGACTTCTAATTAAGATAATAAAAACATTAAATGCTGGAATTCAATAACTTGGGTCTATGCCACTTTCAGAATCAGAATTTATTGTCATGAACAAGTCATGAAATACATTGTTTTGTGGCAGCATCTTAGTGGAAACATTCATATAAACCACCTTACCACAATAAATTAAAAATAATGCACGAAAAGTCAAAGTAAGGCAGTGTCTTTCGTCCATTGATCATTCAGGAATCTGAGGGGCAGAAGCTGTCCTTGTGCCGCCGAGTGCTCGTCTTCAGGCTCCTGGACCTTTTTCCGATGGGAGCAGAGTGAAAAGGGCCTGGCCTGGGTGGTGGGGGTCCTTGAGGATAGAGGCTGCTTTCCTAAGACACTGCCTCTCATTTCTCTCCTCACAGATGCTGCCTGACCTGTTGAATATTTCAAGGATTCTATATTTCATTTCAAATTTCTATTGTTTGCAGCTTTGTGGTTTTGAATTTCAGAAAATATAAATGAATAGAAATCTCTTCTCACTCTTGACTAAATCTCAAACAATGATCGCTGCCGTTCACAAAGACTAGAATCAAAACCACTTTGTACAATCTGTGGATCAATGATGTTTTGGGAGGTGCAGGGGGTTTGGAGAATGGCAAATGTAGTCCCCTTTTTAAAAAAGGTAATAGGGAGAATACAGGGAATTATAGATCAGTGAGTCTCACATCAGTGGTGGGCAAACTATTAGAGATTATTTCCCCTCATCTTCTCTTCTCCAGAAAGGGCCTCAGCCTCTCTCATCTATTCTGGTAACTGTGATCACTCATCTCAAAGATTATTCTTGTAAATCTTTGTTGAACAATCTGTAAAAATCTTCAGATCCTAATATAATGTGATGACCTGGCATGAATACTTCATATGAAGCTGGATCAGTGTTTTAATAAATGAAACACGAAAGTCTGCAGAAGCTGTGATTGTAGTAAAAAAAGCACACTGGAATGCTGTAGGAACCCAACTGGTCTTTACCATGTCCATAGGAGACAAAGATGTATTGTTGATGTTTTGGCCCTTCAAGGAATAATTCCGACTCAGGCCCGAAACATTGTCTCCTATGGGCACTGAAAAGACTGGCTGAATTCCTCCAGTGTTTTACTTGTGTTAAGCAGAACTTCCCTGCTTTTGTATTCTATACCTCTGTAGGTGTAGCCTGGAAATGAGCGTGCCTTGCTAGCTATTTTATTAGTTTGCCCTCTACTACCCCAGGTATAGGAAGGAGTCTATAGCCTCCCTCTTTCACATATTTCCAGCCACACTTTTTTAAAATTTAGACATACAGCACAGTAACAGGCCCTTCCAGCTTCCAAATATCCTTATTGATCTCCAAACCCCATATGTTTTTGAAGGTTGGGAGGAAATTGGAGAACCTGGAGGAAACCCCAGCATACACAGGAAGAAAGTATAAATTCCTTACAGACAGTGCTGGATTTGAACTCTGGTTGCTGGGCTGTAAGTGTTGCGTTAACCACTATACTACACTATTCACCTGCTCTATCTTCCTATTTCCATATTCACACATGGCACTGGAGCTAACCCAAAAGCTATGATGAGGACTTTTGCAGTCCTGCTTTTAACTCTTTCCTAGTTCCATGTGTACCTTTCACACTGGCAGTTGGACATGGGTTGAACTTGGGAATTTATTGGGAATTTAATGGTTCACCTACCAGTGTGAATGCTCTGAACATGGGAATGAGACTACCAGGAAGCCATTTCAACTCTGCTCCAATGTATTTAATGTCAAAGGGGATACAGACCCAGGATTTCATGGTCCAGTGTAAATACTTTACCTGCAGGATCTGATCCTCTTTCTACCCTTATCATTGAACATTACAGCACAGTACTGGCCCTTTGGCCCACAGTGTTGTGCCTATAGATAGAAACTTACTGTTTCAACAAACTGAACCTTCCCCACTCACATACATAGCCCTCTATTTTACTTGCATCCATGTGCCTGAGTCTTTTAAAAAATCTCTAATATTCCAGCCTCCACCACCACCACCCTTGGCAATGATTTCCCCCACAACTCTATGTTGATATTTTTTAGAAAACCATACCGCTGATGTCTCCCCAAACCTTCCTTCCTTCACCTTGTACAGATGTCCTCTGGTGTTTGCTATTCTCTCCCTGGGAAACAGGTGCTGGCTTTCCACCATATGCATGCCTCTCATAATCTTGTTGTCCTCTATCGAGTCACTTCTTGCCCTCCTTTGCTCCAAAGAGAAAAGTCCCAGCTCTGCTAACTTTTACCTCATAAGATGTTTTTTATATTTTAGGTTTTTTCCATAGATGTAATTGATAAACTTTTAATTAAAACAGTGTTGGTCAAGTTTAAAAATTAAAGGTTACATGATGATTTTTACCCCACCCTTTCCCTCCCTCCCACACAAAAATTAAATTAAGATGTACATAAGATATATAACTATATGAAATATAGAAAAGAATAAAAAAATGCTTCCTGGATTTTTCGAAGGATCGGTTCACACACTAGAGTTGTACAGGATTTGTACGATTACCTTGGGGAAGAAGATTAACACAGGTCTCAAGAGACTGGAGGAACATTTTTACATATTTATACCTAAACTTTGCATATACAGGCTCCAAATTTGCAGAAACATGGCGTATTTATTTCTCAAATTGTATGTAATTTTCTCCAAAGGGATGCAACTTTGAATTTCTGCATTCCATCTCTCCATACCTAAATATTACATCTGATTTCCTTGCCACTGCTAGTGCTATTTTAACAAATTTTGTCTTGTAACAATGATTATTTCATCTTGGATCTTGTTCATTCTGTTTCCCAATAAAAATAAATCTGGATTTTGTTGAAATACAGTACCTGTAACTTGCTCTAAAAAAAATTCCCTAAATCCACCCAAAAAGGCCTTACTTTAGGACCTGACCAAGTAGAGTGTAAAAATTTTTTTTTTAATTTCCTATCTCTTCTCCACATCTAAAACATTTATCTGATACATCTGGTTTCATTCTATTTAACTTTTGTGGCATTAAATATTATGTTTGTCATACAATCTCAACAAAGATCTGACCATCTTTTCTCATCAATTGTGATATTTAGATCTACCTCCCATTTCTGTCTGGATTTATGGACTCCCTGTTTAATAGTGCCTGTCTGCAATAAAAAGTACATTGCAGAAAGAAATTTCTTAGTATTAACTGTCCTGATAAGTTTCCAGCTCACGACAAGCCAGTAAAAACATTTCTGGACCTAACCTTTCCCATAAATATCCTCTCAGTTGAAGATAGTGGGGGGAGAAAAGTATTCTGGGTTATTCCATATTTACTCCTTAATTGTTGAAATGACATCAGTTGGCCTTGTTCTTAACAATCTTCAATATTTGTAATGCCTTCATGAAACCAAATATTTAATAATTGGTCATCTTTAGCAAAAGGTAGATTATTTTGAAGCAAAGGTGTCTGAGGTGATGTACTTCATTTTGTTCTGATTTTTGTTCAACTTATTCCAGATAGGGAATCAAATTTTTCAACATTGGTGCTTCTTTCATGCCAGTGCCTCATAAGACATGTCCAAACCAGGCATCATCCTAGAAAATCTCCTCTGCACCCTCTCCATAGCTTACAAGTTTTTCCTGTAATGAAGTGACTAGAACTAAACACAATATTCCAAGTGTGATCTGATCAAGTTTTATTGAGCTGCAACAATACTTCATAGCTCTTAAACTCAATTCCCCAACAAATGAAGGGCAGCATACTATAGACCTTCTAAACTACCTTATAAATTTGTGTGGCAGCCTCGAGAGGGAGCTATGGATTTGGACCCCAAGGTCCTTCTGTTCTTGCATACTGTTTCCTGCCATTGACCATGTACTCTGCCTTCATGGTTGACCTCTGAAATGCACTACTTCACACTTATCTGAATTGAACACCATCTGCTACTTTTCCACCCAAGTTTGCATCCTGTTGTACTCTGCAACAATCTTCTACACTATTCACTACTCTTCCAACCTTGGTGTCATCTGCACATTTACTGTCCCATCCCACAACTTTTCGTCCAGGTCATTTATAAAAAAAAATCACAAAAAACATGTGGACCATGACATCTGTTTGATTACCTTCCCACTTCAAGATTCTCACTTCATGAGAATTGTATGGTAGCCAGGAAGGATCTCAAGAAAGGACTTTGGAAGGCTCAAAGGAGACAAGAGAAGGCAAGTAGGATTAAGGAGGGCCCCAATGCTTTCTATGCATATGTGAAAAAAGAAAGATGATGAGTGAAGGCAAGGATGCTTAAGGATAAAGAAGGCAACATGTGCCTGAAGGTTGGGGAAGTCCTAAATGAATACTTTGCTTCAGTATTCACCAGAGAAAAGGACATTGGTCAAGGTGTGGTCACAATAGAACAAGCTTGTCTGCTGGACCATGTAAAGAAAGAGGAAGGAAGTGCTGGGTTTTCTTAAAAACAATGATAATTTCCCTGGGTCGGATGAGATGTACCATAAGTTGCTGTCGGCAGGGAGTAAAGAGATAGCTGGGGCATTGGTGATGAGTGAAAGAGTAACGGGGAATCCTGAGAATTATAGACCAGTGAATCTTTCATCAGTGGTGTGAAAACTATTGGAGAGGGTTCTTAAGAACACGATTTAAGAGCAATTTGAGAAGTACAGTCTTAAGGATAGTCAGCATGGCTTTGGGGGAGAAGGTCATGCCTCACAAAGCTAATTGAGATTTTTGAGGAGGTAACAAAAGTAATTGAAATTGTAAGGCAGTAGATGTGGTCTATATGGATTTCAGTAAGGAATTTGAAAAGGTCAGTATGTTTGTGGGTGATATGAAGGTTGGAGGAATTGTGGATAGTGTTGAACGTTGTCATAGATTACAAAAGGATGGAGACAGAATGTAGAGTTGAGCAAAAAGGTGGCAGATGGAGTTCAACTGGATAAGTGTGAGGTGATGCATTTTGGAAGGTCAACCTGGAGGCTGAGTACAGGGTTAATGGTTGATTAACTTCACAGTGTGGATAAACAGAGGACTTGGGGGGGGCCAAATGCATACATTTCTCAAGGATTGAGAAGTCATGTTGCAGGTCTACAAATCTCTGGTGGGACTACATTTGGAGTATAGTGTTCAGTTCTAGACATCTCATTATAGGAAGGAAGCTATGGAGAGGGTGCAGATGATATTTACCAAGATGTTGCATGGATTAGAAAATGTCTTTTAAGACAAGGTTAGCAGAGCTAGGGTCTTTACCTTTGGAGTGTAGAAGGATGAGAGGAGACTTGGAGGTTTACAAGATTATGAGAGGCATACAGTGGACAGCCAGCACCTTTTCCCAGGGGCAGGTGAAACACACACCAGAGGACATCTGTACAAAGTGAAAGGAGGGAAGTTTAGGAGGGACATCAAGGATTTTTAACAAAGTTATAGGGGCCTGGAATGCCTTGGTGGTGGAGGCCAGAACATCAGGGGCATTTAAGAGACTCCTAGACAGGCCCATGGATGGAAGGAAATTGTAAAGTTGAGGTAGGGAGGGTTTAGATTGTTTTGGTAGGAATATAAAGGTCAGCACAACATGGAGGGCCCATGGGCCTGAACTGTGGTGTCATTTTCTATGTTCTAAGATGTTCTGTGACATCCTTGACCTAGGCATCAGAGAGGAAACGTGCTATCCTGAAGTCAAGTCTTCGACCACAGAAGTGCACTACATGTCCCCTGCCTAATTTTCTCAAGTCTTAGTCTCTTATTTTCCTTTGACTTTTATGAAGTTGAGGTATTTGTTTTTGCCCTGTTCCTGATTTTTACCTATACTCCCCTCAGGAAACTTCTCCCTCATTCTATTTCCTCTGTCTGCACACAGGTAGGCTAACCAAGTGATTGTATTGTACATCACCTAAGTATTGTTCACCTCGGAAGACACAAGGCATTAACTAAAAATGAGCATTGGCTGAAGATGTTTAATCTGGTGACATCTCTCCCTCTCTCTTCCCCCTCCCCCACTGAACTAGCAATGCTGTAGCACCACCAGTGATCAGGATCAGGGTTTGAATCCCATTCTGTCTGTAAGGAATTTGTATGTTCTACCCATACCTCTGTGGGGTTTTCCTGTGAGCTCTGGTTTCCTCCCACCCTTCAAAATGTACTGGGTGTTGTAGGTCAATTGGGTGTAGTTGTGCAGCATGGGCTCATGGGGCAAAAGGGGCTGTTACCATGCTGTATGACTAAAATTAAGTGTGCAAACACAGGCAAACAAGAAAATCTGAAGGTGCTGGGGTCAAATAAAATACACAAAAGTGCTGGAGAAACTCAGCAGGGCACGCAGCATCCACAGGAAGTAAAAGGTAGGGCTCAAGCCTGAAACGTTGGTTACCTTTTACCTGCTAAGGAGTTTCTGGAGTTTCTCCAGCACTTTTGTGTATTTACACAACCCAGATTGACAACTTTGAAGAACAAGAGGATGCTCAGCTCCTGTAAAAGGAGCTAATAGTTATTTTAGTATTGGTTAGTTTAATTCCCAAAAGTGCCAACATGGGTAGATGAGGTGGTAAAGGCATTAGTGTATTTGTTGCTCTGGGCACAGTAAGAGTTGAAATGCTAAGTTAGTTATACAGAATGTTGGCAAGGCCACATTGGGAAAGTTGTGTGAAATTCTGGTTGCCATGCCAGAGGATGTTATTAAGCTGGAATGCAGACATTACCATGACTTGAAGGGCCTGAGTTGTAAGGAAAGGCTGGATAGGCTTTGACTTTTTTCCCTCTGAAGTGCAGGAGGCTGAAAGGTGACATCAAACAATACAAAATCGGGAGGAGCATAAGATTTGTAGTTCCAGTCTTTCCAGAGTCTAAAGTTAGAGGGGAGAGGAAGAGTTGAAAGTGATCTGAGGGGCAGCCTCAGGGGTGTATGGAATGAGTTGCCAGAGGAAGTTGTAGAGGAAGGGACAATTACACCATTTAAAATAAATTTGGACAGGGAGTAGGATAGGAAAGGGATATGGACCAAATGCAGGCAGAAGGGACTAGCTCCGGTGGACAACTTGGTCAGCAAGGAGGAGGGGAAGTGAATGGCTGTACAGCTCTGCCACGGTTTGACTGAGTCAGGACCACAGGAGTCAAATTGGTGGCCCGGTTTATCTGCAGCGTGTTTCATGAACTGCGACCCAAACGGAAGATCAGACGGCATGCAGACTTGAAGAGGTGTTCACAGTTGCAAACGGGCTTTCTAAACCAACACTTGCATCCCTAACAACATGCTTATTGCTAAATTTTGTCCATAGCTGGTGATTTTCGAAAACTAGGTTGAACCATGTTCAAAAGAGATTTCAATTCGACCTTTCCCATCAACAGGAGAAATTTTAACTTCAGCCACGGGGCTGAGGCTTTCTCGTTCAAATTCAACTTCAATCTTGTCTCTCCAGCAAATAAATCTCCGCTTTTAGTGATTCTCAACCTTTTATTTATTTCCCCCAGCCCTCACTCACATGAGTAATCCCTTACTAATCCTCAGAGGCCGAGGATACCCTGTTTATTTTCGTTGGAGGGACAAAACCTGCAAAATCTGGTTTAAAAACGAGCGAAAGGAATCACTGGGGTCTGAGCCCCCTCAACGGGCAGAGAGAGACAGTGAGCGAGAAACTCCGGCTCGAGTTTGGAACGGAACTGCATTGTAAGGACCCACCTTGTCATGTCTTGATGCTCCTTCTCGTTGCATCTGGGATCCCGGAACATTTTCTCCCCCAACTCCTCAATTGTCCCGCTACTTATCCTTCAGGGTCACGGACGATCCTGGCCCCTCAAAACAGCGGAAATTTCGGAATCGTGTCGCTTCGCCTCCGTGGAACTCGCCAAGACCCACGTTCCTTTTTCCTCGCTCAACAATCTGAAGTCAAGCGCGATATAAAAAGTTTTCGACCCAAAACTTTTTTTAAAAACAAAAGCGAAACATCAGACCGTGGTTGATTTTTTCTCTTCCTCCCCCACCGCCCTCAAAGTAATCCTTGACGTTAAAATTGTAGTCGTAGTTTATTGCGAGTGAATCCAGATTTGCTCGACTTTGCGGCGAGTGCGTGGGACTTTGCGGCGAGTGCGTGGGACTTTGCGGCGAGTGCGTGGGACTTTGCGGCGAGTGCGTGGGACTTTGCGGCGAGTGCGTGGGACTTTGCGGCGAGTGCGTGGGACTTTGCGGCGAGTGCGTGGGACTTTGCGGCGAGTGCGTGGGACTTTGCGGCGAGTGCGTGGGACTTTGCGGCGAGTGCGTGGGACTTTGCGGCGAGTGCGTGGGACTTTGCGGCGAGTGCGTGGGACTTTGCGGCGAGTGCGTGGGACTTTGCGGCGAGTGCGTGGGACTTTGCGGCGAGTGCGTGGGACTTTGCGGCGAGTGCGTGGGACTTTGCGGCGAGTGCGTGGGACTTTGCGGCGAGTGCGTGGGACTTTGCGGCGAGTGCGTGGGACTTTGCGGCGAGTGCGTGGGACTTTGCGGCGAGTGCGTGGGACTTTGCGGCGAGTGCGTGGGACTTTGCGGCGAGTGCGTGGGACTTTGCGGCGAGTGCGTGGGACTTTGCGGCGAGTGCGTGGGACTTTGCGGCGAGTGCGTGGGACTTTGCGGCGAGTGCGTGGGACTTTGCGGCGAGTGCGTGGGACTTTGCGGCGAGTGCGTGGGACTTTGCGGCGAGTGCGTGGGACTTTGCGGCGAGTGCGTGGGACTTTGCGGCGAGTGCGTGGGACTTTGCGGCGAGTGCGTGGGACTTTGCGGCGAGTGCGTGGGACTTTGCGGCGAGTGCGTGGGACTTTGCGGCGAGTGCGTGGGACTTTGCGGCGAGTGCGTGGGACTTTGCGGCGAGTGCGTGGGACTTTGCGGCGAGTGCGTGGGACTTTGCGGCGAGTGCGTGGGACTTTGCGGCGAGTGCGTGGGACTTTGCGGCGAGTGCGTGGGACTTTGCGGCGAGTGCGTGGGACTTTGCGGCGAGTGCGTGGGACTTTGCGGCGAGTGCGTGGGACTTTGCGGCGAGTGCGTGGGACTTTGCGGCGAGTGCGTGGGACTTTGCGGCGAGTGCGTGGGACTTTGCGGCGAGTGCGTGGGACTTTGCGGCGAGTGCGTGGGACTTTGCGGCGAGTGCGTGGGACTTTGCGGCGAGTGCGTGGGACTTTGCGGCGAGTGCGTGGGACTTTGCGGCGAGTGCGTGGGACTTTGCGGCGAGTGCGTGGGACTTTGCGGCGAGTGCGTGGGACTTTGCGGCGAGTGCGTGGGACTTTGCGGCGAGTGCGTGGGACTTTGCGGCGAGTGCGTGGGACTTTGCGGCGAGTGCGTGGGACTTTGCGGCGAGTGCGTGGGACTTTGCGGCGAGTGCGTGGGACTTTGCGGCGAGTGCGTGGGACTTTGCGGCGAGTGCGTGGGACTTTGCGGCGAGTGCGTGGGACTTTGCGGCGAGTGCGTGGGACTTTGCGGCGAGTGCGTGGGACTTTGCGGCGAGTGCGTGGGACTTTGCGGCGAGTGCGTGGGACTTTGCGGCGAGTGCGTGGGACTTTGCGGCGAGTGCGTGGGACTTTGCGGCGAGTGCGTGGGACTTTGCGGCGAGTGCGTGGGACTTTGCGGCGAGTGCGTGGGACTTTGCGGCGAGTGCGTGGGACTTTGCGGCGAGTGCGTGGGACTTTGCGGCGAGTGCGTGGGACTTTGCGGCGAGTGCGTGGGACTTTGCGGCGAGTGCGTGGGACTTTGCGGCGAGTGCGTGGGACTTTGCGGCGAGTGCGTGGGACTTTGCGGCGAGTGCGTGGGACTTTGCGGCGAGTGCGTGGGACTTTGCGGCGAGTGCGTGGGACTTTGCGGCGAGTGCGTGGGACTTTGCGGCGAGTGCGTGGGACTTTGCGGCGAGTGCGTGGGACTTTGCGGCGAGTGCGTGGGACTTTGCGGCGAGTGCGTGGGACTTTGCGGCGAGTGCGTGGGACTTTGCGGCGAGTGCGTGGGACTTTGCGGCGAGTGCGTGGGACTTTGCGGCGAGTGCGTGGGACTTTGCGGCGAGTGCGTGGGACTTTGCGGCGAGTGCGTGGGACTTTGCGGCGAGTGCGTGGGACTTTGCGGCGAGTGCGTGGGACTTTGCGGCGAGTGCGTGGGACTTTGCGGCGAGTGCGTGGGACTTTGCGGCGAGTGCGTGGGACTTTGCGGCGAGTGCGTGGGACTTTGCGGCGAGTGCGTGGGACTTTGCGGCGAGTGCGTGGGACTTTGCGGCGAGTGCGTGGGACTTTGCGGCGAGTGCGTGGGACTTTGCGGCGAGTGCGTGGGACTTTGCGGCGAGTGCGTGGGACTTTGCGGCGAGTGCGTGGGACTTTGCGGCGAGTGCGTGGGACTTTGCGGCGAGTGCGTGGGACTTTGCGGCGAGTGCGTGGGACTTTGCGGCGAGTGCGTGGGACTTTGCGGCGAGTGCGTGGGACTTTGCGGCGAGTGCGTGGGACTTTGCGGCGAGTGCGTGGGACTTTGCGGCGAGTGCGTGGGACTTTGCGGCGAGTGCGTGGGACTTTGCGGCGAGTGCGTGGGACTTTGCGGCGAGTGCGTGGGACTTTGCGGCGAGTGCGTGGGACTTTGCGGCGAGTGCGTGGGACTTTGCGGCGAGTGCGTGGGACTTTGCGGCGAGTGCGTGGGACTTTGCGGCGAGTGCGTGGGACTTTGCGGCGAGTGCGTGGGACTTTGCGGCGAGTGCGTGGGACTTTGCGGCGAGTGCGTGGGACTTTGCGGCGAGTGCGTGGGACTTTGCGGCGAGTGCGTGGGACTTTGCGGCGAGTGCGTGGGACTTTGCGGCGAGTGCGTGGGACTTTGCGGCGAGTGCGTGGGACTTTGCGGCGAGTGCGTGGGACTTTGCGGCGAGTGCGTGGGACTTTGCGGCGAGTGCGTGGGACTTTGCGGCGAGTGCGTGGGACTTTGCGGCGAGTGCGTGGGACTTTGCGGCGAGTGCGTGGGACTTTGCGGCGAGTGCGTGGGACTTTGCGGCGAGTGCGTGGGACTTTGCGGCGAGTGCGTGGGACTTTGCGGCGAGTGCGTGGGACTTTGCGGCGAGTGCGTGGGACTTTGCGGCGAGTGCGTGGGACTTTGCGGCGAGTGCGTGGGACTTTGCGGCGAGTGCGTGGGACTTCGCGGCGAGTGCGTGGGACTTCGCGGCGAGTGCGTGGGACTTCGCGGCGAGTGCGTGGGACTTCGCGGCGAGTGCGTGGGACTTCGCGGCGAGTGCGTGGGACTTCGCGGCGAGTGCGTGGGACTTCGCGGCGAGTGCGTGGGACTTCGCGGCGAGTGCGTGGGACTTCGCGGCGAGTGCGTGGGACTTCGCGGCGAGTGCGGTAGCTGTGGAGGACGAACACCTTTGCTGAGACGAGGCCACTTTCCCTTGGACTTTCTCATCCACCCTCCAAATATATTTCGAAGTGAACTGGGCAGCGACGGACGCCTTCATTTTCGAGAGGGTGTTGGTTCGAGATACGCCCTTCACAACAACGTGCAATGACCGAGCGGAGCCCTTCGGGTTGGTGAGAAGTGTCAGGGGTGGGGGGGAGAGACACGCCTCGATGTTGCGGTTTCAAGGCTCGAACAATTCCCGAACTTCCGTCCAAAGTACTACATCCCCATCAAGTGAGAGGAGAAGCTTAAATTTGAGGTGACTGAGGAAAAAGAGCCTCAGGACCACTTAAAGGTCACACCAAGGATAGAAGGCGACAGCATCAGCTGTAATGACAGGGACCAGCAACAATAGATATCCACCAAGACCATGGCATCTTCAAAACAAAACTATCAATAACCTGTGGTGTGTCTTGAGGTTCCAGCTGGGGAAATAGGAGTGCAGTTGACACTGATTTAATGTAAAGCCGAGGGCTGCTACATGACCCCCCCCCCTCCCCCAGAACCAGTAATTGGAGATTGGAGGACCTGCTCCTGTGGCGTGTAGTTGGTTGACTGTTGTCCAAATGAACCGGTAAATCGTGAAAGTCTCTTCCCTGCCGCTGATGTCCATTGTGTCGGAGGACGTGATCTGAGCCCTTGTACGGTCTTTGAAGTGGTGGCTGGGGAGCGCTGCACCTCCTGAAAACCGATTTACAGCACTTGAGAACTTTGCGGACTATGGATTTGAGCTTTGAAGTGTTGGGGCGATTTGTTCACGCAGTTTGGCTAGGGCAGCGTCTGGTGGGTCTCCTGGGCTATTAGCCGAGAAATCGCCCGGGATGACTGAGGGGCTTGGCTGCAGGTGTATTGAAATCCTCCTTGAGTGTAGTTCAAATGCCCAGGAGGACAGCAGCTCTTCTGTCCAGTTGGCCCTGAGAGTCTGGCCATGAGGGCTGATTTGAGGTGCCTATGGAACCTCTCGACCAATCCGTTGGCTTGAGGGTGATGTTTGGTGGAGTTGGGTTCCAAGGCTGCCCATAGACTGGAAGTAAATTTGGCTCCTCTATCAGAGGTGAGATGTTCTGGGACCCCAAAGTGTGCCACCCAGTTATCTAGCAGGGCCCTAGCACATTTTGGTGGATACCTCAGGTCACTGGACTGTTTCAGGCCACCTGGTCAAATAGTGAGCAGGTATCAGGCACCCCATGACACCGGTAGTGGGCCAGCAATGCCCACGTGTAAGTGACTGAACCTTTGCCATGGTGGTTAAGTCTGGAGAGGGGCCTTGATGTGTTTCTGGATCTTAGTAGATTGACATTGTGCGCAAGTCCTTGCCCACTGGCTGACCTCTCTTCGGAGGCCATGCCAGGTGAATCGGACAGTGGTCCTCGTGGAGCGTTGTCCCAGATTGTGGACCATGTTGAAAATTTATCTTTTCCAGTTGGCTGTGATGACTGGGCATGGCTTACTGGTAGCTGTTTCACACAAGAATCATTTCATCTGGGCCGATTGGGACATTCTCCAGCTGCAGGCTGGTTACTGCAGTCCGATAAACAGGGATGTCGGGATCAGCTTGTTGTGCTTACATCAGGACCATGTACTCGATGCCTGGACCAGAGGCATGTATGGTGGAAATGGCAGGTCGGGACAATGCGTCAGCCACCACATTGGATTTTCCCACTACGTGACTAATGTCGGTGGAGAATTCTGAAATAAGGAAGGTGTCTCTTTTGCCTGGCTGACCATGGATCTGAAAACTGCTGAAAGCAAAGTGGTTTATGGTCAGTGAAGATCTGGAATGTCCTGCCCTCTAGGAAGCATCAAAAACGTCTCACTGCCAGGTAGAGCCAGCAGTTCGTGGTTGAATGTACTGTATTTCAGTTCTGGTGGCCGGAGGTGCTTGCTAAAAAAGGCTAGTGGCTGCCATTGTCCATATATCAGCTGCTCAAGCACACCCCTGACCACTGTATCAGAAGCATCCACTGTGAAGGGCGTCAGGCCTTGGGTGCACCAGTAGTGTTGCATTGAGCAGTGTCCTTAGCAGATTAGAAAGCTTCATCTGCCTCATTCATCCAATATAATGTGTCTTGTGTCTGGAAATTAGGAATAATGGCCTCATGATGCAGGCTGCTACCAGTATGAATTGGTGGTTAAAATTTAATCATACCAGCAAATTGTTGTAGATCCTTGACTGTATTTGGCCTAGCAAATGACTGAATGGCCTTTACCTTTTCAGGCAGTGGCCTGGCCCCATATTTATTAATTTGGTGCACCAGTAATTTGCTGGGTTAATGGTCACCCGTGCTCACTCAGGTGAGTGTACAAAAGTCTTCAGTGAGTAATGTGCGCGGCGTGTTCACAGCTAGCCATCAGAATATCGAGATTGATGAAAATAAATTTGAGATCCTGGCCCACTGTATCCATTAACCTCTGGAAAGTTTGAGCTGCATTTTTTAATCGAAAGGCATCCAGAGGAACTCAAAGTCCAAAGGGGGCGATGATAGCAGTTTTGGGGTATCATTCAGGTGGACTGGGAATTGATGATAGCCCCAGATTAACTTTTGAGAATATCTGGGCCCCCTGAAGTTAGTGAAGTCTTATTTGTGGAGGACTGGATACCTGTCGGGTGTGGTGACATCGTTGGTAGTCTCCACCCTCCTGATGCTTTGGGACCATGTGGAGTGGTGAGGTCCAGATTGTCAGACCGTTGTATCATGCCAAGCTCCTCCATTTTACGGAATCTCTCCCTTGCAAGGTTAAGTTTCTTAGGTGGAGGGGAGGTTCCTTAGTGGGGATCTGGTGCTGCACCCCATGTCTGGGTGAAATATGGTGTTGTAGTGAAAGGAAACATCGCAATAATGCATGCAGGGCCATGAGTCTAGTGCCACTGAAAGGGACTGGAATGTCTTTGTGTACCAGCCTCCATCCCTTAATGTTCACCAGTAGAGTTGGCATGGAGGAAGTCAGTCCCAACACCATGTATAACACCACTCTTGGCTGAATAATGGAGTCAAAACCCATGTTGGCAATCATGCATCTGGTTGAGTGATTCTAGAACAATCTTGCTCTCAATGGCAGCAAGGCCAAGGAGCTTCTTGACTTCTGAGAAGAGGCGGAGGGACCTTACAACTGTCTTTATTGACAGGACAGTGGAAAGTCACAACCTTCAAGTTCCTGGGAATGCACAGGTTGAAGGGCATCTCAAGGAGCCAGTACATTGAAGCAACTGTGAAAAAGGCACAACAATGCCTCGACTTTCTAGTCTGAGATTTAGCATGTCATCAAGTATTCTACCAAATTGCTATAGGAAAGCATCATGGAATGGTTTGGAACTTGAAAACCCAGGAACACAGAAAATGGCAAATGAACCAAATTCACCTACAGTCCATTGAAGACAAGAAGGCAGCCAATATCACTATTACCTTGGTCACAATCGCTTCTCAAGCACAAGGTACTGAAGCCCAGTGCCTCTATGTGTAATTTTCCCCCCAAAAGCTATCTGGTTCTTGACCCTTCCCGTACTACTCTAATCATAATTACATTTAGATCACCAAGATTTTTCTGCAGTATTGAAATGTCACTTTTTTTCTTGCACTAATTATAACTGAATACAGTATTTGTATTAAATCCTTTCATATTTATCTTTCTGTCCTGTCTTGTTGGAACAATTTCATGAATATTGTTGTGGCTCGTGCATCTTATTTGGCTGAAGCAAAAGAGTTTGGTGTTTGTACATATGCAATGACAATAAATTACTGATAGGTTTGTTAAGTACTCTTGGCTCACTGAGGTGGTATATTTCATTAGAAGATGCAAATAAAGGAAACAATTAAATGCAGAAGGAAAAAAAAAACAATGGTCAAATGATCAGAATCTGGACAAACACCTTTATTTTATGTTAAAAGTACATTTTTACTTAAATGTAACATTTTTAAGTACAAAAGGACAGATGAGAGAATGTAAGAACAGCAAAATATTTACCAGACAAAATTAAAATTAGAAAACAACCTTTCAACAATGGTTCTTCCCATTCTTCTGAAGGGAGAAACATCAGTTTGTGTAAACTAACTTTTAATACCATAGAGGAGTTATTACAATTCAAACTGTACAACATACACTTACCTCAGCAGTAATCAAGAGTAGGAATTCTATCTTCATACTACCCCAACCCGGGAAGACATTGGTTCCTGTAGTATTGATTGATTAGCACTAAATTTGAGACACTTGTGGTTTACAAAGTTTGGAATAAAGATTGGCAGTGCATATGCTAAATTGAGGCCAGATATTTTAAAATATGTCATCATCTCCAGAGTCCTCTTGGTATCGGACAGGCTTTTTTGTACGACCTGTTTTCATTCTTGGTGCTACATTCATATCAATTAAGTTGGAGTTTTCATCATCAATATGGAAACTGTCATCCTCCAGCATCTTGGATCTCTGAAGTAGAATGAAGAATAAAAATAATTAAGGAGCCAAGCAAAGTTTTATTGAAAAGTTGAGCAACGCCAAAGGCAGTGTTAATGATCAAACATGTAAAAATGATTTTAAATCAAAGGAAAATTCAATGGTCAACATGACTTTTCCAAAATCAACAGCATGTATGAAGTGATATTTCCACAAGCACTTGTCACCTAACATTGAAACCAAATAGCCAATACAGTAGAATCCCCATTACCTGGATTTCAATCAATTGGAAACTCAGATTGTTTAAAAAAACAAGGAAAAAAAAATTACAGAATAAGCAAGACTGGGTGGATGGATCCCATGTAGGAGTGCTGAGGCATGTGCAGATTTGTCCTGAATTAGTAATGCCCCTCAATGCACGCATTCTTTTCGCTGTTGCCACTTGCGTAGAGGTGAGCTGGGTTGTCATGGGCCTGACTAGGACACTGGCATGAAGGCGAGTCCGGTTGTCAGAGTGGGCCGAGGGCCTGACCGTGACACTTGAGTTGGAACTGGTAGGATGGGGATAGGATATGTAGAAGACGGCAGTGGTGCTGAGACTTTGCTGTCAAGGTTCATATTTTCAGACCTGATGAAAAGACAACCCTTGATTTTGAGGTGACATTTTAAAATTGGCTGGGTTTAATTATGATGGTGGCGTGGTTAATGTAGTAGCTAGTGCAACACTCTTACAGCTCCAGCGACTGGAGTGATTTTAAATTTTCTAAGTTACGGGAATTACGTGATTAAGTGAACTTGTAGCGGCAGCTACACTGCTTGAAAGAACACGCAACCAGACAGGTTGAGCTCAGTGATTAGAAAACTGGTTTATTGCTGGCTGCTGGGCTGGAATTGTACTCCCAGCCCTGACCCGGCTGAGAACCGTGCTGGGGGCGCTGACATCGCCATTTTGGCCGGCTGCCCCTCCACGTGGATTACAAGCAGGGCTGGTTAGCCTGCCTCGTGGCATGCTGCCACAAACTTTTCATAATTAAAGACAATACTGTCTTTAATTGCTTTACATTTTGCAGTCTTGTCTTTTGAACACCATATTCTCTTAATGCAGATGTATTAGTTGGGCATTGGAAGAATCTCAGTCAACTGGAAAATAAGCATGTCCAATATTTCCGTTGGTGCCGGATAATGGGGATTCTACTGTATTAATGTATGACTGACTCCATAGTTAAGTCAGAATGACTGTACAATATGTACACATTTTGAGATAATTTATTATGAATGTGAACCCTGGCTAATTTTGCTTTTTAATCTGTAACGTATTGCTACTTCATATCAGACAACCTGGTCCAAAGCAGAGCACTATCCCTGCCATAGAATTTGTTTCCTTCAAAAGTAATCAGATACTGGTTGAGTAAATAATCTCAGTGTTGACATCCAATGGTTTGTAAATTACCTTTAACCTTTCTGAATTTAATCGCAAAATAAAAAGTATATGGATTAAAAAAAATTATTTTTATTACTAATTATTTCTATTTAAAAATGAGCAGCAGGGTTAGTGTGGCAGTTCGCACGACACTGCTAGTGTCAGTGACCTAGAATTCGAATCCAGCGCTGTCTGTAAGGAGTTTATGTTCTCCCTGTGTCTGCATGGGTTTTCCCCAGTTGTTCTGGTTTCCTCTCACCCTCAAAGGTACAGGGGTTGTAGGTTAAATTTGGGTGTAATTGGGTGGCATGGGGTTAAATGGCCAGAATAGATTTCTACCGTGCTGTAAATGTTAAAAACACAAAATTTCATGTTTTCTGCTTGTTGGTCATCTATTAAAATGAAACTCACCTCTTCCAATCTTTGATAAAAATAAAATAGTTATTAAACAGTGAACAAAATTCATTTGGCAGCAAGAGATGTAGTCAATAAATTTACACCAGAATTCCAAAAGATGCAAACTATAGTCCTGAATGTTAAAATTTATGTAAATTTACATGATATTCAGTAAAACCCATTAACCAGAATTCAAGGAACCAGCAAAAAAATCTCTGAACACAAATAGGCAAAAAAAAACCCAGAAATTTTAAAATTGACGCGCCTCACCATTCATTTGCCAATCATGCAATGTGTAAACTCAAGCAACTCAAATGATCTTTCTGGGACTTACCAATCCCCATTAGATGCCAGATACCAGGAGTTTTACTGTATTTCACTGAATTAACTGAGAACAAGTTCACGTCACCATAATGGTTGACCAGCGTCAAATGAAGAATAAGACAAAGTTCAACTAATTGGGGTTCGGCCTGAAACATTGACTAGATAATGTCTTCCATGGATGCTGCCTGACCCACCAAGCTCCCCCAGCATTTTGTGTTGCACAAGTTCAACTAATTTAAAGCTTTTAAGTTGTTAAAAGGAAAATTCACACGATGAACCTGGCCATGACAATTGATCTGTTGCACCAGGCAGTTTTCTGCATTTAAGATATATTACACTCAATGTAAGAAACAAAAGTTGAGCGTTGAGAGTTCTGCTTGATTGTAACATTTTGCTTTCAGTTGAGACTTTATATTGTAGCCTTTGAACTGAACATAAAAAGGTCCCAACTTTTTCCAAAAGCAGAGAAGTCAACTTAAATGTACTGCTCAAGACTTACTAACATCTCAAGAAATGATTGCAATTATTATAGTGTTGTTTGAGGTAGTACGCTGGGAGCAAATTAGCTGCTGTGCTTCCCAAATTCCAAGATTGTAAAATGCTATGGAGGAGCTAAATGCAAAAGGGCACTCAACAAGTGCAAATCATTTGGGGGAATATTCAGGAACAATTAATTTTTGTTAGGTGGTGGATTAAAAAGCAAGATACACATTTGAGAGTTTGAGTATTCTTGGAGAGAATTTCAGTCTTGATTTTCAATTATTGCCCACTCCATTGACTGAGCAACCAGCTGGCTTCTTGAACCAAAATTACAGTATTTTGAACCCACAGTGAAGCATTTCCAAGTCAGGATGTTGTAGAACGAGGGACACTTGAAGGAAATGAGCAGCGCAGACATTTGTTCTTTTTGGTGGTAGCAGTTGTGGGTTTGGATGAATGCAAAATGGTCGCAAAAATACTGAAATGGCCCAAATTGTTAAAAAAAATTGTAATTGAGCAATCTGGCACTTGTGCAGAAAAACCTTTTATTTAAAAAAAAAAGTGAAAGATTGGATGACATTGAAATTCCAAATAACCGAGGCAGCAACAAATACCAGTGATAGAAAATTAACACAAGGGTTCAATGAAAAATGTGGTATGGCTGCTCAGCTGTTGATCAAGATTTGAATCACAATTCCTTCTGATTCCTTACAGATTAACTTCAAGCTTACCTGATAGAAGTCTCATTATTAACTCATTTTTAATTAAAAAAAAACCAAAAGAAGCAATCCAAAACTAACATTTTAAATTGTGACAGTACATATCAACACTCACTTTGTTGGTGGTTGCTTTTATGGGTACAGTCCCAAAATCACTATCTGAATCCGCCTCATGGACTTTTTTCCTTTTAGGAACTTTAGCCTTAGCGGTTGATACTTTCTTCGGAACACTGTCCTCTTCAGATGAGGTGTTGATTTTGGTTTTAGCAGACATCTTAGATGATTTTGGTCCAGCCTTTTTTTTGGCAAGAGCCTCAAAAATGGAAGGCTGTTTCTCATCTGGAAATAATTATATTCTGTTAAGATAAAATTGACTGGTTGCGTACTACAGCAAGTCCCATTTTCCTGGTACTGATAATGCATTAACAAATGATGACAAGAAAAAGCCTCAGTGTTTCCTCTAAATAGTGGGGACAAGGGAAATTAAAGACCAAGAAATTAACATCTGAATGTAAAATGAATCAGAGGTCATGGGCCTGCTACTGAAACCCAGCAATAGCTGAAACCCAAGGCAACAAATGCAACTGGATTGGATTTGAGGGTAAGTTGCTTCCTTTGCAAAATGTACTAGTTCAAATTTTGCAAAATACTAAGGTTCAGGACTGGGGAAAAGGGCTAGGATGTTGATTGAAGAAGAGCCTGCTGCCCGTGATGGGGTCCACATTTGGTATTCGGGCAAGCTGCTGAGCCCTACTAATCAAAAACCTATCAATCTGTCTTAAATACATGCAATGACCTGCATCCACAACCATGTGACAAATTCCAGATTCACCACCCTCTGGCTGAAGAAATTCCTACTCTGTTCTACATGAACAAGCTGTACCTATTGTTCTAGACTTTCACCATGGGAAACAACCTTTCAACATTTGAAATTTTTCAGTGAGATCCCCTCTCATTCTCCTAAATTCTAACAAATACAGGCCAAGAGCTGTCACACACTTCACATGATAACCTTTTCATTCCCAGAATCATCCTTGTGATCCTGTTCTGAACCCTCTCCAACATCAGCACATCCTTGCTTAAATGAGGAGCCCAAAACTGTTCACAATACTCCCAAGAGGTCTCACCAGTGCCTTATAAAGTCTCAACATCACATCCCTGCTTTTATATTTGATTCCTCTTGAAATGAATGTCAGCATTGCATTTGCCTACTTCACTACCTATTCAACTGCAAGTTTACCTTCAAGCTATCCTGCACGAGAACTCCCAAATCCCTTTGCTTCTGGGAATTTCAATTTTCTCCCCATTAAAAAAAAAAGCCTGATCTTTATTTTTTCTACTAAAGTGCATGACCGTATACTTTCCAACATTTTATTTCATTTGCCACTTCTCTGCCCATTTTCCTAACCATCTAAGTCCTTCTGAAGCCTCCATGTTTCCTCTACATTACTGTACCTGCTCCTCCACCTACCTTTGTATTGTCTGCAAACTTTGCCACAAAGCCATTCATTCCATAATCCAAATCATTAATATACAACATAAAAAGTCAAAACTCCGTTTCAAGTCTAAGAGACTAGAACAACTTTAAAAAAAAAACAATTGCAATGAGTGCCAGATGAAAGTTGTTTTGTAACTATGGATTACCTTTCCCAACAGGAAGCAAGCATTGTATGTGGAATGGAGTCATTACTTGTGGACTTGATGTTAAAAATCATCAAATGCACATGTGATATTTATTGTCCTTCTCTGGGTAAATTAAGAATCAAGGATTAGAACAAAGTAGTTGCAAACCATACACTATTTAATATGGTTCAGATTCACTTGCCTTTTTGAGAAGTAGTGATGGGCCTTTTGCCAAGTGCACGTTTTTTTGGTGCTGCTTTCTCTCCACAATGTTTGGTTGCTGCTTTTTTGGCTGGTTCGGTGATGTTGAAATGGCTTAAGTGAGCTTCAGGTTCATCTTCCACTTCATTTTGATCTGATACAGCTTTCTGCTGAGGAAGTATCACTGCAGCAGGTTCATTATCAGAGTTGGAAGAGGACAGTGAATCATCAATTTGAGGTGTATCTTTCTGAATGTTTCCTCCAGCTGTGGGAAAAAAAAAATTATTATTTTTTATACAATGACACCAATTTGCATCTACTTTCATGGAAATGTACCAAATCTTAACAAAATACATGCAACATCTAGATAGACCAAATGGTGTGCTAAAAAATAACTTCTCGTTCAATGTCACTCAGACCAAGGAGCTGATTATAGACTTTAGGAAAGGAAAACCAGAGGTGTACAATGCAGTAACCATTGGGGGAATCAGAGGTGGAGAGAATGACCAAATTTAAATTCCTGGGAGTCACCATCTCGGAGGACCTTTCCTGGACCCAACACATCAATGTGATTGTGAAGAAAGCACATCAGTGCCTCTACTTGTATAAGTTTGAGGTTGGATATCTACAGATGTGCGGTGGAAAGTACGCTGAATGTCCAAGTCATGGTCTGGTAAGGGGGCACCAATACCTAAAGTGGAAAGGTCTGCAAAAGGTAGTGGACAGAGCCCAGTATGTCATCGATAACTCTCCCCACCATTAAGAATATCTGCACACTGCTGTTGGAGAGCAACAGCAATCGAGGATCTCCTTGTTAGATCCAATGTTCTTATCCAATTGCGCTAATTAGCAGTTCAATGTGCAAAGAAACCAAACTTTCATTTATTACACAAGGTACACAATACAGTTTGAAGATCAAATCCAAGATCCAATATTAAGAACAATTCTTTTACTTGCTTGAAAACGCAACTACCGAGCCATTAATAATACTTCAAATCTTGCATCAAAATGAAAATTCCTTGATAATTAAATTCTCTTACATGCTTTGGAAGTCAACTTTGTAGATTTCAGAACTTCATTTGCACGGGGAACAGTTTTCACTGAAGCTTTTAACTGATCTTTCCTATATGGAACAGAGATTGTAGTTACCACAAAAAAAAAGCCCAGAGTATCAAATCCATCAATTTCTAAAAGTGAAAGTTCTGAAGTTTAATTTTACACCTACTTGGGAAGAGGATGTGCCTTCGTAGCTGAAACCTCAGAGTCACTATCAGAAATATGAAAGTCGTCATCACTGTCTGCATGCATTTCATCATCGTCTTCATCTTCTTCCGATGATGAAAGCACATATTTGGCCTTTGAAGCTTAGAATACAGAAAAGAAGCAAAGAAAGTTATCCTTATTTTCTCATCATTGGAAAAAATGTCATGAATCTGGGAAGAACCAAAGAGATCAAAGACATGAGTATTTTGCAGTGATGCAAGATTGAAATTGAAGATGCCAACAAATTATACCCAATTAACCCCTTGGGAAAGCTAAACACTGGGAGAACATACCAACTCCTTACAGACAGTGCCAGATCTAAACCCTGGTCGTGATTGCTGGTGCTTTAACAGTGTTGTGCTAACTGTGCACCCCATGAAAGGGAGTAAACTGGAATTTGTATCTCTTAGCTAGAATTGTCAACTATATTTTGGAAAATGTGCACAAATTTAAAAAAAAAAGAAAGGCCCTTTTAATGATACCTGTCAGTGGCCTTGCTGGATTGTAAAAATACAGATTAAAAATTGCATGAAAGAGTTGTCTCAGATGTCAACTTCATACCACTATTCTTTTTAAATTTTTTATTGAGGTTATTTTTCTAACTTTTATAAAAGAAAAGTGCATTTACAGAGATTTTTAAATACATCAATTTCATTTCAATGTGACCAGTAAAATATAAAGTGGTCTTTGAACCAAGTAAATGCTTATTGGCTACGACAAACTTGGGCAAAATAATCAATAATGGAAATGTATAAACAGAAAGTGCTTTGGTTCTTCCACACTCAATTTGAAAGATTTGCAGTGGACATCTTTTGGTCAATTTCCACCTCCAATGAAGGAAATTACAGGCTAAATAAGTGTGGTTCCTGGTATGCCCTACACAATCACTTTGGTTGCCTGATTTGATAGTGTGACAGTCTGTTTTTGGGAGATAAATTGGGAAAGATTTGTTAGAGTAGGTCACATACAAACACATTTTATTTGAAATACTGGTGCTCCGCTAATGCTGGACATAGTGCTTCCACAGCTTTTGCAAGAGCTTTGGAGAGTGTTCAAGAGTCTTCACTAATGGATTGTTGTTTACAAAAGGCAACAGATGAAAGATCTTGTTGGAGCTGCTGATTGTCTAGAATTGTTCCAAGAGGGTCATGTGGTTTTGCAAGCAGTGTGAGTCAAGCAGGTTTACTCTGAGAGACACACATGCACACACAGATTACTTCTACAGTGTGGCAGCCACAGCAGCTGGGACTGGAATAGGACAAGCTGGCAAGCTTGTGGGAAGACTAGTTTGTAAGTGCTTTTTCAGCCTGGTCAAAGCCCTTGTGGTTCATGCAAGAGGAGAGGACTGGCTGTCTAATGTTTCCCATGGAACAAGAGAAAAAGGCACTCTGGTGATCTGAAAGAGAGGTTATCATGTGGAGAACCCTGAAGGGGCAAGTTTTGTCAGCAAGACACTGAAGTAGCTGATGGAAGTACATCAGTTGTGGATGTCTAGTGTACAACAAATCTCTCTGAAAACTGACAAGATCCTTCCTGAGTGGCAACCATTTACCTTTCAAGCACCAAAGCCTGGTGAAATTCATAAATGTCAAATTTTGTGCACAGTTTAAGAATTGCCTGCTACCAGTGAACTTGGAGGAATGAGAAGTGAGATTGGACTGTGAACCAAAGAACCTTTCTGAACTTGCACATTACATACACATGCACTTAGAATTAGAAGTTGTCAATAGAGATAAGTTGGTGTGATTCTGTTTTCATGTTTAAAGATAATTAAAAGCAACTTTTGTTTAAATAACCATTTGCCTTAGTGAATATCTATTGCTGCTGGGTTTATGGGTCCTCTGGGCTCGTAACAATAGCCATTCACAAGATTTCTATTCTACCAGTTTCAGTAGATGCATTTTATTACAATGATCACTACATAGCAAATTATGAGCAAAACAAAGCTCAATTTCACTCTCCTTAATCTATTACCTCAAAATCAATAAACGTATTACTGATAAGATCTTTTGATCCTTGTGCCCCATGCTATTTTCTCGATGAATTTGGGCAGCAGTTACTGTAGAAGTTAGCATAAAGTTATTACAGCACTAGTGACCCGGATTCAAATCCAGTGCCATCTGTATGTTCTCCCTGCGTCTCTGGGTTTCTAGGTGCACTGGTTTCCTCCCACCCTTCAAAAATATACAGGAATTGCAGGTTCATTGGTGTAATGGGTGATATAAAGGTTAAAACCTTGTTTTTGCTTCTTAGTAATTTTGTGCCTATCCCTTTAAGGATGAGTATTGTTTGTAGTGTTACCATAGTTACTATGATGTATGCCATAATATCTGCAGACTCAGCTTGCTTTCTCATTCTTCTGAGAACCACAAAAGGGACAGAAGCTCAAAATAGTTTTTGAATTCGTCTTGATCATTTCTTATATATCATTGTCTTCAAATATAAACAAATGCTTTGTTTATTTATCATTATGAAAATCTTGATGTGAAGTTGTGCAAAATGTTTTGGTTTATTGGATTGATTAAAATTGTAATTCGGAATATCGTCCTTGTGTTTCTTTGAAGATGACACGTTTCAAATTGGGAAATACTAGAAAATGGCAAGTGTTGTCTTTGGGGGGGGGGGCTACAAGTTGGAAGGGCCTGTTAATGTGCTGCATGCCCAAACTTAAATATTACTGGAGCAATCTTTGACATTTTGTGTAGATAGGGCTAATGTTTACAAACCATTAACACATATCTTTAAAATAGTGCTCTTATCAATTGAATGCAAATTTAGAAACTCTACCTGTTGCTCTTTGTGGTTTTTCTCTGGGAGGAAGGTCAACGATTTCCAAATCACTTCCAGATTCTGGTTCAGAATCAGACCAAGAGTTCCTTTTCTTTTTATCAAGAGGTTTAAACTGAAGTTTAGTCTGCTTCTGTGGCATTTGCTTAGTCTTGGCCCCTAAGAAAGAAGAGACTATTCAGTGAAATCACATCAGGGTGATTATACCAAGAAACAACTGGTTATATTTCTGAAGTGATGCTAAACTATCAAAAATGTTTAAACTGTATTTCTCGTAAACAGGAAAAAAAATCGGATGTGTAATATCAGGCAAAATTTCAGGTATGCAGCTTGTAAAAATGCACATTACAGAAATAATTATGTAACAATTATTCAAATTAGTTTATTTGTCTAAAAATGGTTTGAATTTAATCTGAGTAGTGAAAAAAATTCTATCCTGCATGGCAAAGCACTATGAAAGCTGCTTACCGAGGTAGACTCTCAATACCTAAATAAAACAATGTGCAAGAGACCAAATACAGACCCACTATTCATGAGCAAATTAAAATGAACCATGAATTGGTTGACCACACTTTTCCATGTTAAGATGACAGCTATTACTGTAACAGCCAGACATCTGGACCATTAATTATAGGACAAAAGTTTGAATCCCACCACAGCATAAATTCAAGTCATTAAATAAATCTGAAATTTCGAACAGCTAGTCTCAGTAATAAGAGGCACACAACTACTGGACTTATTAAGCCTATCTGGTTTGCAAATGTCCGCAGGCAAGGAAGCCACATGTGATTTAAAGCAAATGAATTAAAAATTCCTCCTCAGATAAATAAGGACATCTCTACTGTCAGAATGTACAGATCCAGGAATGAATAATTTAAAAGAAAACATTTTATAGGTAATTGTTTACAAAATGTGTTTAATTAACTTTATTCAATTTCATAAGGAATGTCGCACTCACCAGAGTGATAGAAATTACACTTGTACCTTTGCAATTACTAATGATCCAGCTGTAGTTTTTTAAAATAAATTTGGCCAAAATTGAATTACACTACATACTTACCTGGTTCTGGTTTCACTTTTTTGGTGAGTCGTTCTGCAAGGCTTGTCTGTTCAGGAGAACTTTCCTCTTTATCATCAAATTCCATCTTAATAGCAAGAGCATCTGTTTCACCCTGGGAAGCAGGCAAAATTTACCGAAATCTGAAATTTGCAATAAAATCTGGCAACTATTGAAATAATCCTATACTGCAGTCTTAAATAATGGATCTCGGGCTGATGGAATTTTGAATAATTCCCCTCTACTCCCAGTCAAACAAAATATAACCAAAACTGATGGAACAAAATACTTATACATACATGGTTTGTCAACTAGTAGCAATACATGTCTTGATGCATTCCACTGAAGTGATGAGTAAACATACTCATCTGTAATCCCTGTACCTACCCTTTGAACATTCCCTTCCTCAAAATATTAATTTCTAAATACAGCAGAATTCCCTTTATCTGGCACCTACAGGATTGTGGATAACAGATACTCTTCCAATGCCTAACTAATATACCTGCATTAAGAACACACAGACAACGCAAAATGTAATTTGAAAAAAAAAATCAATGCCATAGTCATTGATTATGTAAAGTTTACTTTAATCAGGTAATTCCTGTAACTTACAAAATTTAAATTCTAACCCCAGTCCCTGGTGCTGTAAGAGTGCTGCGCTAACCGCTACATTGACCGTGCCGCCATCATAATTAACCTGCCCTCCCCCAAGTTTGCAGATAAAGCATTACTAATATACTGTACCTAATACTAATAAAAAGATTTTTATGCAGGGATAGGGAAATACTTTGGGAGAGTCACCCTAGTGGCGAGTGACATTGGCCAGCTCTTCATTCCAACACAACTTGATTGAAATTTTACCACTCTCCTTGCATCTACAACCCGGCTCACCCCCATGCAAGTGGTGACAGCAAAAAGAATGTGTGTGCATTGAGGGGCATTGCTAGTTCAGCGGGGCAAACCTGCACATGTTCAACGAAGTCTCAGCACTCCCCGGCTGGGTCCATCCAGTCTTATTTGAATATATGTATTTACCCATTTATTTATTTATTTCAACCTTTTGCCAGTTGTTTGAGCTGCTGGTTGATTGAATTCTGGATAATGTGGATTCTACTGTATATGAGCATTGCATGTAAATAACACATCCTATAAAGGCTCAAAGAATTGTATCCCATTAGCTCTACAATGTTACACAGTAAAACCCCTGTTATACGTAATTCAAGCAACTGGCAAAAAAATTTGCAGGAAATACTCATAAAACACAGAAGTTTAAAATGTGTACGACTCGCTGTTCGTGCGCCAATCGTGCAACCTCAATCAACTGGTTTGTCAACTAGTAGCAATACATGTCTTGATGCATTCCACTGAAGTGTTGAGTTAACATACTCATCTGTAATCCCTGTACTTACCCTTTGAACATTCCCTTCCTCAAAACATCTACCAATCACCAAAGGTTTTATTGCATTATCATTTTCCCTTTTCAGTTCTCAATTTAAGTCTGCCTCTTCAGTGATTAGAAACTATAGTATGTGTGTAATATAGTGTTTTTTACCCACACGCAGTGTTTCCCCATATCCAAAAAGCTTGGGATTGGATGTTTTTCGGATAACTGAATGGCATTAAGTAGCCCAGTTGCATCGGCAGAATACTTGTATCAGGGATTAAACAACAACAAAAACAATGGAAGGCTTTTCAAGCATGAAAAGTCCTCAGTGCTGGTCAAGAAGCTACAAACTCTAGGCCTCTGTACCTCCCCTCTGCAACTGGATCCTTGACTTTCTCATCAAAAGACCAGTCGGTACGAATTGGAAACTACTCTTTACTGATTATCAACACAGGATGCGTCCTTAGCCCATTGCTCTACTTGTTATACACTCACGACTGTGTGGCCAGCCATAATTGCAATGCAATCTACAAGTTCGCTGTTGGCACCATAGTTGCCAACAGAATCACAAATGGCAACTAGGAAGCATACAGGAATAGGAAGATGGATCAGGTCATTGAATGGTGAAATGACAACAATCTTGTGCTCAATGTTGGAAAACCAAGGAGATTATTGTGGACTTCAGGAGGAAGTCAGTGGAACACGACCCAGTCCTCATCAAGGGTTCAATAATGGAGAGGGTCCAGAACTTCAAATTCCTGGGTGTCAACATCTTTGAGGATCTGTTCTGGAGTCTACATGTTGATGCAATCCCAAAGAAGGCTCGCCAGCAGCTATATTTTGTGAGGTGTCTGAGGAGATTTGATATGTCAACGAAGACTCTAAAACTTCTATAGGTGAGAGCATTCTGGCTGGTTGTATCACTGCTTGGTATGGAGGCACCAACTCTTTGGACAGAAATAAACTTCAAAGGGTTGTTAACTCTGTGACATCACAGGCACCAGACTTCATTTCCATTGAGGACATTTCCATGAGGTGGTGTTTTAAAAAAGCAGCCTCTCCTCAAATGCCCCACCACCCAGGCCATGCCCTCCATTCTGCTACCATCAGGAAAGAGGTTCAAGAGCCTAGAGATAAGCACTCAACAGCACAAGGACAACTTCTTCCCCACTGCTATCAGATTCTTAAATAATCAATGAACCACCTTTTCATGGACTTTTTTTATTTAGTAATTGTTGTAAGATGGTTATAATCTGCTTACAAATTAAGATCAACCCTTTTCACTGACAACGACAGTGCTATCAGCAGACCATTTTATAATAAACAAGAGCTTCATTGGATTCAAAATGGCACTAACAGCGCATTAGAGGCCCACATGAGGACATTGGGTGAAAGCTTTTCCAACTTGTAATGTCATGTTGCTGCCAAATAAAAATCCGGATAATTTTGTGTGCGTTTTCTCACACACCCTCTCTCAATCAACCGGAAACTCAAACAAACACCCCCCCCCAAAAACCCATTTAAAACTCTCAATAACATGCTCTTGGTGGGGGTGGGGGGGGGGTGGACCCTATCAAGGACAGGTTATGGCAATCAGGTCTCTGGTATGGAGTCTGGTCTGGTCCTGTGGTTACGAAGTGAAGGGAGGAGAAGAAGCAAGGTGATGGGGCATTCTTAAGGGAGACAGATAAGAGGTTCCGCAGAAGAGATAGAGTATCCTAGATGGTATATTGCCTCCCAGGTGTCGGGACCAGAGATATCTCAGATCGAGTTCATAACATTCTCAGGAGGGAGGGCGAGTAGCCAGATGTCGTGGTCCAATGACATGGGGAGGTCCTGCAAGGAGATTTCAGGGAGTTGGGCACAAGGATGAAGGACAGGACCTCCAGGGTTGTTATCTCTGGATTGCTACCCTTGCCATGTGCTAGTGAGGTTAGAAATAGGAGGATAATGCAACTTAACACATAGCTAAAGACATCGTGCAGGAGGGAGGGCTTCAGGTTTCTGGATCATTGGGCTCTCTTCCAGGGAAGATCCTGATACAACAGGGTGGTTTGGATCTGAACTGCAAGGGGCCTAATATCCCCATGGGAAGGTTTGCTAGTGCTGCTCCGTTGGGTTTAAACTAGGTTTGCAAGGGGATGGGAACTAGAGTGCCAGAGCAGAAAGAGGAGTGGAAGAGGGAGAAGATGTGAAAATTACATGCACCGTTAAAAGTCAATGGGTTGTACGTGGTGGAAATATTCTCAGGTGCATCTATTTCAATGCAAGGAATATTGTAGGAAAGGCAAATGAGCTTGGAGCGTGGATTGGCACATAGAGTCAAGACCATTAGTGAAATTGGTTGCAGGAGGGGCAGGACTGGCAGCTCAATGTTCAGGGCTTCCGTTGCTTCAGATGCGATAGAATGGAGGGGATGAAAGGTGGTGAGTGGCATTGCTCGTCAGGAAAAATATCTCTGCTGTGTTCAGGTAGGCAGACCAGAGAGCTGGTCTACTGAGGCTACATGGGTGGAACTGAGGAATGGGAAAGGTATTGCCACACTCATGGGGTTGTTTTATAGTCTGCCCAATAGCAAGAATTGGAGGAGCAAATCTGTAGAGTGACAGCAGACAGCTGCAGGAAACAAAAGGTTGTGATAATGGGAGATTTTCATTTTTCACATATTGATTGGGAGTTCCATACTATAAAAGGGCTGAGTGTCTTGGAGTTTGTCAAATGTGTTCAGGAAAGTTTTTAAAATCAATTTATAAAGGTACCAACTCGAGAGAGTGCAATACTGGATCTCCTATTAATGAATGAGACAGGACAAGTGACAAAGGTATGTAGGGGTACATTTCGGGTCCAGTGATCATAATGCCATTAGTTTCAAGTTAAATTATGGAGAAAGTCTGGGCCTTGGGTTGAGATTTGAAAATGGAGAAAAGCCAATTTTGAGAAAATGAGAAAGGATCTAGAATGCTTGGATTGGGGTAAGTTGTTTTCAGGAAAGGATGTGTGAAGTAAGTGGAGGTGTATCAAAGGTGAAATTTTGAGAATAGAGTTTGTATGCCCTGTCCGGATCAAAGGCAAAGTTAGCAAGCATAGGGAATCTTGGTTTTTGAGGGATATTGGGGATAAGGTTTGAAAGAAGAGAGAGGTGAATAACAGGTATGTATAGGCAAATGGAGCAAATGAGCTACTTAAAGACTTTAAAAAATGCAAGCAAAACCTCAAGAAATAAATCGGGAAGGCTAAAGACGTGAGATTGCTTTGGCGGACAATGTGAAAGAAAATCCCAAGGGTTTCTTCAGATAAGAGCAAAAGGATAGTCAAGGACAAAAATGGTCCCCTTGAAGATCAGAGTGGTTGTCTTTGTATGGAGCCAAGAGATGGGGAGATCTTAAATGTTTTTTTTTTATCCCCATCAGTATTCACTCTGGAAATTGACAGAGTCCAGGGAAGTAAGAAAAACAAGCAGTGAGGCCATGGAACCTGTACAGATTAAAGAGGGGGTGCTTGCTGTCTTAAAGCAAATAAGGGTGGATAAATCCCAAGGGGCTGACAAGATATTCCCTTGGACCTTGAGGGAGACTAGTGCAGAAATTACAGGGGCTCTGGCAGAAATATTTAAAATATCCTTAGCCACGGGTGTGGAGGGCAGCTTATGTTATTCTGTTGTTTAAGAAAAGGCTCCAATAGTAACTATGGAAATTATAGGCCAGTGAGCCTCAAGTCAGTTGTAGGAAAATTATTGGAAGGTGTCCCAAAAGATTGGATGTACAATTATTTGGATAGCTATGAATTGATCAGGGATAGACAACATGGCTTTGTACATGGTTGACCATGTTTAACCAATCCTATAAAGTTTTTCGAGGAGGTGACCAGGAAAGTTGATGAGGGAAAGGCTGTGGATGTTGTCTACACAGACTTTAATAAGGTTTTTAACAAGGTTGCACATGGCAGGTTAGCCAGGAAGGTTTAGTCACTTGGTATTCACGGTGAAGTAGAAAACTGGATTTGACAACGACTGAACGGGAAAAGCCAGAGAGTAGTGGAAGATGATTGCTTCTCAGACTGGAGGCCTGTGATTAGCAGTGTGCTCAGTGATTGGTGCTGGGATATACACAGTAAATGGTAGTGAGTGTGGGTAGAACCAAGGGATCTGGGAATACAGATACATAATTCCCTGAAAGTGGCATCACAGGTTGATAGGATTGAAAAGACAGCTTTTGACGTATTTGCCTCCATAAATCAAAGTATTGAGTATAGGAGTTGGGATGTTATGGTAAAGTTGTTTAAGACTGTGGTAAGGGCAAATTTGGAGTACTGTGTGCAGTTTTGGTCACCTAACTACAGGAAAGATATCAACAAGATAAATGCAAGAGAATATTTACTAGGATATTGTCTGGACTTCAGGAACTGAGTTACAGGGAAAGGTTTAACAGGTTAGGACATTATTCCATGGAATGTAGAAGAATGAGGGGATATTTGATATTTAAAATTATGAGGATAGACAGAGGAGTAAATGTGGTATGATTTTTTCATGCAGGTAGGTGATATACAAACCAGAGGGCATGGGTTATTGGTGAAAAGGATAAAGATTAGGGGAAACACGAGACAGAACTTCTTCACACTGAAAGTGGTGGGAGTGTGGAACAAGCTGCCAATTGAAGTGGTGAATGTGGGCTCAATTTTAACATTTAAGAACCATTTGGACAGGTCCATGGATGAGACGAGGTCAGTGGGTCCAAGCAGAACAATGATTCGGCACAGACTAGAAGGGCCAGAGGCCTGTTTCTGTGCTGTAATGCTCTATGGCTCTGATAAAGTTTTAAATAAAAGTTTAAAATTGTGAAAGCAAATGTTCTCTGTAGCAACACACAACCCCTTGGTGAAGATGGGAGCAAACATTCAACCAGCTGGTCACGCCCAGCCTCAGCAGCTGTTTGAACAGTTTCAATAAAGTTGTGTTTGAATAAAATGGTGGCGTCCAGGATGAAGAGCCGGTTGGTGCTTCTCGCTGCTGGGTTGACTCCCCCACAGTGTCTCTCTATCCCTGCCTGTAAGAGTCTTTATTATTATGTTATTAATTCTATTAGTAAAGCTTTATCTGTAAACTTGGGAGGAAGGGAGTTAATAATAGCAGCATGGTTAGCACAACACTGTTAAAATGCCAGCAACTGGGGTTTGAATTTAAAGGAATGTGCACCGAGGGACTGACCAGGACACTTGCGTGGAGGTGAGTCAGGCTGCACCGAGGGTCTGACCAGAACACCAGGAACAGCCGGTCAACAGCGCTGGCTGCTGTACTGACTTTCCCAAAGTGTCTCCCTATCTCGGCCTTGTAAGAATCCATAACTTTATTAGAATTAAGTGTATTAGTAAGACTTTGTGTAAATTTGGGGGAAGGAGTTAATTATGACAGTGGCATGGTTAGCGCAGCGGTTCGAGCAACACTGTTACAGGGCCAGCGATTGGGATTCGAATTTAAAATTTTCAAGTTACAGAAATTACTTGATTAAAGTGAACTTTACATAATTAAAGACTAGAATGCTGATTTTTTTTTTCAAATTACTCTAAGTTTAAATTGTCTTGTCTTTTAAATGGTGTATTCTTAATGCAAGTGTATTAGTTAGACATTTAGTCAACCGGAAAATTTGCATTTCCAGCACCCGTGATCCCTGTAGAGATAGAGCAAAACTCCTGGTACCTGACACCTGTTGGGATTGGTAGATACCGGATACGTGGATTGTCTGATTGCTGGAGACTAAGTGGCAAACTAATGGCGAAGTGCATCAATTTTAAACCTCTATTTTTTACCCATTTGTTTTTCGTTTTTTTTTTGCCACTTAAATTCTGGATAACAAAGGTTTTATCGTGTGCGCGCGCGCGCGGGGACACAAAAACACTTAATCTTATACACAACTTTCATGTTTTTTTGCACAATGCTGTCAGCACCAGGTATCATTCATAATAGCAATTAATTTAATGTTTAGTTATATTCTCACATTGTCTGTGGTCTTTACGATTAATTTTAAAAGTTAAAGTTGCCCTAAATAGAAGCACTAGAAAAGATATTCTCACCTTTCCTTTTCTCTTGGTATGTTTTTTGCTGGCTTCTGCCTTCATGGCAGTAGTAACTCTGGGGACAATCCTCCTTCCTTGGGGAGATGGCATGGTTTCTTGCAATTGCATTTTCCTGACTTTACCCTTAACAGCTTTTCCTTTAACCGCCTGACTGATGTGAGCCATTTCATTTTCTTTATCCTGCATCTCCACACGCTGAATGGAAAAAAGATTGTTTTGAAATGTTAAAACACATATCTTCAGTGAGAAGACAGACAAGTAATGTTATATGAACTGACTCGTTGAAGTCTCTGTGCTGGCTTGTTGGACACGACAATTATCAGAGTACAGCAGTCTGAATGTGGGCTTTGGAGAGGAGAATTTGAGACTTTTTTAAAACAATAGTGATTGAACTTTGACTCCCAATCTGGTTGGTTCCAAAGGAGACCACTAGACAGATGATAGGAGTTAGTCAGAGATACTACAGAGCTATTTCACTTCAAAATTGCTTCTCCTTGTTAGAACATGGTAGGGATGAACGTACCTCTGAAGAGTCTTGCCTGAGCCAAGATCACGGCTCTGTACATGGCTCAGCTGCAGGGGGAAGTGGGGAGATAGAATCCAAGGATAGTGAGTGGCATAGACAGATGCTTTTACAGTCATAAATGTGAATACAGGATGGTATATTGCTTTCCTGGTGCCAGGCACAAAGATGTCACAGAACAATGGGAGGCTAAAAGCCAGAGATCTTGTTTCACATTGGTACAGATAACATGGCTTAAAAAGGAGATGAGAGTTTGCAAATATATTTAGAGCGAGGTAAAAGATTAGAGAAGGACTTCTGAAGTTGTCATCTCTGGATTACTTCCAGAACCACATAGAAGCGATCGTAGGATCAGGAAAGAGGAATTAATGTGTGGGTTTAATGATGATGTCAGGAAGAGGGCTTTACATTTCTGAAGGTAGAACCTACACAAACTGGAATCGAAACAGATCCAAAAATCCTTGTATGGAGAGGTTTGCTTGTGATCTTGGCAAGGGTTTAAACTAATTTAGGAGGGGAAGGGGAAACAAAGTAGATGTACTGCTTGGGGATGGGGATATAGAAGACAACCCAAGCTAGTCCAGTAGATGGAGCAGACATGGTCATTACAAGGCACAAGGGCGGAATAGAATACTAAGCTGCATTTTTTAAAATGGAGTGCCTGAATGGCAAGGTAGAAGAATATATAAGCATTGAGCAGCACATGTGAATGTGAAATTATTGCTATCACAAATGGAAATTTTTAATATGTACATTTATGAACTTTAAAAAAAAGTTGATTATTGCAGAAAGGGAAACTTTGAGAAGGCTCTTCAAATGATGCCATTGGAGAAGTTTAATTTTTTAATTTAGACATACAGTACAGCAACAAGCCATTTCCACCCACAAGTCTGTGGCACCCAATTAACCTACACCACTGTACGTTTTGAACAGTGGGAGGAAACTGGAGCCACCGGGTAAACCCCACCCAAACATGGGAAGAAAGTACAAACTCCTTACAGAAAGTGCGGGATGTAAAGAGAAAGGGAGCAATTACTTGCTGTGCATATATTACACGAGGGTAGTGAAAAAGGCTTTTGGAATGCTTGCCTTCATTGGTACATTGACTACAGGAGTTGGGACATCATGTTATAACTGAACAAGACGTTGGTGAGACCACGTTTGGATTGTGTACAGTTTTGGTTTCCCAATTATCGGAAGGACGTTATTAAGCAGAAGAGATCTCCCAGATGTTACCAGGGGCTGCTCTGTTAGCACAATGCTATTACAGCACCAGTGACCTGGGTTCGAATCCGTCTATGTCTGTAAGGAGTTTATACATTCTCAGTGTCTGTGAGTTTCCTCCAGGTACTCCGGTTTCCTCCCAACTTTCAAAACAAACAGAGATTGTAGGTTAATTGGGATATTTGGGGAGCATAGGCTTGTGATCTGGAAGAGCCTGTTACTGTGTTGTTCTTTTTTTAATTTTAGACATACTAGAGGGTTTGAGTTAAGAGGTTGAAAAGGCTGAGACTTCTTGTTGGAATGTAGAAAGTTGCAAAAAGACAGTATAGAGTTATGTAAAATAATATTGAGAATAATACAATGAGGGGAATAGGCAAGGTAAATGCATGTAATCTGTTTCCCCAAGTTAGGGGAGTCTACAACTAGAGGGCATAGACTGAAGGTGAGAAGGGAATCAGAGGTATATATGTGTAAAGAGATGCCAGAAATGGTCGAGGTGAGTATAACGACAACTATTACCTCAAGCTCCTCAATAAAAGCTGCCAGATCTTCCTTCCACAAGTCTGGAGGGCTTTTCTTTTTTAAATTATTTAATTCTTTTCCCTAAAGATAAAGATAAGAAACAAGAATTTCAGACAAAGCAATAGCAGTTACAACCACATACCCAAACTGATAAAGTATCAGTGATCAGAACTCCTTCACTGGAAACTGTCTTTATGAAAGTGACATTTACAAAAGGCTCAACACAGATTGTTTTTACCCAACATGGCCTGAAATGCATTCATGTTTCCCACCTCTTGGATCACAAGTATTTAAAACCAATAAAACAAATTTAGAAACAAGTATAAAAGTCTTGTAGATGCTAAACTTCGAGGTAGAATATAATTTCTAAGTATAAAAACATCATCTATTAACATAGCACACATCCATTTTAAACATAGGAACTTACTTTGACATCTCTCTGCTTAAGCAATTCATCTTTCTTTTCTTTGGTCAGGTACCACATAGGCATACTCAAAAGATAATTGAAATCTGGTCCTGAAGATCTGGTTGCTTCCCCCTCCACCTCCTCCTCCGTATCCTCCAGTTCTGATTCTTGCCCCTGTCAAGATTTTATATTTTTAAATTTGGCCCACAAGCCCCCACCGCCCAAATATTATCAATGAACCTTCTAACATCATTGGTACATGGGAGGACGCACATGCAGACCTGGGGAGAATGAACAACCATCTTACAGACAGTCTTAGATGAAATTAAAAATTTAAAACAGCAACTCTGGTTATATATTTTAAATATGGAAGATTTCCCCTTGAGTCTAGTTGAGTATAAACTGCTACTTTACTTACAGCAGACAAATTAAGTTTTTGTTTTAGAATCAACACCTTCTTCATTTGGTCAGAAATCACCCAAGTTCCCTCTCTCTACACTTTCTTTAGGCTAAGAAAGAAGACATTTGCGAAGGATCAAACAAAAATAACTTATCAGCAAATAAATTTGGAGGTTGAGTCAGTGGTGAAAAAGGCAAATGCAATGTTGGCATTCATTTCTGGAGGAATAGGATACAAGAGCTGAGATGTGATGTTGAGGCTATCTTAGGCACTGGTGAGGCCTCACAGAGTACGGTATACAATTTTAGGCTCCTTATTTAAGGAAGGATGTGCTGGCTTTGGAGAGAGTTCAGAGAAGATTTACAAGAATGATTTCTCGAAAGAAGGAATTAGCATATGAGGAATGTTTGATGGCTCTTGCACTCATTCAGAAGAATGAGGGGGGGGACCTCCTAGAACCATTTTGAATGTTGAAAGGCCTGAAAAGAGTAGATGTGGCAAAGTTGTTTCCCATAGTAATCAAGGACAAGAGGACAAAACTTCAGGATTAAAGGGCACCCATTTAAAACAGAGTTGCAGAGGAATTTCTTCAGCTAGAGTGGAGAACCTCTGAAATTTGTTGCTCCAGGCCAGGTCATTGGGTATATTTAAGGCAGAGATCAATAGGTATCTGAATCATCAGAGTATCAAAGGAAATGGGGAGAAGGCAGGGGAGTGGGGATAAGTAGGAGAATGGTTCAGCTCATGATGCAATAGTGGACCAGATTCAACAGGCCGAATAGCTTCTTCTGCTCCTATATCTTGTGGTCTAAATAATGGTGCTGCAATGTGTTCTCCCAAGGCCAGATGCTGCTGCAGAACATAAACATTCTGCACTGTCATTTGTCTGCACAAGAATGGAGGCATCATGGACA
The DNA here is from genome assembly GCF_036971445.1 of Narcine bancroftii. Classification (NCBI taxonomy): domain Eukaryota; kingdom Metazoa; phylum Chordata; class Chondrichthyes; order Torpediniformes; family Narcinidae; genus Narcine; species Narcine bancroftii. Next base: position 70,751,919 of record NC_091480.1, on the reverse strand, counting down.
GTGAAGAAGGTTTTCAAAGCTTGGAGAGGGATCTGGACCAGCTGGAAAAATGGCAGATGGAATTTAATGCAGACCAGTGTGGGGTGTTGCATTTTGGAAGGACAAACCAAGAAAGGCCATACACAGTCAATGGTAGGACACTGAGAAGTGCGGTGGAACAGAAAGACCTGGGAATACAGATACATAATTCCCTGAAAGTAGTGTCACAGGTGTGTAGGGTTGTAAAGAGTTTTTGGCATCTTGGCCATCATAAATCAAAGTACTGAGTATAGGAGTTGGGATGTTATGGTAAAGTTGTATAAGATATTGGTGAGGCCAAAGGCCAAATTTGGAGTATTGTATGCAGTTTTGGTCACCTAACTACAGGAAAGATGTCAATAAGATAGGGAGTGCAGAAAATATTTACAGTACAACTCTGAAACAAATCAGAAATCCTAATTTATTCAAAATTTTTCGGAGCCAAACTGACCTCATAGGTTGAAAAATAAATTCAACCAACATGAAATTAGAACAATGATTGTCCTAGCTTCAGGTAACTCCCTCCCTTCTCTCGTTCCATTTCTTCTTTACCTTCCCCTGTTGATTTTTCTCTAAAACCGCGTGCCACTGTGTCCCCGCTGTAAGTGGTCAGAAGAATCCCATGTCCTGGAGTCATCAAGGAGGACGGCCTCCTGGGCAGGAGTAGAACCTCGAGCTCAGTGGCTTTCCTCCCTCCCTCCTCGGCACAGCGGAGCTCCCCAACGCCGACTCCGAGCCCTCCCCTCAGCCTACTACCGCACATGCACACCAGACTCCTTGGTGAGCGGTAGGCCTAGCAGAGAAGGATTCAGTCAGGACTTGGGAGCTCCAGTGACTGGGGAGACAGGAGCCCGCCGAACCAATGAGTATTCCACTGGTCCAGAAAGCCTCCCTGGGATCAGCGGCAGCGGTGCATACACGTCGGGGATTGGCTGTGGTTGGGAGGTCTGGTGGCGGTCAGCATTTTTTTTGGTGAGAATTATTTTAATCCTTAAAAAGCCTTCCCTTGTTGTTTAAACATTGATACAAGTGATTTGCTGTTGCTACTGGGCTGTTTTTAAAAAAATGACCAGTCCTCCAAAAAAAATGTTTATCCGTCACAGGCCTGGTCTTGATCATTGGAGTTGTACTGTACTAGGTCGTTGCCCAGACTTCAGGAACTGAGTTATAGGGAAAGGTTAAACAGGTTAGGACTTTATTCCCTGGAGCATAGAGGAATGAGGCAAGATTTGATAGAGGTACTGCGTATTTAAAATTATGAGGGGGATAGACAGAATAAATGTATATAGGCTTTTTTCACTGAGGGCAGGTGAGATAGAAACCAGAGGACATGGGTTAAGAGTGAAAGAGGAAAGGTTTAGGGGGAGCATAAGAGGGAACTTCTTCACAAAGAGTGGTTGGAGTGTGGAATGAAGTGCCAGCTGAAGTGATGAATATGGGCTCAGTTGTAACATTTAAGAAGAATTTGGACAAGTACATGGATGGGAGACTATGGACTGAGTACAGGTCAGTGGGTCAAAGTAGAAAGATGGCTCGGCACAGCCTGTTTCTGTGTTGTAATGTTTTTGTTATATGCCTACACTATGTTTCCTTAGTGTAAAAAAAATCTTCAAAGAAAGAATTTTAATTTACTGGCTTGCAATTTGCAAGTTCCAGATACACATTATGGACTGTATATGAATTTGCGAATGGTTTATCCACATAAAAATCATAGATCAATCGTTTCCACCCAATCAGACAACCACCCCTTGCAATATCTATACCCTTAAGCTCATTTAAATATTTGCTTTCTCTATCCTAATTTATTCATCTCTATTCATAAAACATTACAAAATAAAAAATTTAAATTGCCAATATTTGGACAATTCAAGTCATTTGCCGCCACAAAATCTATCACCTTTTCCTGAGATTCTTTCCAGGCTTTCACAGGATCTGAATCATAACCTCGATTGAGCAGCAATTGAATTAATTCACGTTTTGGCTTGTTTTCTGTGGAGAAGAAAAAAATAATAACCAAGACCAGCAAGAGGAAGTTGCAGCTTGGAATCAAGTCCATGCAGTTTGATATCACATCAGTCTAAGTAGCCATTTCCCAATTCTTAGGTCAGAGTCCTGAAAATTCTTTCAAGTTTCCATTTGAACAACCTTTTTATTTAACAATGTGTTTTAGTCTTGATGAAAAGCACATTATTAGATGCCTTTTGAAAGTTCATGAGCACCTTAACTGCATTTACTTCAGATTCTTTCCATAATCAAATACTAGGGCTCAAGCCTGAAATGGCATTTATGTATTTTAACCCTTGCCAGGGCTCAAGCCTGAAATGCTGGTTTCCAAATATTTCGGCATTTGAATTGTGAAACCCCCAAAAATGTCAAAAAAAAGGGGTTGACTTGTGTGCTGAATATAATTTTGAGACCTTAAATTCAGCTCAAAATCCAATCTGCACTGATCCGGCGTACAAGTTGACCCTTGAAAAACCCCCCAAAAAACCCCAACTATGACAGATTTTAATTGAAAACAAGAACACAATTAGCACCCTTCAAGATCGCTTTAATTGTCTGAAAACAACAACCATTTAGAACCCTTCAAAACCACTCTCATGATCATCGGCTGGAGCAAAGATGGCAGCACACACATCCATACTCTCACTGTTTAAACAGTCATCATATGGATCCCAGTCTGTATTTGATGAGGCAGTTTCAGCTTCATCGTCAGTGTCCCACAATAAATCATCTTCTGTGCCATCAATTGCACAAGAGATACCACACTTTTTAAACTATTTTATCACAGACGCTACTTTAACTTTGCCCCATGCCTTGAGCACAAAGTTACACAGCATATCAAGTGATGCAGCACACATTGCCCCGACTTTTGTAAATTACTTTTCTGCACTAGACATCCATGTATTCCATTCCTCACACACATGGTCTTTCAATGGCTTGTTCAAGCAGACATCGAGAGTTTGCAATATAGAAGTCAAACCGCCCGGGATAACTGCCACGTAAGTATTATGTAGTGCTAATCTACTTTTAGTGTTCTCAGTTAAGTGGCTACGAAACAAATCCCAGACCAGCAAACTCCATTCTTTGTGTGAACCGCCTGTTCCGCAGATTGTTTATCCAGTTTTACACCATTTTCATCCATCTGTAGCGGAGTGCTAGCGAAGCAAACAAACGAGATCAGCAGCCGGTGGGCTCTGCACTCAAAAGGTTTATTTTTCTTTTGCATGCTGTGTTTTAAGGCCACCAGAAGATCCCACCCTTATACTGGAATCTGCGTCTGTGTTATGCCACCACACCGCCCACGCGCAAGCAGGTCCGGAGCCTCTGCTAGAGGAGACAAACGTGCAGCGTTTGACACATGGAGCTGGTTCGCCTGACCATCAGATTTTTCCTGTTCATGAAACAATTGCACCAGTCGACTGTAGCCTCAAAATCATCACAGAGGTCTGGGTGTGACTTGGCCCACTGCAGTGCAAATGTTCTTAGTTTATTTCAGGTGACGATGTAGCAATCTTGCCTCTGTTCATGTACCCATTCTGCAACATGAGTATCCAACTCTGGCCAAGGAGTGATTCCTTTTCTCAGAGAACATTGCCTTTTTGGTATTTTTCTTAAAGTCTCTTCTTTCTTCCTTGAATCTCTTACCAACTTCTCAAGCACATCAAATTATTGTTGTTGGTTTTCTTGGCCACTATTATCACTTTCAATGTACAGCTGGCTTCATATTTTCATCGTGTGCTGTGTGGTGTCGATGGACCCGCCATGATAGCAATCACCTCCAGCCCAGCAGATCAATCCGCGCAATCAATGGGGGTCAACGTATTCGCTGGTCAACAGCCCATTTCAGGCATCACCTGCTTTGGGGGTCGACTTATACACTGGTCAACGGGGCACCTCAGACAGCCAGCAAATAGGGGTCAACTTGTACGCCGGATATACCATAAAAGCCTTAAAGTTAGACTGAAAAAAGGGAGGGGGGGGGGGATACGGTATGTCTTTTTACCCTTGCTAGGGCTCAAGCTGAACTGTCAGTTCTGTATTTTTGCCATTGCTACATAAAGAACACTGTTTGACCTGCTGAGCTTCTCCAGCATTTTGTTTTTACTTCATATTTTAAGTTGACTCAACCTGGTTATTATCAGCCCATCTTTGTCCATACAAATGCTGTTCCAATTCTTTTTTTTAAATGTTCATCTCCAACTTGATTGAATGAAGATGTACAGAAAAATGATGTTAATTTTCAGCAGAGCGTGTGTATTGATAGCTGATATGCCTTCTCAGACACATTTATGAAACAGAATACATTTCTACATTCTTATTTCCTTTTTGAAAATTATTGAACCTAAATTAAAATTGTCTGAGTTAAAAAAAAACTATTTGAACAAAACTACAACATCCAATGACAAAATGAAAATAATGAATTTTAGACATACCAATGACCAGTTTGCCTTCTATCTTCTCTAAGATGAAACGAGCCTGATTGCTTAGTTTTCCATATTCTGCTCCCAGAAATCCCTCAAGCCAATCCTTTCTTAAACCATAATATTTCAACCTTAAGGCAAAGAATTCCTTCAGTATTTCTTGTACATTTTCATACTTTTTCAGACAGCCAACATGATCAAACAATACCTACAAAAAAAAAACACAAGCAGTTAGAAACAAATATAAATGACCATTAACCAGACTGGATTCAAACCAGTTATATGGTAAACTACCGCAACAATTATTTGCTTGTTGGGAACGATATCTAATTTGAATCAGATCTCATATCCTCTGATTTATTGTCCTATTCCTCTTTTCCAAAGGATTCTCTAATTAAGTTCATAACAAACCCAACTTCGCCTCAAAACATTATGACACCATGCTCTTCTCCAAATTCAAGAGAAAGGAAGATATAATGCACAAAGGTGGGGCAGTCGATGAGTCTGGAGACCCAAAGGCTAAAAGGGGAGTAATCACCAGGCCCCTTTTCTTTAATTTCTCAAACAATTCATGTGAACCGTGCAAATCTATTAGTTGCCTGATATAGGAATTCCCACATAATTAATCCCCAGTAGTTATGTTGGGTGAATCTTGCCAACAGGTTTGTGTCTAAAGAGGCTTGAGCCTTCTTTCTGTAAGTCAAGGGAACATTGCAACTCATCCTGAACTCCTAAACAAATTAGAATACCAATTGGCTCATGCATTCCCTGGACAACAATCTTTTTCTAACACGGTTTTACCTCATGAGAAATGAAACCATGTTCCCTTGCTGAGGCCCTCAATTAAAACTATACAATATATCTGATATATTTAAACACATTTAGATTGAACTTAGCATTAGACAGTACATTTCCGATTATCCAAAGTGCTTGGGACGGGACCTATCTCAGTTAAGCGGATTTTTCGGATATTCAGGAATTTCCTCTAAAGGAGCCCAGTAGCATCAGGAGAATACTTGAATCGGCTGTCGCTGATCCCCGACATCTCTCCACCACCGTTGCCAATTCTGCCCGGGAGCCAGAGGTCTCACTTCACCTGTAAGTGGTAGGAGATTGCACAGGGATTGCTCTCTAGCAGAATTTCAGCAATACCGTGGAAAGGGTATATGACAGAGGGAGCGGCTTGTGCGGGAAAGCGAGGTATTCAATATCAAATTCTGAGAATGCCACAATTCAACTTATCACAAAAGTTGCAGTAACTCATGGCAAAAAATGACAATTTATAAATAAATGATCAGTATCCTTTCCTTCAATGTGTAACCTATGGACAAATGTCTCCTTTGTAAAACTGATTCATTCCCTGTAGCCCCACTTGAGCACGGTGGGTAATTTTTTTCCCAATGTTTTTTCAAATTGTGATGTCATGTCTCACCCGAAAAATCTTTTTGATATTTGGAATTTCGGTTAATCAGAAATGTACTGTAATAACATGGTTACCATAGAGGTTAGTGCAATGCTATTACAGTGGCAGCAACCAAGGATTGAATCCACCAATCCTCCCTGTGAGTTTCCTTTAGGCTTTCCAATTTCTTCCCATGTTCCAAAGGCATTTACGGATTAGTCACATGGGTCTAATCAGGCAGTGCAGGCTCATGGGGTAGAAAGGTCTCTTACCATGCTGTCACTAAATTATCAAATTAAATGTTCTGATCTAGATAGGTTAAGATGTATCTAATGCAGTGGGATCAGTTGGTTGCATTTAATTGAAACTGTCAAACAAGATAATAAAATACCATATTTTGTGACCTGAGAAAGATAACGGCAAACACCAGATAGGAATATATAAAGTTAGACAATTAAAACATCCTATGTGAATGGTGATGAGGCAAACAGAACGCAACTGCTTATTGTTTGGTTTCAACGTCTAAGTTTTTTTTAACCCGATGTTTAGATCAGACACCAAAGCAGCTTTGTTGCTAATAACAACATTAATACACGTACACACATCTCACGTATATTAGCCAACTTAGAGACAGATAAATTAATTTTCATTCAGAAGTAATCAGCTTTCACAGAATTGCACACATGAATTTAGAACAAAACAAATTTTGCTCAGTAAACTGTAGATGTACTTTCGTTTCTGCAAATCCATTTCATGTATTTGTGTGTGTAGGTGAACATTTTGGGTCCAGTGTCCATAATGTCATTAGCTTCAAGTTATTTCTGAAAAAGGATGTCTCGTCCTCATGTTGGAATCTAAATTGGAGGAAGGCAAATTTTGTGGAAATGAGAAAGGATCTAGGAAGAGTGGATTGGAATATGTTATTTTATGGCAAGTGTGTGCTAGATAAGTGGATGGCTTTCAAGAGCAAAATCTCAAGAGTGCAGAGTTTCCATATTCTTCTTAGGATTAAAGGTAGTTAACAGGCATAGGGAACCCTGGTTTTCAAGGGATATTGGCAATCTGGTTAAGTAAAAGAGGGAGATGTACAGCAAGTAATAGGCATCAAGGAGCTAATGAGATACTTGAAGAGTACAAAAAAAGACAAGAAAATACTCAGAAAGAAATCAGGAAGGCAAAAAAAAACACGAGGTTGCTCTGGCAGATAATATGATGGTAAACCCGAAGGGTTTATTAAGAGTAAAAGGATAGTAAAGGACAAAATTGGTCCCCTGGAGAATCAAAGTGGTAATCTTTGTGTGGACCTTCTAGTAATGGGGGAAAATCTTAAAATAGTTTTTTTGCATCAGTATTTACTCAGGAAACTGGCATAGTGTGTAAGGAAGGAAGGGAAACAAACAGAAGAGACTTGGAACCGATGGAGATTAAGGAGGAAGAGGTGCTTGCAATCTTACAGCAAATAAAGGTAGATAAATCACCTAGGCCACATGATATTCCCTTGAGGGAGACGAGTGTAGAAATTTCAGGGGCCCTGGCTGATATATTCAAAATGTCCGTAGCCACAGGTGAGGTGCCAGAGGATTGGAAGGTAGCTCATGATGTCCCGTTGTTTAAAAATGGCTCCAAAAATAAACCAGGTAATTATATGCTGGTGAGCGTAACATCAGTAGTGGGTAAATTATTGGAAGGAATTCTGAGAGACAGGATATATAGGTATTTGGACAATCATGGGCTGATTAAGGATAGTCTGCATAGTTTTGTTTATGGTAGGTCACGTTTAACAAATCTTGTAGAGTTTTTTGAGGAGGTTACCAAGAAGTTGGATGAAGGAAAGGTTTTGGATGTTGTCTACATGGACTGTAATAAGGCCTTTGACAAGGTCCCACATGGGAGGTTAGTTCAGTAAGTTATGACACTAGGTATTCAAGGAGAGGTTGTAAACTGGATTCGAAATTGGCTGTGTGGGAAAAAAACAGAGGGTGGTAGTGGATGGTTGCTTCTCAGATTGGAGGCCTGTGATTAATGGTGTGCCTCAGGGATCGTGTTGGGACCATGGTTGTTTGTTGGATATATCAATGATCTGGATGATAATGTGGTGAACTGGATCAGAAAGTTTGCTGATGACACTAAGATCGGAGGGATTGTGGACTGCGAGATTTTCAAAGCTTACAGAGGGATCTGGACCAGCTTGGATAATGGGCCAAAAATTGGCAGATGGAGTTTAATGCAGACAAGTGTGAGGTGATGCATTTTGGAAGGACAAACCAAGGTAGGAGATGTACAGTAAATAACAGGGGAGTGAGGAGTAGCAGAGAGATCGGGGAATGCAAATACATTATTCTCTGAAGGTAGCATCACATGTGGACAGGGTTGTAAAGAAAGCTTTTGATATCTTAGCCTTTAAATCAAAGTATTGAGTATAGGGGTTATTGAGTATAGAAGTTGGGATGTGATGTTAAAATTGTTTAAGACATTGGTGAGGCCAAATTGGAATATTGCGTGCCATTCTAGTCACCTAACTACAGGATGGATTATCAATAAAATTGAAAGGGTGCAGAGAAGATTTAGTAGGATGTTGCCAGGTCTTTAGGAGTTGAGTTACAGGGAAAGATCAAATAGGTTAGGACATTATTCCTTGGAGCAATGAAGAACAAGGGGAGATCTGATAGAGGATCATGAGAGGTATAGAGAGAGTGGATGCGAATAGGTTTTTTCCACTTCGATTGGGAGAGATAAATTCGACAAGTCATAGTTTTAAGCTGAAAGGGGAAAGGTATAGAGGGAAGCTCTTCACTCAGAGTGGTGGGAGTGTGAAATGTGCTGCCATGTGATATTGTGAATGTGGGCTCAATCGTGTGTTTTAAGGATAAAATGGATAGGTACATGGATGGGAGAGGCCTGGAGGGTTATGGAATGGGAGCAGGTCAGTGGGACAAGGAAGATGATGGCCAGCACTGAGGAGAGGGGCCGAATGGCCGGTTTGCTATGCTGTAGAGTTCTATGGTTCTATATTGAAAGTAAGCATCTGAAGGTAGATGGTACAAATAATCCACAACTTAATTCTCAGGTTAAAAAGTCAGAGGAACATGAAGCCAAGAAGGAAAAAAAATCAGTAAGTAATGTATTCCAACGTAATCGTTATCCAGTAGGAAGATGAGGAAATCTATGAATCACAATGTTTAAAGTGTTGCAAAGGTGCAAAAGCCTTGCACATTTTGAAGTTTCCTCAAGCAATACAAGTGTGGGTCCAAGTATAATAGTACCCAATCACTGGCATATACATTAAAAAAATTATAAATTACCCTACCATTGAGTTGCATGTAAGAGGAATATTTAGTTTGAAGACTTTATGCAATCCTGCTGCTTCTGCTTCAGCCAGTTTTTGTTCAGTCATTGTTATTATGAAACGCACAGTGGTATCAGTATGATACTCTTTATAATCAGTGATCAATGCTGGAGTCTTCTCTGTTCCAGTCAACATTGCTTCCAGTATCTGCTCTTTGTATACCTGTAGAGAAAAAAGAAACTCAATGAAATAGAAAATAATTGGAAATAAATGATACATTGAGATTCCTTGCATAAACAAAAAAAACTTAATCAAACTTGAGTTCTGAGGTTATCAGTTCTCCAGAAAATAGGGACTCAAAGTCATGCTGACACAGCCAGAAATGGTTGAAACACTAAATGAGTATTTTGCATTAGTATTCACCAAGGAGAAGGATAGGCAGGCAAGTGAGATCAGCATTGGGTATGCTAATATTCTAGGGTATGTTGATATCAAGGAGATACTGATGGTTCAATTGAAGAATATTAAAATGGACAAGTCCTCAGGGCCCTGATGGGATCCAACCCAGACTATTTAGAAGCAAGTGAGGAGATTGCAACGGAGACTTTTGTCTCCTCTCAAGTCACAGATGACTGTAGGGTGATCAATGCTCTTCCTGTGTTTAAAGAAGGCAATTAGGATAATCTAGCAAACTATAGTCAGTGGCAGGGAAGTTACTGGTGAGAATTCTGAGGGACAGGGTTTGCTTGGACTTGTAAAAGCATGGGGTTATCAGAGATGGTCAGCATGGCTTTGTGCATGGTAGGCCAAGTCTTATGAAAATGATCGATGAAGATAGAGCAGTGGATATTGTCTACATGTACTTTAGAAAGGCACTTGACAAAGTCCCCTAAAGTAGGCCGATTCAGATCCAAGATGATGGTAGATTGGTTTCAAAATTGGCTTGACCAAAAACAGTGTAGCAATATTTCTCTGCCTGAAGATCGGTGGCAGTTTTGTTCTGTTGGAATCTATGCGAGTACCTTTATTATTTGTTATATTTACAAATAATTTGGATGAAAATGCCAATGGGTTGGTTAGGAAGCCTGTAAACAACAAAGGTTAGCGTCGTGGTAAGGGCAAAACTGTTACAGCGCCAGCGATTGGATCTGGGATTCAAATCCCACACTGTCTATAAGGAATTCGTACGTTTCCCCTGTGTCTGCGTGGGTTTCCCCCCTGAGCCTTGGTTTCCACCTACCCTTCAAAGCGTACCGAGGGAGGGGATGTAGATTAATTGGGTGGCACAGGCTCATGTAATGGTGCTTTATGTCTAAATTGAAAACAAATTGGTGAAACACACAGCAATGCTGGAGGAACTCAGCCGGTCATGCAGTGTCCATAGGAGGTAAATATATATTAGACATTTCGGCCCTGAGCTCCTCTTCAAGGTATAAGCAAGGCAGACATTTTAAAGACTAGAGATTAAGGGGGAAAGAATGAAAGGGGGAGGAGTCCAGGCCAACAGCTAAAGGGTGTTAATTGGAAAAGAGAAAGACAGAATTGATTTTGGCACTGCAAAAGGAGGGGAAAGGGAAGAGAGAAAGTGTCAGAGATCGAGGGAAAGAGATGGGGATGAAGGATTCATTAACAGAAAGAAGGAAAGTCGATGTTAATGCCATCCAGTTGGGAGGTTCCCAGACGGAAGATGAGGTTATTCTTCCAATTTGCGGGAGGTTTCAGTCTGACAGTGCATGAAATCATTGGCGGACATGTCAGCAAGGGAATGGGAATGGGTGGCCACTGGGAAATCCACGCTATTGTGGTGGACAGAGCTTCGGTGCTCAACCAAGCTATCTTTCAGCCTGCATCCAGTTTCTCCGACGTTGAGACAACGAGAGCACCAGATACAGATGAACCATGCAGATTCACAAGGAAAATGTTGTTTCACTTGGAAGGACTGTTTGGGACCCAGAATAGTGGTGAGGGAGGAGTATCTCCTGCTGTTACAGGGGTAGGTGCCAAGGGGACGATTAGTGGGGAGAGAGGAGTGGTCAAGGGAGTTGTTCCTGCGGAAAGCTGGGAAGGGAATATGTGTCTGGTGGTGGGATCACGTAGTAGGTAGCAAATGGCTGAAGAGGATATGTTGGACATGGAGGCTGGTGGGGTGGGCAAGGGGAATCCTGTCCTTGTTGCACATGCGGGCAGAGAAGGGCAGGGCAGATGTGTAGGTAATGGAGATATCGACATGCAGGTGAGGGCTGAGTTGTTTGAAGGACATCTCTGATGATCTGCCATGAAAAACCTCGTCCTGGGAGATGTGGCGAAGACATTGGAATTGAGAGAAAATAATCCTTTCAGGGAACAGGGTGTGAAGAGACGTAGTCATAACTGTGGGAGTTGATGGATTTGTACAAGATGCCCGTTGAGAGTTTGTCTCCCGAGATGGAAGACAGAGAGATTGAGAAAAGGGAGAAATACCAAGTGAATACAAGGTCAAGATGGAAGTTGGTAGCGAAGTGGATAAAGTTGATGAGCAGCATCAAAAAAGTCGTCGATAGTGAAGGAAGAGTTGAGGGGCCTTGCATGTGTAGGCTTGGAGCATGGAGCGCTCCATGTAGCCACCAAAAGGCATTCATAACCAGGGCCGATGTGGGTACCCATTTGACCCGAAGAAAGTGGGATGAGTCATAAGTTATTGAGGGCGATGACAAGTTCTGCCAGCGGGAGAAATATGGTGCTGGAGGGGGACTGGTGGGGTCTATTATCAAGAAAGAAATAAAGGGCTTTGAGGCCCTCGATATGGAGGATAAGGCAGTCTAGTTCAGGAAATTGGAAGTTGGTGAAGCGATGGAGGGCATGTCAAATATCTCAATGTAGGTAAGGAGAATGGACGGTGGGGGGAATGAAACAGTCGAGGTAAGTGGATACCAATTCATTGGGCAGGAGCACTTGAAAATGATTGGGACTTCCAGCTGGCTACTGCATGGCATAACGCCAGTAATTAGGTGCCCCTGTTCGTTTTGAAACCTTTCCCATTCATGCACCTAATTTTTCACCAGTGTTTCATACACTGCCCCTTCACTAATTAATATTGCTGTTTTTCAAAATGGCTGCTACTAGAAGTGCTAAATCTGCAACAAAAAAAAAGGCAAAAATGATGGAAGAGACACCATCCTTGACTGCAGACTCCATTTCTGACATGTTGAACAAACATCACAGGAAATGACTGCATCATTAAAAGAAACTCAACTGGAAATTAAATCTGCACTTAAAAAGGTTGTACAGTTGATATCAGCAATTGACGATCACTTGGGAGTTGTGGAGGCTGGTTTGGAGTCAGTTAATGAATGTGTTAACAAGCTTGAATCTTTGTTCTGAATTGTCTGCTAATAACTTCGTTAGCTTCGAAAATGGTTCATTTGGAGAGTAGAAATAAGCATCAAAATATACGGATCTTAGGCTTAAAAGAGGACATGGAAAATGGCCAGCTGACTGACTTCTTTTTGAAATTACTCATGGAGGTTTTTGGAAGGGAGTTCTTTTCCAAGAAGAACGAGCTTGACAGAGCTCATCAGTCCTTGGCTCCCAAGCCAATTTCGGGACACCACTCATGTTTGGTAATCCTCCGGTTTCATCATTAGAGTAAAATATTGTGTTATCTGCGAGGTTCGTCAGAGAAGAAATGTCAATTACCAGGGGCAACAAATTAGAATCGTTGAAGACTACTGTCATGAAGATATGAATGTGCAAAAAGAATATAAAGAAGTCATGCCTGAGCTGTACAAGAAAGGATTCAAACCCGCCTTGTCCATATCTAGCTCGTCTGTGGATCACTTTCGAAGACAGTCACAAGGAATTTCTGAAATTGGTGGAAGAGGCACACAGTTTTGAATGATTTTCCTTCAACTTCAAGTTTAATATGAGCTATTAGTTGGTGACTGAAGTTTTTCTATCCTGAAGGTTTTTCTTTGTTTTGTTTTGAGTGGGGGAAGTTGGGCTGTTTTCTTTTTGTTAATTGAAGGGGTAATATTTTGTTCGCTATCTAGTTCACTGATTTTGTTTTCTTAAACTTTCTTATTTTAGCTTATTTTGTTTCTTTTTGACAGTAAAGATTTAAATAGAATATATTAACTTTATTAATGTTGACAGTAATTACCTATTTTGGTTATTCATTGACCAATAGCACAAGGAATACAGTGTGTAGTTTATTATCAGACCATGAGAAAATAGGGTTGTATGCTTAGTTTATTAAGCGATCATGTGAAAGTAGGGCCAACATTAGAATAATGTACATGCGCATAGACTATTTTAAATGTGGAAAATCTTATATTAATCAAGTATAGGTTTTAGGTACTTGTTTTATTGAGCTTGAAAAGCAATTAGTGGATCTTTATATTCTTTGGGGTTTTTCTTTATTATAGTATTATGATATGGTATTATTTTTAATGTTTGCTGTCTAGATGTTTCGACGCATCAGCTTATACAGATACACGATCCTTTATCTGGACATCTAAAATCTGGAAAGCTCCAAAATCTGACAAGTGGGGACCGATGGTCGGGGGAGGTGGCCGGGCAACTGGAAGGGGGTGTGGGTGGATACGGCAGCACAATTGGGGTGGGCTTTCCGAAATCCGGAAAAATCCAAAATTCAGAACACATTGTCCCCCAAGGATAAAGCATCGTGTACTTGTATTTGTTTCTTTTCTGCTGATTGTGTGAAGGGAACGCAAATTTATTATACATGCACTTGTATTGTATTTCTTTGCTGCAAACATTTTAATTTTCACTTTATCGTATTCTTTTATAATTTTTCATTGTGCAGTGAAAAATTATTAATTTTAAAAAAAATAAGGAGTTAAAAATGAGAAAATCCTTCAGCAGAAGCATAAGGATATAATTTTTTTTGGAGCTTGTTGCAGTGTTGTTTAGCAACTTTCAATGTTGGGAGGTTTGGTGGGGAGGGGGATGTTTGGGTACAAGGAGCAGAGTTTGCAAGGTTGTTTTGGCTTCATGGTTTATACAAGCTGTGCTTTTGCATGGATTCAAGGGGACTGCATGGAGAAGGGTGACAAACTGCTGGATTATTTTCATAATATTAATTAAGACTCATGATTAATCTAATCAAATTTACCTCATGTAACATTAAAGGATTAAATAGTACGATTAAATAGTACAATTAAACGCAGAAGAGTGTTTACTAAAGGCAGAAATTGTTTCTCTTCAAGAAATTCATTAGAAATTGTGATAGTGACAAACTTTTTTTCAAAATGGACAAGGTTTTAATTCTTCTTCTGATGTTAAAGTTAGGGGAGTTTCTATTTTAATTAACCAGAACATCCCTTTTGTACATCCTAATACTTAACAGATAAATATGGTCATTATATTATTCTTACAGGTAAACTACATATTGGTAGATTTTGCTAATGTATATGCACCTAACATTGATGATCCAAATTTTTTGAAAGTTTTTTTTCAGCCCTACCAGAGTTCAGTCATTACTCACTGGCGTTGGGGGGGGAAGATTTCAACTGTTGGGTAAATACTGTCTGGATCGTTCATCCCCTAAACCTGCCATTTTGAGTAAATTTGCTGTTGTAATTCATTCTTTTTTAACATATTTTGGCTTTTCCGATGTTTGCCTTTTTTCCCCCAACCAAACAGTAGAGTACTCGTTTTTCTCTAGTGTTCACTGGTCTTATTCTCTGATTGTTTTTTTTAAAAGAAATAGATAATCAATTGATTGCATCAAACAAATCTAGTCAATATCAAGGAATCGTGATATCTGACCATGCTCCTATTACTTGGTCCTTGAATTTTCCTGACTTTTCTTCTATAAAGGAGCATTGGTATTTTAATTCTACCTTGCTTCTAAATAATGATTTTTTGAAATCGATGGAAGACCAAATTAAATTTTTCTTTAATATGAATTCTTCTTCAACAGTTTCTAACTTGATTGTCTGGGACACTATGAAAACATACAAGGACCAATTATCTCTTGTACAGCTAATATATAGAAAATAAGGAAAGATCAGATTTAATCAATCAGATTAAACAAATTGACTTATAGCATGCACAAGAAAAAAACCCTGAATTATACAAAAAGAGAGTTGAACTTAAGACTAAATTTGATCTTCTTTCTACTTATCCCATTGAACAGCAAGTTTTGAGGAGTAAACGTCAATTTTACATTCACGATTTAAAAAAAAAAAAAAAATCCGGTAAGCTTCTGGCCAACCAATTGAAAGGAATGGCTACTAAGAGAGAAATTACTAAGATTCGACGGATGATGGTATGCACACTACAGATCATTCTAAAATTAATGATACCTACAGAGAATTTTACTCCAGACTGCATACTTCTGAATTTAATAGCTTAACAATAGACTTTTTAGACTGCCTATATTTTCCTATGCTTTCTCAGAACAAACGCACGAGTTTGGAGGCATCTATTTCCCACGAGGAAATACTTTTTGCGATTTCCTCTTTAGAATCAGGTATCCTGTTAAATTTTTAAAAATCTTTTTCTAAATTGCTCATGCCCCAACTAAGTTCTGTGCTTAATGACTCATTTAAACAAGGGAATCTTCCATAATCTTTTAATGAAGATTGAATTTCTTATTCTGGAAATCCACTTGAATTTGCTTCTTATAGGCCTATTTCTTAACTTAATATTAAATTATGAAGATTTTGGCTCAAGTATTGCACAGATTGGAGAATATTTTTACTATCAATCTTTCTGAAGATCAAACTGGCTTTCTTAAAAATCGATATTTTAATTTTAATATACTTTGCTTATTGAATATTTTATATTTATCCTCCACTCCTGTCAATTAATGTGTTCTTTCTTTAGATGCAGAGAAACCTTTCGATCAGGTGGAGTGGGTGATGCTTGAAAAATGTAATTTTGGATCATGTTTTATTAAATGGATTAAATTATTATATTTATGTCCTACTACTTCAACTCTTACTAATCTACAACAATGAAAACATTTTGATCTTCAATGGGGTACTTGTCAAGGCTGTCCTTTAAGTCCATTACCTTTTAATTTGGTATTAGAAGCATTAGCAATTGCCTTTAGGGAATGTAGAGATTGTACAGGAATGTCATTGACCATAAGGTTTCCTTACATGCAGATGATCTCCTGCTTTTATATCTAATCCAGATGCTTCTTTACCAAGCATATTATCTTTGTTATCTCAATTTAGCCAACTTTCAGGATACAAGTTGAATCTGCAGTAAGAGTGAACTTTTACCTCTAAATGGTTCTTTACCAAGATATTTTAATTTTTCGTTTAAGATTGTGAAGGATTAATTTACTTGGTATTACAATTACTCGGAGTTATTTTATTTAATTATGTTAAATTATTCCTATCAAGATGGTCACTTTATCTATTTCCATGATTGGCTGTATCAATTCTATTAAAATGAACATTTTACCTAAATTTTTTATCTTTTCCAATCTATATCAATTTTAATTCCTAAATCTTTTTCCGATTCACTTAATTCGCTTGTATCTTCTTGTAGCGGCGCTATGGCAGCACTACAGCTCCCAGGAGGTAGCGAACCGGCCATTTGACGCCAGTCTGGCTTTTACAAGGTTGTGCGGGTGATGATGAGTAAATCCGATTGATTCACTCTAGAATCGCCTTGTATGGTCATTTAAACGTGTCCACTGCAATTCCAGTGGCCACAATTGGTGAACCCGACGTGTCCAAAAACATTTTTAGACAAGCATGGACTCTGCAGCCATTGCTATGAAGTGACCACCTTTCTGGACAGCTGAGCCTGAACTGTGGTTCCAACAGGCTGAGGCACAATTTCATCTTCGCAGTCGAATTGGACACCACTCTTTATTACCATCTTGTCAGTGCCCTGGACCAGACCGCTAAGAGGGTCGGCAACTTCCTACAGGATCCACCACATACCAGCAAGTATGATGCTTTAAAAGCACTTTTATTACATGTATATGGTATATTCCATAGAGAAAGGGAAGCCAAATTACTACATTTCAATGGGTTGGGAGACCACCCCCCTTCAGAACTAACGAATGAAATGCCGTTCCTAGCAGCTGGTGGAACACCCAATATGTTAGTCAAGCAGCTCTTTTTAGAGCGAATGCCAGATGATTTTAGGCTCTTGTTAACCAAGTGTTCATTTGAAGACCCCAAGGGCTGTAGTGGCGGAGGCAGACATTCTTCGGCTGGCTAAAAAGCACAGCAAGGAAAGACAAGTCAGCACAATCACCCTTCTGATATTGACCCCTGTCACACTAGATTTCCACGTGGACATTGTTGGTCCACTTTCTGTTTCGAGAGGATACAGTTATCTTTTTACAGTAATAGACAGGTTTATGTGGTGGCCTGAGGCCGTGTCTATGGTCGATGCTACTACAGACACTTGTGCTCGGGAATTCCTCAGTTCCTGGGCATCTCGTTTTGGTTTACCAGCGCATGTTACTTTGGATAGAGGGCCACAATTTACTTCCTTTCTGTGCACAGCCTCGTCTTGCTTGCTCGGTACAACAATTCATCATACGAATGCCTATCACTCCCAGGCCAATGGAATGGTGTAAAGATTTCATCAACATCTCAAGTCAGCCTTGATAGCTCAGAGGGCCTGAACTGGGCTGATGAGCTGCCCTGGGTATTACTGGGCAATATAGAACTACAAAGGAGGACCTCCAAGCTTCACCTGCAGAATTCATGTTCGGTGCATGTTGGTTGTTCCAGGGGAGTTCACCCCCTTCCATTTCAACTCTAGCGATGATCCCAAAGAACTGTTGAGCAGGCTAAGGGAGACCGTATGAAAATTGACCCCTATACCACCATTGTCACATGGAGAACACTTCTTTTGTGCCTGAAGACCACAAAAACTGCGACTATGTCTTTGTGCAAAGGGGACCATCTGGTCAGCCTTTACAGACGCCCTATGAAGGACCTTATAGGATACTCAGACAAACTAGGTTAACCTGTATTTTGGATATTGAAGGGAAGTCACAGTCTTTCACTATTGACAGGTTTAAACCAGCTCAATGCAGCAGCCAACAGTCCATTGCAGAGGCCAACCACCTAAAAGACAGACAAACCTTTCTGCTGTTTCTTAGGGGAGGGAGGGGCTGTGTAGCGGCACTATGGCAGCACTACAACTCCCAGAAGGCATTGAACCAGCCATGTGACATCACTGATGACATCAGCACATGTCGAGTGCGTGATTCTGGCTTTTAAGCAGTTGCGTGGGTGATGAAGAGTAAATTCGTTTGATCCACACCTTGTGTGGTTATTTCGTTGTTTCCACTGCGATTCCAGTGGCCACATTCTTATATATGGCAAGGAAAACACCCCTGCTTAAATAAAGCTTCCTAAAGCGAAAAGGAATGGAGGTTTGGCGTTTCCTAATTTTAGATTTTATTTTATTTTTTTCTTTTCTTTGGCTTGGCTTCGCGGACGAAGATTTATAGAGGGGGTAAAAAGTCCACGCTTGGCTTCGCGGACGAAGATTTATGGAGGGGGTAAAAAGTCCACGTCAGCTGCAGGCTGACAAGTCCGATGCGGGACAGGCAGACACGGTTGCAGCGGAAAATTGGTTGGTTGGGGTTGGGTGTTGGGTTTTTCCTCCTTTGTCTTTTGTCAGTGAGGTGGGCTCTGCGGTCTTCTTCAAAGGAGGTTGCTGCCCGCCAAACTGTGAGGCGCCAAGATGCACGGTTTGAGGCGTTATCAGCCCACTGGCGGTGGTCAATGTGGCAGGCACCAAGAGATTTCTTTAGGCAGTCCTTGTACCTTTTCTTTGGTGCACCTCTGTCACGGTGGCCAGTGGAGAGCTCGCCATATAACATGATCTTGCGAAGGCGATGGTCCTCCATTCTGGAGACGTGACCCATCCAGCGCAGCTGGATCTTCAGCAGCGTGGACTCGATGCTGTCGACCTCTGCCATCTCGAGTACTTCGATGTTAGGGATGAAAGCGCTCCAATGGATGTTGAGGATGGAGCGGAGACAACGCTGGTGGAAGCGTTCTAGGAGCCGTAGGTGGTGCCGGTAGAGGACCCATGATTCGGAGCCGAACAGGAGTGTGGGTATGACAACGGCTCTGTATACGCTTATCTTTGTGAGGTTTTTCAGTTGGTTGTTTTTCCAGACTCTTTTGTGTAGTCTTCCAAAGGTGCTATTTGCCTTGGCGAGTCTGTTGTCTATCTCATTGTCGATCCTTGCATCTGATGAAATGAACTACTCTTTGCAGACGATGCCGCTTTAGTTGCCCATTCAGAGCCAGCTCTTCAGCGCTTGACGTCCTGCTTTGCGGAAACTGCCAAAATGTTTGGCCTGGAAGTCAGCCTGAAGAAAACTGAGGTCCTCCATCAGCCAGCTCCCCACCATGACTACCAGCCCCCCCACATCTCCATCGGGCACACAAAACTCAAAACGGTCAACCAGTTTACCTATCTCGGCTGCACCATTAGATTTTATTACCGGGCAGTTAATATACATGATCCTTTTGATACAATTTCATAATCATGTTGACCACGTGGGTAGAAATGGAACTTAATTTTGTTAAGAATACGTACATGTTAGCAATTCTAGGGTCTTCCTGATCTTTATATAAACTAACTGATAACCTGATAATTAAACAGAGCTTGAGAATATGGGCACAATTTAGAAGTTTTTTTTTGGATATAAGAATTTTTCTCTTGCTAAGCCTATTATATCCAATCACTTTTTTCTGCCTTCTTTACAGGACATGGCCTTCAATAACTGGTACAGATTGGGTATTAAATGTTTAAGAACTTTTTACTGGAAAAATGTTGCATCTTTCAAACAATTGGTGGTAAAATTTAATTTACCCCAAACTCTTTTTTAGATATTGCATTTACAAAAGGCACTCTGTTCAATCTCAGATCCCTGATTTTCCTAGAATCCCTGAGTTTACTTTTTTTCATCTACAATCTTCCCATAAAGGCTTAATATCCCTTATTTATGATAATTTGGCTGATCTAAGACTACCCCCCACCCCCCCCCCCCCCCCCCCGTTAAAAGTCAAGGATGCTTGGGAGCAGGATTGGAATCTTTCATTCTCCAATGAGGTTTGGGACTCCATTTTTAATTGATTAACACTTCTCCCTTTTTTGCATGGCATTGTTTGCTGCAATTTAAAGTGGTACATAGAGCACATGTCTAAAGTTAAATTGTCTCATTTGTATTCAGACATAAATCCTCTATGTGACTAATGTATAATGTAATAGGTGATGCTTCTTTAGTTCATGTGTTCTGGACCTGCCCTAGCTTAGAAGAATTTTGAAAAAATGTTTTTTGGTAATTCTTAGATAGAATTAGAACGTTGGCCTTTAATTGCTCTTTTTGGATTACCTCAAGATGTTGATATATTACTGACTTCAATTGAAAGCCAATTTTTTTTTTTTTTTTTACCTTTTATGTCATCGATAACCAGATGCTGATTTAATGGAAGGATAACACTCTACCCATTCATGCACATTTGCCAAAAGATATTATGGCTTGTTTAACTTTAGAAAAAATTAGGTATCCTATCAAGGATTCAAATGTCAAGTTCCAAAAGACATGAGGCACATTTATGGACTATTGATGGTGTGCTGTCCATCTCCAAGTTGGTGTCACTGGATTCATACATGTCAACTTTCAACCTTGCTGAGAGGAAGGGGTTTTAAAATTGTTCTTTTTGATTTTTTTTTCAATTTGTTGTTAAATCTTACTTATTGCTCTGGTTTCCTTATGAGAATATTGCATAATGTTTAATTTTTATTTCTCCTGAATCTTGTAGCACATTGTATAATTGTACTGTTCAATCATTTATATTGTAAAACATTAATAAAAATAATCTTAAAAGAAAAGTCTGTCAGGATAGTGAAGATGGCTGTCAAAAGATACAGCAGGATATAGATTAGTTGGAGATAGCAGCAAAGAAATGGTCAGCAGAATATAATCTGGGCTAGTGTGAAGTGCTGCATTCTGGGAGGTTAAGTGTAAGGAAATGGGAGGATTTCTGGGAGTATTGGTGCACAGAAGGATCTTGGGTTGCAAGTCCATAACTCCCTGAAAGTGGAAAGAGAAGTAAAAAGGATGGTAAAGAAGATATGCCTTAATCAGTTGGGCCATTGAGTTTAAAAGATGGAAAGTCATGTAACAACCATACAAAACATTGGAGTATTGTGAGCAGCTCAAGTCTCTGCAGTATAGGATGTGGAAGCTTTGGAGAAGATGTGGAAGAGGATCATCAGGCAGTTGCCTGGATTAGAGAATATTGGTTAATAAGGAGTTTGGATAAACTTGGATTGTGTTTTCTGAGTAGAGACCTGATAGGTTTATAAAACTATGAGAGTTGCAGATGGAGTAGACAATCAATCTTTTTCTCAGGATGGAAATGTCAAAGAGAGAGCATAAATTTAACATGAGAGAAAGTTTAAAACAGATTTGCAAGGCAAGTTTTCTTAATATACACTGTGCTTGGAACACACTGCCAAAGAGGTGTTAAGACAGTGACATTTAAGATGCATCATGTAAGAAATGGAGGGAAATAGATGGGATTAGTTTATTTTGGCATGATTGTCGGGACTGACATAATGGGCAGATGTGTCTGTTCCTGTGATGTTTTATGCTCTCGTGTCTGCGAGCAGTGTTAATATTTTCACTCTTCCCCAATTGCCCACAAGCCAGTTTGTTAAAAAACCCATGTATTACTTGTATAAAGTAGAAATGACAAAACATTCCATGACTGAGAAAGTAAAAGCATTAGACCACTAAGATTGTTTAATATCTGTCACATGCCAGTTAATAACAAACCACCAAAACCGTTACCTGAGTCCAAGTCTTGACAGGTAGCTCTGAAATTTCTACTGTAGTGGCATTCAACACAGAGATTTCACCATTAATTATGTATTGATTGGCACCCAACTCAAAAATTGTTCCTTTGAAGTTCTTGTAATTAGGAAGCTAGTGGGAAACAATCCAATGCAGACATTATAAGAATTTATATCCAGGTTCTGTAAGAATGTGTTTTATAGTTTAACTTTACAATTATACCACGTCAGTGAATCAATTAAAATTTTTATGGTTCAAAATAAAATAATTGCAAAATTTTGAAGTACAGAAGCTAATATAAAATGTTCTCCTACCATTGGTACTGGATCATCTCCATCCAGCAAACGTCTTAAATTGTTAACAATTTCTTTTGCATCATAATTGGGGATTTTGCAAGCCCATCCTGTGCCAATACCATCTGCTCCATTCACCAACACCATAGGAATAATGGGAATGTACCACTCTGGCTCCACTCGTTGGTTATCATCATATTGATATTTCAGGAGATTATCATCCATTGCTGGGTACAATAGCCGAGCTAAAGTACTAAAGAAAACAACTTGTGATCGACAATTCATGGTAACAAATCCAGAGACAATTTATAATATTATTAAATTCTTGTCACCCTGGAGCACAAGCAGGACCTATTCTCATGGTCTCATAGACAATCAAATATTACATTTTATGATGGCTGGCATAACTTGGTTGTGAATTTTCCTGTACAAATAACAGATTTTTCCAGCTTTTTTCAAAATTTGAATATCTGGCCCACTTCCAATTTGCCTTAAACTGCCCTAGAAATGTTTTTTCTGCTCACAATATAACCTTTATGCCTGTCTGAAACCAATGATGCTTGTTTGGGACTGAATTAACTTCTAATGACTCCAAATATGCAGTCTGTTTCCATCAAACCTATTGATGTTCAGCCATAACATATCGAACAAAATATACCATATATATTTCAACCTTCAGATAAGATGGGTCTCCATTTTCATGGTTTTAACATATATCGGGAGAATAAGACACCCCCCCCACCACAATTTTCTGTCTGGGCCTCCTAGCAACAACCCAAACTTTGTTACAACACCCCAATCACAAAGTAACAAATCTCTAAATTAAGTTTAAAAAAAAAAGGCTTCTGGCCAGGAAAATGCCAAACGGAGCTGGGCCCAAGTCTTCAGTATCAGCTACAGCCAGAGTCGGCGACTTCATTCTCAACATTGGATGCAGTACCATCTGCATTGAAGAAGTCGCCTCGCTGCCCAAGTTTCCTTGGTGCAGGAACTACGGCTACCTGTTGGCTTGGGAGACACTGGTTCCCAGCAGGAGTGGGGACCTCGGACTCTAGAATTGTAAAGTGTCTGGGTGGGTTATGGCAGCAGTGGGAAGGTGCTTTCAGGGTCATCTTGTACTCTGAATCTACGTCGAACAGTTTTTTTTTTGGAGTTGAACTTTAGGTCTCATTTTTGTATCTGGTGTATAAGACGATCCCTAATTTTTGAGTGCTTTTCGAGGGTTTCAAGCGTTGACTTGTACGCCAAAATATACGGTATAATTATTCCTCAATAACAATTTATGAATCAGATCAAATTTTCTAAAAAAAAATCTTGTTACATGATACATCATTAATTCCTATGGAAAACCAAAGTAATTTTGAGCTGCAATCAATTGAAACTGAGTGTAATAAGTGCACCAACCTGAGCATAGTGAAAATGTATCGTGGGCTTGCAGCATCTTTGCCACCATTAAGTCTTGTACCAAACTGACCAATTGGCTGCAGAAGATTAATATTATTGCTGCCAACGAAGTTCTGAGCTAATCCAACTATTGTCATCATGAGGGAGACCTGGAGACATCAATCAATTCACCAGTTAAAGTGTAATAGAAATTCCACACATCAAAAAATTGATTGAGTTTTGATCAAGTAACATGACCTTGCGGCAGAGAGGATCACTGAGGTCTCCCTCCCTCCCCACCATCAATGTGATTTCCCAGGATCGTTGTTTAAAGAGAGCTCGCCAAATCTCGAAGGACCCCTACCTCAGCTTTTCCAGTTACTCCCGTTGGGAAACAGATAGAGTATTAGAGCCAGATTCACTTGGTGGAGGAACAGCTTCTTCCCGTGGACAGTGAGATTGCTGGATGATAGGTTCTGGGAAACGCCTCAACTTCAGGATTTTGAGGCTGTTTGGTATGACATCAGAAACCCTGGCAAATTTCTACAGATGTATGGTGGAAAGTGTGCTGACCGGCAGCATTAGTCTGGTGTGGGGACATCAATACCTATGAACAAAATGTAGTGGACACAGCCCAGGACATCACAAGATCCTCCCTTCTGGAAAACATCTAGAGGAAATGCTGCCATCAGAGTACAGCAGCAATCAAGGATCCACACCACCCAGTTCAGATTCATACCACCAGTTTCAGGAACAGCTGCTACCTTTTTGAGTACAGATTTTTGCACTACCAATAAGTGGTAATTCTGCCTTGCCCGCAGGAAAAAGAATCTCAGGGTTCAATGTTATGCCATGAATGTACTCTGACAATACATCTATACTTTGAGTTTATATATATATATATGTAATTTGTCTGTAAGTGTGTTTGTCTTTTTGTGCTTTTGCACTGCTTTTGCACTGTGGAACATATAACACTGTTTTGTTGGGTTGTACTGTACAATTACCGGTAGATGATACTACAAATGAAAAATCCAATTATGTCACCATAATAATGTGATTCCCAACATTTTATTGGGCAATTAAATTTCATTGTGAAAAGCAATGCTGGAGGATACTTTAATAAATGCTACATTTTAGGAGACAAAGATTTCACTCCTCTTTTGAGAAAATAATAAACCTGAACATTTATTTTAACAGTTAGCTAAGAATCTACACCTCAATTTGACTATAATATGACACAATTTATTACAGAATTTTTCTGCAAAATGGAAACCCTACATTTTCTTTCATGGTTACGAAGCTTTGTTAATCCAAACAAATGAATCATAAAATGATCAAATATATACAATATTTTTTATAAATCATAAATATTCCTATTAAAGATTTCACTAAGAATCTACCATTTGGAGCTCTGAGATTCAAATAGGTTTAAAAATTGTGCAACAGCTGTAGTCACACTGGTTCATTCTGAGCATGTACTTTATACAGTTCTTCAGCATGCAATTATGCATCAAAATGAACCAAGGGCAACCATATCCCTCAGGGCGATGAGCTGAATCTATTTTTCTCTTTATTGCAAGTGGAAGAGATTTACATCAAAGTTTAATTTTGGACAAGTTTGCAATTTACAAAATCTGAACTTGAAATTGTAGCATTCCCGAAAGGGCTAACTAATAAATGAACATTTGTTAATAACTATTTTAATCAGAAAACTATTTATTTGCTTTCAAGAGCTCCATAAATCTACCACATTGTGTTTATCATTTACTTCAGCTGCCTTGAGATTCTCTTCTTGAATTGTTGCAGCCTTTGTATTAGCCAGACGCAAGACAATTTTTTAAAAAGTAATTCATTTTCAGACTTCGGTGTTTTTCCAATAATGTCAAAATTGTTAGTAGAATACAGAATAGTACTGTTTTAATGTTAAATGAATCACCAAGGATTAATCTATCATGATGGCAATTAAGAATGGATCATGGTGGAGGTCAAGTGTGACAGTTTATGCATTTGCCAGGTGTAAATGGGACAGTAAACTTTTGACAGATTACAGTCTCTATCTCCGCAGCAACACAGGATATGTTTATATACTGGTACTTGTTAATATGAAGCTCTCACTCCAGAGAAACCTCGAGATATTTCTTACAGAATGTCTACAAGTGACTTTAAATTCAGAAAATGTTTATATTAATTAACAAATATAAACAAAAGAAAATTTCTTGTGGGAATTTTGAAAGAGGCCATTGAACTTGAACATTTTATGGACAAACTGATAAGAACTTGTTCAATTGTTATAACCCAGAGAAGTACAGTACGTTTCCGATAACCGAAAATCCAAAAGATTTTTGGGCGAGTCATGACGTCACAATTTGAAAAAAAAGTTGAAGAATTTATCCACCGTGTTCAAGTGGGGCTACAGGGAATCAGGTTTACAAGGAGAGATTTGCGCACAGATTACACATTGAAGGAAAGGACGGCACTGATTATTTACTTATAAATTGTCATTTTTCTTTTTGCCGAGTTACTGCAACTTGGAGATAAATTGCATTGTGGCATTCTCAGAATTTGAAGTGAATACCATGCTCCTCGCTCGCCTGTCTGAGCCACTCCCTCTGTCAAATACCCTTTCAGTGGGGTTGCAGAAATTCTGCTGGAGAACAATCCCTGTGTAATCTCCTACCACTTACAGATGAAGTGAGACCTCTGGCTCCCGGGCAGGATTGGAGATGGTGGTGAAGGTGTCGAGGATTGGTGATAGCCAATGCAAGTATTCTCCTAATGCTACTGGGCTGCTTTAGAGAAAATTCCCGAATATCTGAAAATCTGCTTAACCGCAATAGATTCCATCCAAAGCATTTTGGATAATCGGAAACATACTGCATTATGTTGAGCTCAATCTAAATGTGTTTAAATGTATCAAAGTATATTATGTAGTTTTAATTGAATCTCCTACTGTCAGAGCATGGAGCAAGTTGCTTTTAGGCACTGCTCTCACCTTTTTAAACTGTATCCCACTTTTGAACAGCTGTGCAACTTTTATTAAAAAAAAAGGATCTTTTGTTTAACTTCTGAGATGTCTGTTACAAGAAGTGGTGTACCTTATACAGAAGGCAAGAAAGGGAAAAATGGACAATCAAAGGGCACCAAGCAACATTATCCCTCTATTATGGAATCGATATCTAGAGTGGAAGCTGCCAATTTGAGGTTGGAAAAAAATTATACTCAATTTGAGAGATTCAGTTAAAGAGACTAATATTCTGATTTTAGATATTAAATAGAATCTTGAAGGTTTGGACGAGAGTGGGAAAACGAAAAAATATCTGATACACATAGTAAAAATTTCAAAGAAGTTAAGAATATTTATAGGAAGTGACAACATTATTGGAGAAACACAGACAAAAATACATTGATTTGGAAAGCAGGAATCGAAGATTTAATTTGAGAATCTTTGTCCGCCAGATAACGAAGCGAATAGCAGATCCTTTATATTCTATAGTCCAACGCTTTGGAGCTTCACGGATAACTGCCTCCTTGGTCTGAAAATAATGAATGGTCATAAATGGTCGTGGTCTTGCTTCAGTAGATGGTTTTCGTTTCATTGCACGGTGTGCTTGGTCCAAGGTCGGGATTCTTCAAAATTCCCTTAAATATCTCTCCCAGCATATTGGCAAATACAAAGAAGTAATGGCTGAACTCTACAGCGCATTTGAAGATCTTTCCACAGGATTCCCAGAGGCTGGATGGAAGTTCCTCCATGAAGAACTTGCTTTACAACCAACCTGAATCTATTGACTTGGCTGTTATAGTTAATAAGCTGGTACTGTTAACCAGAGGTTAGACTGCTTCATCGCTCTGCTGCTGGGTTGAATTGAACTGTTTGATTTAATATAACCTTTTTTCTTAAACATATATAATCTTTTCTCTTCCTTGGTGTTATTTACAATTAATGTAATTTGTGGATGTTAGTTGATACATTAATCTTGTGTATTTTGTTTTGAAAAGTAGAATTTGAAACTATATACAGTTTGTCTTTTTAAACTGTTTTATCTCTTTATTTTCTTTTTTAAACAGACTTGTGCATTCTAAGTTTTGTTTGATTTTTTTAGAATTAGATGTTTACCATTTAACTAGATTATTTTATTCTTTACATAGTTTAGTCATTTTAAAATGGCAGAACATTCTTCTCTATTTTCAGACAGCTGTTTATGAATACCAGTGTGAAAACTGATTAGTTTGTGTCCATCTTAATGGGCCCAAGGGCACACATTGGCTGGCTGCTGAAATCAAAGGCACACTGCCTTTGACATTGTAACAAATGTTGCCAAGCAATGGAACAGACAGGAATGTGGGCAAAGTTGCAGTTTTATTTCAGATTGTAAAAGGCACATTTTTAACCCTTATAGGTTTCTGAATATACAGGCGTAGCAAAGGTTATGGGGAGAAGGTAGGGAGTGGGACAGAGTGGCAAAATGCATCAGTTCGTGTTGGAAAGGCAGAGCAGATTTGACAGGCCAAATGTCCTACTGTTCTTCTATTTTATGGTCTTGTGTTGAAAAAGGTCCTGTTTATTTACATACAAGATATTGAATGTAAACATACGAGTACAGCAAAAATGTAAAGAATAAAATAATCTAGTTAAATAAGTTTATAGTCATATTAAAATGGCAGAATACCTTTCTGCGCTTTTTCTTTTCTGCTGTGAGAGTCAGAATTAAATATAATTTTGGAGATTTACCAGTTTGAGACTGGGGATTAGATTAGGTATAGGTTAGCATGCAACTCCATTGCAGAACTGTTCAGCGGTGGGAGGAGGGTGGGGGAATTGCTAGATTAGTTTTATTGTATCTGGGTAGCTGTGAAAGTTCACTCTTAAATATAACTCTGTTCCATATTTTGGTCTTTGCTATTTTTTGGGTTCCTCTTTTGAATGTGGTCTACACAAGCTCAGAAATCTTGACTTTTACAATTTTTTTTAGTAAACTTTTAAATGGATGTTAAAAAATTATAACTTTGTTTCTCTGAATGTTAGTGGCTTGAACCATCCAATTAAATTAAAAAAAGAGTTTAAGCCAGTATTATCTTTGTGCAAGAGACGCACATTCGCGAAGAGGACAAAAATCAGGGTTTCAAGTTCTGGAGAGGTTTGCAATTTCATTCTGTCTCAGTTTAAAGTTATAGGTGTATTGATCTTTATTGACTCTAAAGTTCCCTTTGTGCATTTTAAAACAATTATGGATCCCATGGGTAGATCCTTAATAGTTACAGGTACATTGAATTATTAAAAAAAAATATGCTCCTAATTTTGACAGTTGTTTTTTTTTAAGGTGTTTGCTTCTTTACCAAATATAAATGAATATATACTGATTATGGTGGAGATTTTAACTGCTATCTTAATCCAATGATTGATAGATCTTCCTCTAATCAGAAGCTTCCTAATAAATCTGCTACTTTTATTAACTCTTTTTTGATGATTATGGATTGGTTGATAACATGGAGGCTTTTACATCCTAAGGACAGACTTACTCCAGCCCCCCCCCCCCCATGTTTATCATAGTAATTCTAGGAATGATTATTTCTTTATGGATACTCGTCTGGTTCCCTTGGTAACAGACTGTGTATATGACGCAATTGCTGTTGCCAATCATGCGCCCTTGAAACTCTCTTTTAAATTTTCTAATCTAATTTCCAGAGTTCATCAGTGGCAGTTCAATTAGAATTTACCTCAAGATGAGACTGTATTGGAGAAACTGTATTAAGGAACAAACCTCTTTTTTTTTTTTACAAATTCAACTGAGGGAATGTCGAGCCGAAATATTTGGCCTCTTATTCTTCAGCAAGGTTAAGGAAACGTACCAATGAACAGTTGTTATTACTGAATAGAAAAAATTAAAGAAATTGATAGAGAATACTCAAGGAAAACTAATGTGGATCTTTTATAAGGAAAGAGAACTCCAAACGCAATACGATTTATTATTAGCATATATCCTATTAATTTAATTTGTATTTTGAGTTTACCTTCCAGACTGTTTTGGATTTTTTTTTAAATTGGCAAAGTCCAAAGAAATAGTTTGTACTGAACTCTCAGTTTAGGCTGCCCAGCCTTTTTTTTTTGTTGTTGCTGTTTTTTTTGGTAGGTTAGATGGAAGTCAATAAATTTTTTACCCCTTTTTTGAATATTTCAAATTAAGGAGAAAGGGATAATATTGTTCAATGTTATACGTTGTATTGCAATATATTGATGTTTCTGTTGTTACTATTCTATTCTCATGTATTGTTTACTTCTGTTTAATAAAAAGATTGAAAAAGTATTGAATACCCTGCCCGAGCTACACTACTACTCTCTCCCCGCTCCCCCAAGCTGCTCCCTGTGTCAAATACCCTTTCAAAGGGTTGGCTTAAATTCTGCTGGAGGACAATCCCTGTGCAATCTCCTATCATTTACAGGTGAGGTGAGACCTTGGATTCCTGGGCAGGAGTGGGGACCTCATGCTCTCAGGCAGGATTGGTGATGGGAGTGGGGAGGTGTCAGGAATCAGCGACTGCCGATACAAGTATTCTCCTGATGCTTCTGGGTTGCTTCAGAGAGAGTTCCTGAACATCCAAAAAATCTGCTTAACTGTCCCAAACATTTTAGATAATCGGAAATATACTGCACTAGAAATTAATTTATAAACCTTTGCTTCTCTTGCCACAAAATTCACAAGATGAAGAGTTCTGGAATCATGATGAGTAATTAGACACTAGCCATCAAACACTTATTTTCTAAAGAAAGAAAAAAGTTCATACCAGTTAACCAACAGCATCTTACCTCACCATGATGATAGGCTGACATCTCAGCAACAGAACCAGCGAGCTGAGCAACCTTGACTTCACGTTTATCATTTCGCTTGAAGCAGGTAAATAAAACCTTGCGCTGACCAGGTTTCAGGCCTTGATTAATTAATTCAAGACAGTTGAAAGAAAAGATGTTAAATAAAGAACACTCTTAAAAGTAAAATTTCTTTCTTGCCATCAATTCTGGTTACCCATAACCAGAAGTTCTGAGTTATAGAGATACAAAAGATTATTAAGCAAAAATTGAGCAAAACAAATAAAACATTACCAGGAGGGATAACTGGGACACTGATTTAAGACAACTGGTAAAAGAACAAAAAGAAAAGCAAGTAGATTTTTGAAAGACCTAGTGATCCAGAGAAATGGCTTGAAGAACAATTGATACTAATGTGACTTTCAACAGTAACTTTCAAGATATAACTCTGAAAGAGAAAAAGATTTAATTTATTTTTTAAAAGACACCCAGCATGGTAACAGGCCATTTCGGCCACGAGTCCGTGGTGCCCAATTTACACCCCCTTAACCTACACCCCCCCCCCCCCAGTATTTTTTTTTGAAAGTGGGAAGAAATTTGAGCCCCGGAGAAAACCCATGCAGACATGGGGAGAATGTACAAATTCCTTATCGACAGCGCAGGACTGGAACCCCAGTCCCCATAGCTGGCACTGTAAAGGCATTGCGCTAACCGCCACTCCAAAATTGTTGATCTTAGATTTTGGAAGAAAAAGCTGAATTCTGGGCTAATTTGACTCCCTTCCTTGTTTAAACCTATGACTTTGCCCAGAAATCTACCCATTCAATTGAAAAGTATGACAAGATTTATATTAAAATGCTGTTTAATGTCGATACCCTGTCACAAATGTCAGACACTGAAGAATGGCAATAATATACCAATTCTGTAAAAAATAAAGACAAGTCTTACCATCCACAAGTGATGGAATTGATCGTTCATTGTCAGAGTTCGAGAAGAGGACCAGTTCCTTATTTATGAAGTCATTATATGTCAAATATTTAGTTTCTTGTCCATACAAGAATTGCTACAAAAAAGTAAAGCCAGCTGATGAATACCTTTCCAAAGGAGAAATGGCCATTCTTTGAAATAAGAAGGGAGTTCAAAAGACTTCTCTCAGCCTTCTTATCCCACTTCCCATCTTAATTTGTCATCATCAAATTTAGAATCATATCTTTGGCTTCTTTAACCAAGGTATCACTATAAATAGTAAAACATTTAGGTTCAGCACTATTCCCTATGGTACTTATTACAGAATTTGATCTTGCCAACTGGAGTTTGTCCTTACTAATTAAAATAAAAAGCACACTTTTGATTACATCAGGATTCTAATTTTACCATAACTGCTTAGAAAATAAAATGCTGCAGTCAAGAGTTAAACTTATTTTGAAGAAATACCTCTGGCAACCCATGTAATTTTCGCTGTCGCCTGTCAACCATGAAGTTTGTCAGCCATTCTTTGCGCTCTTCAATCTTTTTCTTACTAAACGCCTGAAGAATGAAAGCATTAGTTAATGAAGAATTACAGTGACAAGAATGACTCGTGGCGATACACTGCAGGAATTAGTCCTCACCAGGGTGATTGCAGCATCATCTTCTGGTCCACTATATCTAAAGGGGATACGATGTCTCTCCATATCAGCAAAGTATTCCTTTGCTTCCTTGGCAGTACTCGTACCCAAACCTAGATGATTTAAAGTTGGTAACAAAGTTTAACCAGGTTTACTAGTCCACATATATCAGATTAACTGTAATGTGATGCACATCACAACTACAAAAAAATCAAATTACCAGGTACATGCTATAAATCCAAGTGAATAATTATTCTCTCCACAGAATTACACAATTAAATATACATTTATTTTTCCCCTCCATTTCCAAACCAGGGTGCATGAACATTGTTTTCATTAGAGCAATGCTGAGGAACATGAATCATGTTGTCCTAAGAGCAACTATTACCTGGCATTCCCAGTTCAGCAATGGTGGACTGGAATGCTGACCAAGTTAATAACATAACTTTCATTTTAGGGTTGCCTGACCCATTGCTAACTGTACTGACATTCCATCACCAATGTACATCTCCCCATCCCAAACATAATCTTTATATCACACACATCAAGTAGATTCCATTATCCACCAAGTTCACAGCAATTGATGTCCCCAACTATTCATCAGTGCCAAACTCCAATACCATTCCCCTGCCATCCAAAAATGCCAAACTTGAATCGCCTGTAATTTTAATTAAATTTAAAACCATTCTTGAAATTAACAGATCCTACCCTAATCCATTTTCAAATTAAGTTTAAAAAAAAAGGCAAATTTCAACTATCAGCAAAAACCTGGTAAAACAATTAGTTTCTTACATTGTTGGAAGTGCTACCATACAGGGTATTTATAACAAACCTTTGTAGTACTTTATTTTCCATGACTTGTTGTTGTCAGTGTTATTTTTCCAATCATCAAATTCGGGTAGACTGTAAAATGCAATTTCCTGCTTGTTTTTGAATACCTGGAGAAAAAAAAAAATCTTATTTCAGAATTGATCAATATTGCATGAATGGAAACAGAAGTAATTTTAATAAATAAGTCACATCCAGTTGACGCTATTCTGAAAGTTATGGACAAACCTTTACAATTGGCGTAATGAACTCTTCGATGAAGCTATGCTTGAGCAGTGAAGGCCAGTTGTGGTGGATGAAATTAATCAACAAACCCTTGATGTGGGAACCATCTTGATCCTGCCAAAGAATAACCGAGTAAAATTAGAAATGCAAGAGGTTTTCTATAAAAGTTGCATAATGGTATGCATCAAGATAGAAGAATTTTTGAAGCAAGAGCTGTACAGGTGATTTAAAACAATTTCCATACCAATAATAAAGACAATACTATGAATTACTTCCAGGTTAAGATTCATCACTCCATCACTCTCTGCTACCCTTGCAGGTTGTGATACCTCTCCTGCAGTTTCTTTCTTTTCTCCAATACAGTCGCCACACACAAGTGGATAAATTCATATGAATAATATGTACTTTGCTAACTTAATTAGAAAATTGACCAAGTTTAAATAGTTAATTTAATAAGATTCTATGGTTTTTGCATGAAGAATTGGGTAGATAATGGAGACAATTTTCAGACCAAGGCTTTAAACACACATAGAAAAAACCAAACTTGATATAAAAACAGGATGCATTGTATAGCATCGATATTCATGCCCCAAGAGCAATTAACACTTGGCAGTCGCAGAAAAACCTGGACTTCCCAGTTTAGCAAATTAATTTCAGCTAATAATTCTTCCTAGATTTGATTTAGAGAAAACGGTGCAAGGTCGAACAAATTATTTATTTATTTATCAAGCAATTGCAACTTGTGTGTTTCTAATATTATCTTGCAGCAGACTAAAATTTCAAGAGATTATAGGCTCTATTTTAATTGGTACCATTAAAGGTGCATTGAAAGATGTGGAAACTATGTTTCTAAGCTATAGAGAGGGTGCAGAGATTTACCAGGATTGGAAAATACATCTTATGACACAAGGTGAGCAGAGCTGGGACTTGGTGTGGAGGGGAAGTGAGTAGCAAACACAAAAGTACTAAGTGAAAGGAGGTATGTTTTGGGGAGAAATCAGGTCCTTTTTTATTTAAACTGAGCTGTGGATGGCTGGAATGCATTACCAGGGTGATGGTGGAGGCTAAGGACATTTAAAGAGACTCTTAGACTTGCAGATGGATGAAAGAAAAATAGAGGGTTATGAGGTAAGAAGGGTTTAGTTTTGTTTGGGTGCATTTTTCTACATTGCAGAAAGTTGAACATTTTCTTTGGAGATCTGCTGCTAGGAAATGAATGAACAAACCTTTCTTTGCACTAAGTGAGTCTAGAATACAATCAGCTCTGCGAGAGGTCAAAAGATATGTTTAATTTGGGATTCCTGCATTGGCCTAAGACTTCCAAGGAAGCCTTCTTGAGGTCACATAGGGGTACATTTCAAAGGTGCAGTAAAATCCTGCTTCTACCCATTGTTGTGGTAATGAATCTCACTTGGCAGCAAATCAAAGAGATTGATTTACCAACATTGAAAACATTCCAAGTGTCATTAAAATTAAACAGTACAATTTAAAAGATAAAATAAAAACATAACAGTATTTTAAAATTTTCAATTATGTAAATTAGCTTTTGTATGTCCAAGATTATACATGATGTCAAATGTACAGAAGACCCACAATCCAAGACAATTTTTAATAAAATTAAATTTTTCATAGAAATTGATATGCAGTATGATCCCCTTTATCCAGAATTTAATCAACCAGAAAATCAAACAGGCAAAAAAAAAAATTGAGCAAATAGTACATTTCAAATAAGGCTGGGTGGATGGACGCTGCAGGGGAGTGCGGAGACTTCATTGAATACATGCAAGTTTGCCCCGCCGAGCTGCCAATGTCCCTCAATGATTGCACTTGTGTTGAGGTGAGCCAGCGGGATGAGGATAGGATATGGAGGGAGAAGATGGCAGTGGTGTTGAGACTTCCCTAACCCTGCCTATTAAGTGTGTTGATCTTTATTGTACACCCGTATTAGGTATATTAGTAAGGCTTTATCTGTATACTTGGCAGAGGGAGTTAATTATGACAGAGGCACGGTTAGCATAACGGCTAGCGCAATGCTGGCATGCACAGATTTGAATTTAAATTTTCTAAGTTACGAGAATTATTTGATTAAAGTGAACTTTACATAATCAGAGACTACAAACATGATTTTTTTTCAAATTACTTTACATTTTGCACTGTCTTTTAAACAGTTTATTCCTCATGCAGGTCTATTAGTTAGGCATTAGAAGAGTAAGACTCAGTCAACTGGAAAATTCACAGATCTGACATCCATGATCCCCATAGGTGCCAGATAATCAGGATTCTACTGTGTAAAACAAATGATTCACTTTCTAGTCATAACTAGGGCCAGGGATTTTGTGAAAACAGAAAAGTGGCTTATGATGTTGCTTCTGTTTTATACGATGGCTTTAAAAAAAAATTCATATGCTGAATTTTTACATGCTGATAAATGAACATTCAGACATAATTTAGTCAGAAAACCTGATCTGTCATAATCATCAATTTTCCATAACGGAGAGTCTTTAAGGACTCCTGATCTTCATAGTTCTTCTTGTACTGCAGACCAATAATCTTTATCATGTTGTTGATCTCTGCATTTTCCATTATCTGCAAAAAGAAAAATTGCTCAAAGTATGAACTGTGGATCAGCTGATAGTACTCTTGCTATATTGGAACCTTCTAGGATTGAGACCACTTCAGACTTGAATCTGCACAATGTAGCGCTGAGGGGTTGAATCAACAGCAGCTACATTAGATTCAACCTATGAACAACAATATTAGTGGCTGAAAAGCACCTCAAAAACATTATAATCTGCTGATTGTTCATTCCACAAAACGTAGCTGTTTTAAGATTATTGAAGTAAAATTTATGCAAAAAAAAAAAAAAAAATTGTGCCTTGCTTAAAACACATTTGTCTGCTAGGTGATTGAAATCTTTTAGCAATCTCCTGCAAATAGGTCTGAAAATGTTATTACTCCTTTAGATTTCCATATTGAAAACGCCTCATCAATCAATGATGCTTTAAAAAAATAAATTAAGATGTAATTTAATAGATAAAACAAAATTATTAAACCCAAAAAATTTACGAAAATGGAACCAAATCCTAATTGCATGCTAAAGAATTGGATTAAGATCTTATCTATTCATTTTGGATAATGGAAAGGGTAGAGGAGCTCCCAATAATGAGGCCAACGAGTACCCCCTAACTGAATTCCTCTCCTAATCTACCCATAAAGGACATTCATACAAGTCTGTAAAATAAACCCAAAAGGTAATATATCAGATATTAATAGCTCAATAATAAAATCTAAAATTAGGGAGAGCCTTTCCTCTGTCTTTCTTTTGTTTCTGCAATAAAGATTTGCTCAATATAGAATTTTTATTATTCCAAATATAAGATGTTTCAGAGTCTACCTTGTCAAAAAATATTTTAGGGACAAAGAAAGATACTGCTTGCAAAGTATTTAGAAACCTTGATTATTATTTTAATTGCGTTAATATGACCAACCAATGATAGCGCCATTGGAGACCATCTGGAAAGCGTTTGTTTCGTATATTCTATCAGGGGAGATAATTATATTTATACAGATCCTTAAAATTTCTCAATTTTCATACCCAAATAAGTAAATTGGTTAACAACTTTAAAGGGTATTTAATTGTATAAATATTCCTAATTATTAATAGCAAAAAAAATTCACTCATAAAGATTTAGATACTGAAAAACTTCCAAATTCAGAAAGTAGGGACAGCATAAAAGGAATAGATTTCTTATGGTCAGAAATATAAACTAATAAATTGTCCACATATAATGAAACCTTGTGTATTGTTTCACCCCTTTTGATATCTTGAATGTCACTGGAGTCTCAAAGGGCAATATCTAAAGGCTCCAGAGCCAAATTAAATAGCAAAGGACTAAGAGGGCAGGCTTGCTGAGGGCCCCTAAACAGCCTAAAATAAAGAGACTTTTGATTATTAGTAATAACCATTATCAAGCTAATGGAGCTTGATAAATCATTTTAATCCAAGAAATAAATCCCAGACCAAAATTAAATCGTATTCAGATCTCAAATAAGTAGGACCATTCCACTCTATCGAATGCTTTTTTTTTAATAAGGCATTTGCAAATTAGGGACTTTCTGGATATTTCCAAACTATCCTTCTGCTTACCTATTATATGATAGACATAACACCCTTGTCCAGGTGTATCCACTTCAAAGAGGGTTAATAGCTACAATATATAATTGGTTACTTAACTTGCTTCTGGACAATCAATGGGCTCATATTTTTCAACTAGTAAATACAGAACTGGTCATTTAAAAAAAAACAGCCCAGTTGCAACAGCAAATCACTTGTAACAGCGTTTAAACAACAAACAGCAATGTAAGAATTTTTTAAGCATTAAAATGTTTAATTCTCACAAAAAAAAATGCTGGCCACCACCGATCACCAACACTTCCCCACCGAGGCACCGCTCATGCCGGGAGCCCGATGTCCCCGGTCAGTTCGACCCCCAAAAAAGTTGGATAAACGAGGATTTCTGATTTATTTCAGATATTCTCATTTATCCGAAATTATTATTTTTTGGTTTACTGAGGATTTTGGATAATCAAAGTTGTACTGTACTTCTTCAATATGTGCCCGTCATTCCTTGATTCAGTTCAAGGTGGTACATATGTCTAAGGATATTTTTCCCAATATAAACCCTACTTGTGATAGGTGCAAAGCTGAGGTATCCTTCTGGCCATATTCAAAACTAGATAATTTCCAGAAAGGTATCTTTGAAACCCTAACAAGTTATAGGATTAGAATTAAAAGCTATTTTTGGAATCATACCAGCGGAGACTGGGCATACATCTCTTCCCGCACAGCAAATAATTGTCTTTTCAACGTTATTGGCTAGAAAAGCCAATATTATTTAAATCAAAGGATCCCAACCCACCTACTGTACTTCATTGGCTCTCTGCTGTCATGCCACGTTTAAGTTTGGAGAAAATTAGGAGTCAGACGTTTGATACATCTTTTAAATTTGAACAAGTTTGGTGAATGTTTATTCAATATTTCCATATAGTTTAAGCATCATAATTTGATACTGGATTCTCTCCTAGTTTCTTGTGGTAAATTTGGTTTTAACCAGGAAACCCTGTTTTCCTGCTTTACTCTCAGAATGGACAGCCCAGTCCCTTTTTCTTTACTTTTAGATTAGTTACAGAGTCGATTTTGTAATAATTTAAAAATTTTTTAAAATCTTTTTTTCTTTTACAAGAGAAGAAATTTATGGTTAATACATATTTGTTAAATACTAATATGTTTTTTTTCTTAGGCACTTGTAAAAACATGAACGTAATGTAACTCTCCTCTTGTATATATGTTCAATATAATTCAATAAACAATTGAAAAAGAAAGAAGTAACATTTATTTAAGTGGTTGAATTAAGTGCCAAGCAGAACACCAAATGAATAAATAACAAAGCTGATGCTGCAAATTGATAATGCCTTTATAAATTTTTTGGAGAATTAAAAAAAATGTTCAAGTGTTGCAAATTACGTCAACCCACCTGCTTGTGAGAAGCTTCTCGTACATTGAGAAGTTTCCCCCTAAGAGGAAACACACCATATCTATCTCTTCCAACAACTCCCAGACCCGACACAGCCAAGGTCTTGGCTGAATCTCCCTCAGTTAGGATGAGAGTACATCCCTGAGAATGCTTAGTTCCTGAGAACAAGAAATTCAATTGTTATGATCACAAAATAACTTGCATCTAAGTATTAATCTATTGGAAAACATGGCTCTAAATCAATACATCAATGAGATAGACATTTAACACTATTTTTTTTTATTATATTCTCTCAATCATGGTTTTACTTTATTTTAATATTTAGTTCAGGGTATTCTTGTCAACTTTCTTGCTTCACTCCACTCCCAAATTTCTTGCAAGGAAAAGGGTCATAAATTGGATGTATCTTTTGAAATAGTAACGGAAAATTAATGGTGTAATCACTTAAAATCTCCTCTGATACCCAGGAAACAAGCTTAACTTAATAATCATGGAATCAAATCAAGCAGCAAACAATACTTTGAGAACATAAATTTAATATCAGAGTGGCA
The DNA here is from genome assembly GCF_036971445.1 of Narcine bancroftii. Classification (NCBI taxonomy): domain Eukaryota; kingdom Metazoa; phylum Chordata; class Chondrichthyes; order Torpediniformes; family Narcinidae; genus Narcine; species Narcine bancroftii. The sequence continues at coordinate 70,712,755 of NC_091480.1, read as the reverse complement.
GGTGTTAGGTTAGCAAAATTGATAATTAAAAGGGCTCAAACCTCACCTTCAAACATTTGTCATTTACATACCAATTCTAACTTAATAACATTATGTTAGTACCAGATGCCCAGAATAAGATGAAATGTTATACCAGCGTCATTAGCATCATCCAGTTTGGGAATTCCCTTGATCTTGGTTTGCTTTGCTCCAGAGCATTTCTTATTAAGCATATTTTGGGCCTTAAACCGAACCCAATTCATGATGTTTTCAATTATACCACTGCTCATTGCCTACAAAAGCATAAAATTATTGTCAAGTAAAACTATACCACAAGAATAATGATTTTAATAATCCTCAATCTGATTTCCTATTAAACATAAATATTCAAAATTGCTGTTTAATAATGACATGACTTCATTAAAGCTTCAAACAACTTTATGGAAATAGGTGCAAAATTTTAAAGCCTGATGGAGACTAGCATTAGCAGAGTTGCAAGTATTTAAATGGTTCACTTATGTTAGATATGAAATTATTGATATTATAAACCTTCTTTCAAACCTTTAAAAATGTAATTATGTATATAGTCAAGATGTCAAACATACCGCTTTGATGAACTTCTCAGAAAGCACACATCGAGAGCCAAAATTCTTTGCTTGAAGAGTCATGGTCTCTTTAGTCTGGGAGTCAAATGTTGGGTTTTCGATCAAACTATTCACAAAGACCCAAAGATGATTCTTTACCTGTCACACAACCAAATTTATACCTTGAAAAAAAATGACCTTGGTAAACAAGTAAATTAGTATAATTAAAAACCAGTCTGAGAAATCTAATTAAATGGAACACAGCAAGTCTCACAAAAAAATGATTAAAATTGCTTACTTGGGGGTGATGCAGTTAGGGTAGCAGTTAGTGCAATGCTACTACAGCACCAACAAGCTGGGTATGAATATGGCACTGTCTGTAAGGAGTTTTTTTTATATTCTCCCCATGACCTGCATGGGTTTCCTCTGGGTGGCGATTTCCTCCCACCCTCCAAAAACAAAGATGGGGTTTGTAGGTTAATTAGTGTATTTGGGAGGCACAGGCTTTAGGACCGGAAGGGCCTGTTACCTTGCTGTAACTCCAAATTAAAATTAATTAGCAACTCTCAATATAAAAAGCCAATTAGATGACAGATCAAGAACATAGCCAAGATCCAGCTTGGCTATTTCTAAGGTAGCACTATTCTGGAAAGTTTAGTTGGTGATTCATTTATTTCTAAAATGGACATTACAAAATCATCAGATTCACAGTAATTGTCTTTGAAAGGTTACAATTAAGTAACTTCTGTGGCTTCCCTCATTGAAAAATCAGGGTACTTTGTTGATTCTATCTAAAAGATGCAATTCATTTCAAAAATCCAATAATGCATTCTGCATTTTTAGACAATTCTTACCTGAAATGGCTTCACTGACACACCTCCTTTATTTTTCTTCTTCACAACCTCAATTAACTTGTTAACCAATTGGTCAGTAACATAGTCAACATGCCGACCGCCCTGCAAAAATAAACCAAGCACTCATGCTCTGCTATTTCACTATTGGCAGATTTGTTCTCAACCATTTGGAACCAAGTTTTGAAATGTTTATTCTGAAGCCTTGAAAAGCTGTCCAGTTTAGCTAGATAATGAAAGCAAATACCAGTAGTCTGGTCATCTACAGCCTTGAAAAAGCTATAGGTTATTGCATTATTCCTTGGAATGCATTTTCTACTTTAAAGGGATCACACACTGCAATTTATTATCATGGTAAACATTCCCTTCTCTTAAAAATAGAAGCTCAACTCTAAGCTGAGATACAACTTCATAGATAACAAATTAGTTACTAATATTGTTGAGTCAGTGTTCATTGATAATCTTTCCAAACTAACGCCTGTCTGAAATCAGTTAAGCCAAAGACTTAAAGTCTCTGTGGATCCATTTTCCCTTTGACTAATGTAGAGGAATTGTTAACCTATTTAAGGTGATGGGTGAGATTTAATAGGAACCAAAAGGTAACTCTTTTTTTAAAAAAAGGGTGATATGTGAATTGAGGCAGATGCTATTGAAGAGTTTAAGAAAAAAATTCAACAGGATAGGATGAGTTTAGAGGTGGGACTAGAGTGGTCAAGTTGGGTTGAAGGACCCCGACTTACGACAGGGTTCAGTTTAAGACTCGCATCGTAAGTAGAAATTATCATGTCAGAGTCTACCTGTACAGGTAATATTCTGCCTTGTCCCTGCCAGGAGGCCAACGTCCCCACTGCAGTGGTGTCACCTCGCAACCTACATTGGGATTTGGAATGCACGCCCTCCCCAGTGACGGCAATCTGTGCATGCATTCCAAATCACCTTTATTTAAAAAAAAACTGTGTCGGGTCTGTCAAAGCATGTTTTCTTGATGTCACTACAAGAGGAGCACCAAAATTATGATGTTTGTGGGGGGGGCGGGGAGTGATCTGCTTGTGCTGATTGGATGGAAATATTTCCTTCAGAGAAGGAAAAGCAACCACATTGACATTTAAAGCAGATTCTGATCATCGAAACTTCGAAATATTATAAATCAGGGTCAATCTGTATAAACCCATTAGGCCAATAAGAGGATCACTGAATTGTCTAAAAATGTTCTAAATGAGTGCAATAATTATACTTTACCTTTGTAGTAGCAATACTATTTGCAAAGCTTATCTGCTGGAAGCCTTTCTCACTTATCGTCACACAGACTTCCCATCGTTCATTAACAACTTCATGGACTACCTTGAGAGGGCTGCCTGTTTCATCCACTCTGTCCTTTATGTAAAGATCTATATAATTACGGAATCCAGAAACCTGCAAGCAAGAAGATAATACACCGCAATTAGGGACTATTGAGGGAAAAATTTTGTTCATGAATATTTAAATCAACATTCAAAACTTTATCAAACTCTTGTACTCTCCCATTGAGATTCTAAAACATGAAGATGAATTCTACCACCCGCCTTATCCACAAAATGAGATTTAGAACGAATATGACCAAGGAGTACAAAATAATCAATTTAGATTCATCAGTCCTGAAAATTTGATTAAAAAAAAACAAACATCACCCAGCACAGTCAGCGCAGCTGCTATTGCTAGTGACCTGGGTTCGAATCCAGCGTTGTCTATAAGGAGTTTGTAGGTTCTCCCCATGTTTGCGTGGGTTTCCTCTGGATGCTCAGTTTCCTCCCACCCTTCAAAACATACGGGGAGGGGCGGGGGGGTGTGGGTTAATTGGGGCATTTAGCCAGCATGGGCCTGTAGGCTGGAAGGGCCTGTTACAGCACAGTATGTTGAAATATAAATTATATTTTAAAGATAATGATTCAACCTAAACCTATGTACAATATTGAAATCAGAGCTTATCAACATAAGAAATGAAAAACTTATGAAATCATTTCATTATGAAACAGACACAAGCCACTAATAATCTGCTCAACATGGTACTTTAAAAAAAAACATTTGTGTTCAAATATAATGGAGCACCAATACTCTGTTAATAAAACACCTAGCTGTATTATTTGAAACGCACAGGTAACTTCTTGCCATTTAGGAAAACTTTGACGCCTTTGCACGTGCCAGCAATATCATATGCTCTTCTTGACATAATTGCCACAATGTCTTTATCAAGAGTCTGCATTTTGAACTTGGGGAGATCAGGTTGAAAAGTGATACAAGTGTAGTCATCACCATCAAAGTACTTGATTTTAGCTTCTTGTGCATCTCCCATATTGTTCTTCCAGGTCTGAAGAGGAAAGCAAAATAAAATTGGAGGAATCCAATCTTTGATTACATTTTATAGCATCCTAAATGTAAAATGAAAATATAATTAACTGAAAAATTGATTGTACCTATCTTTATATAAAATGTAAAATTTTGAGTGAAAAGGTAGACAGTGAGAGGCTGCTTTCTTTAGTTCAAGTGTCTAGAATTAGGGCAATATTTTCAGGACAACTCAACTATTTTGGATTGAGTTGAGAAATTTCTTCACAATATGTTGTGAATCTTTAAAATGTTATCATAAATAACTATATGCAGTCATTGATATTTAAAAATAAAGTTTTTAGACATTTGTCCTTGATCTTAAGTTTGTTAAAATCCAAGTTGTGATCTTATAGACTGCATAACAGGCTAGAGGGATCGGATGTTCACAAGAATCTAGGATATGGTGATAAATAATGAAAGTGGAATTAGAGTCAACATTCAGCAATGATTCTTTGCCTGGTAGAACAGGTTAGAAGGCTATCAGAACTACCTTTCATCCTGTTTTATCAGAACCCACTGTTTTCTGAAGACTACAGGCGACAACGTAATTCAATATAGTCATGCTAGAAATGAAGCTTTCATTTAGCATGTTTACTTTGATAAATCTACAATTTAACAAGCCCATCATTCTTTGCAATACATGCAAGTTAATATTAAAGTTCTCAACAAATGATTGAAACTAAGAGCAAAATGAATCAACTCCATTTATAATGGGGAGGAGCTTAACAAACCTGTTTGAAACTCTTCTTGTACTCCCTACAAGCCGTTTCCACTGTAAACTTTGTACTGAAAATGTTGCACAGTTTTGCACCATAACCATTTCGTCCACCTGAAACAGACATTTTTTTTTTGCATTTGCAAACTTTAAAAAAGGCAACATTTGATGATGTTAAAGTTCCAACTTACAGAAATATTTATTTGGAATAACGATACGTACCTAGACTTAGGAAGGATGAAATCCAAATATTAAGAAGAAACAAATCATTACAAAATAAAATATTATCACAGTGAATCATAAGGACCATCTTCCCTTTTACAAATACCTGGTACAATTTTTTACTAGCTTTTCTTCCTGATATATTTGTAATTATTACTATTTCAACAACAAATGATGGGACTATACTACAACTTGAACAGTGCTGGAAAGGAGTTAAATACCTCAAAAATATCAGCTAATTTATTATGAAGAAAATGAAATAGCAAGATAATAGCTGTAAAAAGAATATACACTTAAACCATGAAATCAGGCCATTCTGGTACATTTGTCCTTGCCCCTATAAAAACAAGATAATCTCATTAACAAAAATAAGTACTTAATCTAATATCATTTGACATCAAGCTGCAGGAGGATCAAAAGAAAGGAACACCTTAAAGAAAAACATAAATTGACAGCAGGGCCTTTATGGCTAAAAGGCAGAACAACTAAAATCCAAGCTTCTCAATATCTGAAGCAGATATCTTCTTGAATGTCAGTCCTGGAATATATTGCAAAGATAGCAATGGAAAGATTTCAAAATATAGCAGTAAGCAAGAATTGTAAAACTAGACTACAGATCCACAACCCACTTCTGTTCCATGCAAGGGCTATAAAAATCAAGAGAATGCTTCAGAACATTTTCAAGCCTGTTCAAATTAATTAGTTTCTTCTGTTTAAAAACAAACATCTTCCTTAAATTTTGGTGGTTTAGAAATATCTGGCTGGTTCATGAATCTTAAATATTGCAGCATCCAGAAAAGAAATTTAAAAAACCCACCAGAAACATGAATCTCTATATTTATGCTCCTAGGGTGCATGGCCTAGGAGCTATCTTTGCAATATAGTCCATGACCAATGGATAAACAGATTAGCAATAATTCAATAGGTAGAATAATCACATTAGAACTTTCTTAAATTTAAATGCAATATTTTTTGAATAGCTACAAATAATTTCTGGTCCATACTTCAACTTGCTGAACTCGATCGTAAATAACGCAAACTCACCAGTGACTTTCTTCTGACCATCATCATAGTTGCTGGAGGTTAGTAGCTGGCCAAAAATAAGATTAGGAACAAAAACCTTCTCCATTTTGTGTTCCACAACAGGAATCCCTTTTCCATTATTCCATACAGTAATGGTATTGTTCTCACTGTAAATGGAAAAAAAACAATGACTTTATTGTTCCAATAGATTCTGTCCCTACTGCACCATCTCAGACTGCTTGAACCAAAATCGACAGTGGATTCCTTACTGGAAACTAGTAGAACACAAAAAATGGAGTATACATTTTTCTCGGCCTACATAGCACAACCACTACTGGACATAAAAATAACTAAATATGCCCAATAAGACCATAGACCACAAGATACAGGAGCAGAATTAGGCCATTGAGCCTGCTCCGCCACTCCATCATGAGCTGATCCATCCTCCCACTTAGCCCCATTCCCCTGCCTTCACCCCATAACCCTTGATACCCTGACTATTTAGATACCTATCAATCTCTGCCTTTAACATACCCAACTACCAGGCCTTCAGCCACCCGACAGCAAATTCCAGAGGTTCACCACTCTCTAGCTAAGAAATTCCTCAGCATCTGTTATAAATGGGCACCCTTCAATCCTGAAATTGTTCCCCCTCGTACTGGACTCCCCACCATGGGGAACAACTTTGCTACATCTACAATGACTAGGCCTTTCAACATTCAAAATGCTTTTCTAAGGTCCCCCTCATTCTTCTGAACTCCAAGGACTAGGATTTGAACAGACAATTCCCAAACCAGTACCCACAACTAATGAGGCAGTACCCAGCTGGGCTGATCTCCACTCAACACTTGGCCGTGATTCCACTGCTGTTTTGACGTGATCTTCCAACTTGCTGTGTGAAGGATGGGACTCCAGAGTGAGCAGGCCCTCTATGTACAGATAGGGTGGAATGAGTTGGGCTAGGTGTAGAGTAACCATAGGCCCTCTACATATTGATGGGGTGGAGTGAGTCTTCCCTGTGGATTATCACCTCGTTGTGGTGGAAAAGCTTGTGTGGTCCTGAGAACTCGAGTGATGCTGGCTGGAGCTATGCTCCTGGTAGGGCCACCCATGGTGGTAAGATCGAGAGCGAGTCCCGGACAAAGAAAAATCCAACCAAAACCTCAATATTTGTGAAGCAGATGAAGGCTAAAACATATAACCACTTACAGCACAGAACAGGCCAGTTCGGCCCTACTAGTCCATGCCGTAACAAATTCCCACCCTCCTAGTCCCACTGACCAGCACCCGCTCCATACCCCTCCAGTCCTCTCCTCTCCATGTAACTATCCAGTCTTTCCTTAAATGTAACCAATGATCCCGTCTCGACCACGTCTGCCGGAAGCTCATTCCACATCCCCACCACCCTTTGCGTAAAGAAATTTCCCCTCATGTTCCCTTTATAATTTTCCCCCTTCAATCTTAAACCATGCCCTCTAGTTTGAATCTCCCCCACTCTTAATTGAAAAAGCCTATCCACGTTTACTCTGTCTGTCCCTTTTAAAATCTTAAACACCTCTATCAAGTCCCCCCTCAATCTTCTACGCTCCAGAGAAAAAAGCCCTAGTCTGCACAACCTTTCCCTGAAACTCAAACCTTGAAATCCTGTCAACATTCTTGTGAACCTTCTCTGTACTCTCTCTATTTTGTTTATATCTTTCCTATAATTTGGTGACCAAAATTGTACACAGTACTCCAAATTTGGCCTCACCAATGCCTTGTACAATTTCATAACCTCCCAACTCTTGAATTCAATACTCCGATTTATGAAGGCCAACATTCCAAATGCCTTCTTCACCACACCATCAACCTGAGTATCAGCCTTGAGGGTACTATTTACCTTCACTCCTAAATCCCTTTGTTGCTCTGCACATCTCAATAGCCTACTATTTAATGCATATGACCTATTTAGATTTGCCTTTCCAAAATGTAACACCTCACACTTATCTGTATTAAATTCCATCATCTCCAAAAGTTGTGGTTTCCATGCCATTGGAATTAACGGATTGATTTGTCAAGTATTGTGTGCTCCTTGGAGTGTAACAATAAGTAGACGTTAATCAAAAACACGCACAGGCATCTTTGCTCTGTGGAAAATGAAACCTTGAGGGATACCCACGACAACCCACGGGTGGAGTGAGTAGAGCCAGATGTATAGAGTAACCACAGGCCCTCAACATACAGACAGGGTGGAGTGAGTTGGGTCAGGTGTACAGAGTAACCACAGGCGCTCTACATACAGACGGGGTGGAGTTGGGTCAGGTGTACATAAAGGGTGGATTGAACTGGACCAGGCGTACAAGTACACAGGCCCTCTAAGTACATTTTAACATTTGAGAAAACAGTCAAACTAAACACATCAACGGCTTTCTGTTATGCACATTTAATTTAAAAGACAGATAGCTTGCTCATTCATTCAACAGATGTAACTCAACTATATTTCCGCAATATACCCACTGCTTTGTGCTGTCTGCTAATGCTGTAAATTTCTGTGGAAGCAGATTGAGGAGAAATGATTTGGAATTATGCTTTGTCTGAAAGGTGACTGGACACTATTTTTTGTGCCATCTGACATTATTCATTTCATGATTAAGGCCAGACTGCATACGTACTGAGATTTCAAAACAATCTTTATTCACAACCTATGTCACAAATAAATTAAAACCACTTACGGGTCAATGCTGATTTTGATGCAGGACATGTTTTTATCTCTCTGCTTATTATCAGCTGCATTCACTATTTAAAATAAGAAAGAAAGTTACTTTGGCATTTTAATTTATCTGCATAATCTAATTAAGAAAGACAATAGAACATTTTGCGACATACCTAAAATTTCATCAAATATTTTGTATAAACCAGGAACAAAGGTCACTTCTCTGGAATTTAAGCCAATTTCTTCATCGTACACCCACATTTGCTGCAAAGGAAATCATAAATATGTTTCTTATTGATTTGGAGGCAATAATGGTTATTTCCTCATTTCTAGTTTCAAAAATATTCAGTTAACCTTTGACAGATCAGAAATAGCACCCTCAAAAGTTACAAATGCAGCAAGCCAGATTAAGGAAAGGTCAGAAAAAATTCAGAACATTGCTGCTTCTGATTACATTGGAAAATTTGTATGCATGGACATTACTCCGATGGATAAGTGGACTTAGCAGCAAAACATGCCTCACTGGCTTGACATTTAAAAATGGCACACAGGCAGAGTACCCAAACTCGTGGAAAGTATTTCCAGGATCTTGAGGCAATAAATAGCCTTGAGTTTGAAATTGGAGACAAATTCAAAAGAAAAATACTAAAACATTTTAAATTCACTGCAAAGTAGATTATTTGCTGTTCTTGCAATCCCCCTTTCAAGGTATTCTACTTGATCTCAATTTTTCTTCAAACTATATCAAACTTTTAGAATAGAATAGAAATTTCTTTAGCCAGAGGGTGGTGAATCTGTAAAATTTATTGCCACATGTCAGCTATAGAGGCCAAGTCATTGGGTATATTTAAAATGGAGGTTGATAGGTTCTTGATTATTAAGAGAGCCAAAGGTTAGGGGGAAAATGGGGTTTAGGGGGAAAAAGTCATCAGCCGCGATTCGAATAGTCCAATTCTGCTCCAAAACCTTGGTTGTGCTGTTAAATAAAGCAGATTGTTATTGCTGACTTGATTTTGCCAATAGAAAAGCTCAAGGATGAATCACTAAATTGAAATAAAGCATTTAAAATATTTCCACATGACATCAATGGAATTTAAATACATTAGGAATGGGCAATTATCATTCTTTGTGTAAAACAAACGATGAGCAAAACACTCAAAAAAATGCATTCCTATTTTTATTCATTGTGCAAAAATAGTAATTTTTTAACCTGTGAAACAGGTTCCACAGAACCAATATAACTGTCAGGACGGAGCAAAATGTGTTCCAATTGCGTCTTCTTTTGATAGATTCTTTCAACAGACAATCTTCGACCATCATCACTTTTCATCACCTTAGCGACTTGATTGGGCAACAAAGGCTATTCAAAGACAAAAATTAAGAATGTTGATATTATATCCCACAACAAAGCATACATCAAACTAACACACACACACCAAGTTTTGGAGGGGAAAGATAAAGACCAAAAACCACAACAGCTACAATCAAAAAGAACAAGCAGGCACAAATGAAGACACACCTATAGGTCTCCTACTAGAGTACACACCACCCTGACGCCAGTTATTTCATTATCGTCAGTTCCAAATTCTGGAACTCCATACAAGAGCAGAATTATTGCAGTTCATATATCTAAAATACTTCAACAATGGCCATTTTGATTGAGAGAGAACTTTTATTATCAAATATTAGTCAAGAGTGGGGAGAGTTATGATGGGAAAAAGTTATTGTTAAACAAAAGGCTTGTACACTTGCAGAGCATTTCAGCTAAAAATACTGCCAAAACTGAAGTAACCCATGAATTCCCCAGAACCTGTAGTTATAGCCTGAAACAGCTTATGAAACATTACCTCACCTGGAAGAGTTGTTTTGGTGCCTGGATTGTAATGAGAGGGGAGGCAAAGGAAATAGGGGGCTAACACCTCCTTGCCAGGGGATGTGGGAGATTGAGCAGAGTCTGGAAATAGGTGGTCCCTAAGAAAAGCAAAGGGGGTGGGAATGATATGCAACGACCAGTAGAATCACAATGGATGATGTGTTGGATGTAGAGGTTAGTAGGATGAAAGGCAATGACCAAGAGAATTCTTGCTGTTGTTTGACAAGGGGGGGGGTTTAAAGCATACACGAGGGTTCCATCATCAATAGTCATTCGTCCAGAAGGAGGATGTTTCAGGGCATTTCTAAATTCCAGCATCTGCAGTCACCTTTTCTCCTTTGAACTATGCCAAAAGTTTCCCTAGTTTTAAGTTTCTTTCATAGGCCCTTTGAGTATTCCCTCAGCTCGAGATGTCAGATCGTCAACTATTTACATACTCATACATACATATTCCTCCTAGAATCTAATATTTTAAAAGAATCAGGCCCAAGTGGAATCAGCATTGCATCCTAATATCAATGGTTTCTGGACTGTGCATGCCACATGGATTTATTCTCAAGTGGCTACGCACAAAATAAAGTTTTTTTTAAATAAGAAAGATACAGGGAGAAAGTTGATGGTGCTGCCCCTGCTTTTTGTTTGAGGCAACTGGATGACCGTTGAACTGAAAAATGCCACATACATTTTTCTAACATGGAAGTAAGAAAAATATTGAATGTGCCTCATACAGGAGGCAATCCTTGAGGTTTTCTTTTAAACACTGTACATTTATTTTCATTGCATGATATGAAGAACAGTATTTTGCAATTTAGCTTCTTGCTCATTTAGGCAATCATCCGTCCCAACATTATTTCGGATGTGCAGTAATGTTGGATAATTCTGAAGAATGGCCTCTTTTCTATTATCATCTTTACATTCTGATGACAGACATCGTGTCTTTCCTCAATGCTGATTAACCTGCAAACACTTACACTTAAAAAAAAATTGCAGCAATCATTCAAACTCCTCCACTTCTTCCTCCAAATCCTTGAACCCAGCAGGGGACAATTTTGAATCAGTGAACATCTGCTTCAATGCCCAGGACACATTTTGAATTGTGGACATTCCAGTTCATGAAACACTGGAGATGTTAATACAATTTGTTTAATTTTGTAGCAGCGCTGCTTCCAAGTGGATATAATAAATGAAAGCAGGCAGTTGCATGATTTTGATGGATATTGCTCCCAGTGAACACAATGCTGGAGAAACTCAGCATTGTAAAGCCATAATCAACGTTTCGGGCTTGAGCCCTTCATCAATTTTGTGTTATCCTGAAGATAAAATTCCAAATAAATTGGAAATCAATAAAGCATAAACTCTCCCGGTCCAGATTGCTATCCCCTTCGACAAGAGAATGGGCAAGTAAACTATGAAAGGAGAAAAATGCATGTTTCTGAACCCCTGCAACATGAGAAATGCACATTAACTGGGTTTTTTTTTTTTTACCGCCGATCTCATCACAAGAAGCTGCTTTTCTAACTTTTTTTTGCAGGAGACACGTAGGCGGGAAAATCTCAAGGCTGGATACCCCGCAATTTAAAATCGAGGCACAAACGGGATCCTTGGTTAGCATGAGCTCCAACTATAATGTTTTTGAAGATGAAGTTATACTTACTCGCAGAGGACTCGATGCAAGATTCATAGTTTCGATGTTTAAAAAGTACTAGAACGGAAAACGGCTGGATGGCGTGTTGAGACCAACAGAATGCTCCACACTGACGCCGAATCGCGCAATCACATTCAAACCCTTCGTCCGTTGTACCGCCGAGCCAATCCGGCTTCAGCCCGCCCAAACTGCGACCAATCACAAACCTTCCCTTGCGCCCGCCCCTTCTTCCTCCCCTCTCACTCCTTCAACGGCCCGGGCTTTGAATGTGATTGGATGGTGCGGCGGCGGCGGATGTGAGGTAAGCGGTGGGAGGCTTGAAGCGATCCAAACTGAAGAGAGAACTTTTTTAAATTATATATTAAAAAAGTGATGGTTATTTATTTTTTTGTCGATTCTACAAAGGCGAGGTAGTGGTCAGGTTAGTCGTCAAGGAAGAAAAAAAAGGCTGGTCCTGCATTGCTGAGAGAACTCAGCAGGTCTGACAGCGTCCGGAGAAGGTCTCGGACGTGAGCCCATCTTCATGGGCTGAGTAAAAAGCAGGCAAGCTCCTTAAAGATTAAGGGGGGAGAATGGGAGGGGAGGAGTCCAGACCAGCAAAACGTGTTAATTGAATCTATTGAAAATTTAGACATACAGCACAGGTAATAGGCCCTTTCGGCCCACCAGCCTGGGCTGCCCAATTCCACCCCTGGTACGATTTGAAGGGTGGGAGGAAACCCATGCAGACGCGGGGAGAGCGTACAAACTCCTTACAGGCAGCGAGGGATTCGAACCCCGTCCCGATTACCGGTGCTGTAAAGGCGTCCGCCCAAAGAGGAATGGTCCGGATTGATTTTTGGCTGAGGAGACAGAACGAGAGGCAAGATAGACGAGGAGGGGTGGGCTTTCACACAAACTGGAGAGGAGGGAACCGTAGATGGAAGATGAGGTGTTGTTCCTCCAATTTGCAGGTGGTTTCAGTCTGAGACCACAGACAGACAGGCCAGTCAGGGAACTGAAATGGATTGCCACTGGAAAATCCACTCTGGACTCCTCCCCATCCCATTCTTCCCCTTAATCTCTTCGTCTTTAATTAAGATGCCCGCTCATACCGTGCAGAAGGGCTAAGGCTTGAAATGTCAGTAATCTATCTTGACCTCCTATGGATGCTGCGAGACCAGCTGAGTTCCTCCAGCATTTCTGTGTGTTTTTACTGAAATCTCAGCGTCTGCAGGCTTTTGATTTTCACTCAGCACAATATTGCAGGCAGTGTGTATTTCAATATACAAACCTGCTGCAGAAACTCAGCAGGTCATGCATCGTCCACAGGTGCCTCAGCCCTTTGTTAAGGTATGAGCAAAAGGCAGCCAGGTGCCTGAATAAAGAGGCAGGGGGAGCAGCACAGGCAAGAGGTCATATGGGTGGGAGGGCAGAAGAGAAGGGGGAGGGGATACCTCTGAATGGAGAGGGAAGGTGTGGAGGAAAGGAAACCGAGAGGGAGACAGGCCTAACAGAAAGCAGAAGTCAGTATTAATTCCATCTGGTTGGAGAGCACCAGACTGAATATTTGGTGGTGGTGTTCCTCTAATTTGCAAGTGGCCCCGATTTGGCAGTGAATGATATATCAGTGTTGGAGTGGGGTATGAAATTGAAGTGGTTGGTGACTGTAAGGTCCCTGCTATAGCAGTGTTGTAAACCTTTTTTTCTTCTCTCCAAGTGGCAGTGGAAATTTTGGTAACATGGACATTTCCAATTTTATGTATCTCCCTTTTTCTTTAACCTTCCCACCCTCCTTGTGTTCTTTCCCTCTACCTGGCTATCCAGGTTCTCTCCAATATTACCTCTTCACTCCTCCTTTTTATCTCTCTTCCCCCTTCCCCTGTTTTGGTATCTATAAAGGTTCCTGGCCCAAAATGTTCATTGACCATTTCCATCTTTGGATGCTGCCTGACATGCTGAGTTCTTCCAGTTTCAATGGAATTTCCTTGTTTGTTCAGGATACCAACATTTGCAGTCTGTTTCTCTTGTGTAACATTGCATCCTGTGCTTAGCACTTTCATATAGTTATTTTTGCAAGTACTGTGTTCATTTAATTTTACTGGTATTTTCAGACAATCTGTATTTCCACCTCTTGCAATCTTACGATACTTGTCCTAAGTTGTGTGTGTGGTCACCCTTTTGTCATTTAATCTCTCTTCCACAGATAATCAATCCACTTGCCGCTCAACTGCTTCATAAAACATCCCCACCTTTTCCCAGTTCTATTGAAAGCTCATTGATCTCTGTAGATGTGGTCAGACCTGATGAAGGTTTTCAGATTTTTAAAAAAAATAAGTTTTTTTCAGTTTTAAATCTTTTCACTTCTCCACCATGGTGTTTATTGTCTTTTGTTACATGCATGTACAATACCAATTTCATTCATGTAACCGAATCTAAGATTTTTTCATTCAAAGTTCAGATTTATTGTCAGAACATACATGACGTGCAACCCTGAAATTCATTTTGCTGCTGGCCAGGCAGAATTCTACTTTATTGGTAACTAAACTGTATTCAAGAAGACAGATACAAGGAGAGAAATGTAAACAAAGAATGAAATGCAAACTGCAAAACAGAAAATAAATATTCAATAATAAATAATGTGCAAAGAATCTTTAAACGCGTCTGAGTCTGTTTTGGAGTCTGATGGTTGAGGGATAGCAACTATTCCTGAACAGTCTCGTGGCACCTACATAGTACCTCTTTGCTAATGGCAGCAGCAAGAATAGAGTATGTCCTGGGTGTTGTGGATCCTTGACAATTGCTGCTGCTCTCTGACAGCAGAGTTCCATGCACATTTTCTCGCTGGTGGGGAGAGTTTTGCCTGCGATGTTTGGGCTATGTCCACAATCTTGTGCAGGGCTTTCTGTTCTGAGGTATTGGTGTCCCCATTACCAGACTGTGATGCAGCCGGTCAGCACACTTTCCACTACACATCTATAGAAGAATGCTGAAGCTTTTGATGACTTACCCAACCTCCTCAAGCTCCTGAGAAAGGAGAGGAGTTGATGTTCTTCCTTTATGATGACATTTGTGTGATTAGTTCAGAAAAGGTCCTCCGAAACTCTCAAGAATTTAAAATTCTTCACCCTCTCCACCTCTGATCCCCTGATCACTCGATTGTACACCTCTAATTTTCCCCTTCTGAAGCCTCTTGGTTTTAGTGGCTTTCATGAATTTCCTTTGCATTTTTTTTAGGCAGGAGTTAATTTCCTTGTTACAAATTACAATGTTGAATAAAACACTTTTTACATAGGATGTGGGAGCTATGAATTTGAAAATTAGTATATAGGACAGCTAATATTTTCTTTGGCTTGGCTTTGCGGACGAAGATTAATGGAGGGGTAATGTCCACGTCAGCTGCAGGCTCGTTTGTGGCTGACAAGTCCGATGCGGGACAGGCAGACACGGTTGTAAGGGAAAATTGGTTGGTTGGGGTTGGGTGTTAGGTTTTTCCTCCTTTGTCTTTTGTCAGTGAGGTGGGCTCTGCGGTCTTCTTCAAAGGAGGTTGCTAATATTTTAATATTTTAATTCATATCTTAATAACATCCATAATTATAATTTGTATCTTTAAATGCTTTCTGTGTAATTTTAGTAAAAAAGTGATTCAACTCTGTTATTAAAAACATCTCTAAATGTTGCATCAAAATAAAGACACTTTTCTCTGTTAGGCTCTCAATAGTCTACAATCTTAATACAGCCAGAGTCTAACTAGATCAATGCTTCTTGATCTTTTATTTTTGAAAACTTTATTTAAAAGAATTTAGACAACTTAGAATCAAACATAACAGAAAAGAAACAATTTTTTGTATATATCACAAAAAACAAAAACCCCAACCACCCTCCCACCCCTTCAGCCAGCCCCCTTAAGAGAAGCCAAATATAAAGATAATAGTGATTATAAAAAAAATTCAAAGTATTTCTAAATTCATATACTCCAAATAAGACCATATTTTAACAAAAATGAATAATTATCGTGCAAATTATATGTAATTTTTTCCATAATAATACAATTTCTCAACTCATTACGCCAGCGTGTTATATTAACCCCCACATTATCTTTCCGAGTACTAGCTACACATTTTCGTGCTACAGATAACACTAGATGTACAAATGCAATTTGAAATTTATCCAACCCTAGTCCTTTCAAAGAAACCATATATCCCAACAAAAAGATTGATGGATCTAACGGTAATTTAATCTTAAATAATTTTTCCAAAACTAATCTAATTCTTTCCCAAAATGGTTGTACTTTAAAACAAGACTAAACATATAAAAAAGTTCCAGTACATAGTCCACATCTAAAACAAGAATCTGAATTACTCAATCCATATTTTTTCAATTTCTTTGGAGTCAAATATAACTGATGTAAAAAATTATAATTAACCATTCCATAATGTACATTTGTCACTTTAGTTACACTATCATAACATAACCTCCCAATTATCTTGTGGAAAAATGTAGGTTAAATCACTTTCCCATTTAAGCCTAGATTTCTCCCATTCTGGTTTATCCATACTATTCCTGTAACAATTGGTACATATCTGAAATATAACCTTTCTTAGGTACAGAAGAAATCAAAGACTTAACTTTCGTCAACATGGATAAATTCATCTCTTTGCCATAATTATCTTTTTATCAAAGCTCTGAGTTGATAATACACAAAAAAGGAATTTACAGATAAATCAAATTTCTCCCTCAGTTGAATAAAAGAAAGAAATTGGCCTTCAAAACATGTTTACTTTCAAAGGGTTTTTTTCAGGACATGAATAGGGCAGAGCGGGAGTTTTCATGGAAAGGAAAATTAGCCCGAGTAGCTTTACATAAACTTATATGGAAATCTGCTTTAGGTGGATTGCAGTTACCTCACTTTCAAAATTATTATGATACAGCTTAGTTGAAATTTGTTAGCAGTTTGATGGATATGGACCATCCTCTGAGTTGGGCAAAGGTGGAAATGGCTTGTATATCTGAAGTTGAGATACATCAGTTTATATGTAAATGGAATGTGGATTTATTGCAGGAATGTAATATGCCAGTATTAAAACATTTGTTAAGGATATGGGTTAAAAGAAACAGGGTTTTAGGATCAAAGGGTAAATTACAAATTCAAACCTCGTTATATCATAATCAGCTTATTCCTTTTTCAATGTTTAATAATCATTTAAAGAGATGGAATTCTCAGAGCATAAAGATAATGCTTCTTGATCTTATGGCAAAGGTGCTCTGTGGTTAGTCAGGGGTTTCTTAAGGTGATATGTGAGTGGGGGGGAGAAAGGTTGAGAATCATCGAACTACATAGAAGTGACAGGGTTTAAAAACAAAAAAAAACATTTGATCACTACACTTTCTAAATTCCAATCTATGGATTTTCAAGACTTTATATCCAATAAACTTTGTGATCTAATAATTGCTTCTGTCTCTAGCCCCTTTCACACTTGCAAGTGATCCTAGGAATTAACTGCCAATCAGCCTTTAAATTTCCTTGTGTGAAAGCAAAATCAGCTCAACACCGGCGTCAGATGATGGCCTCGATCCCTAGTACAATCCCCAGAATCTGCAGATGCTGGTGTTGCCATTATTCAAGTGTGAAATGGATAATTGCATTGTAGGATTGAAATGATCCTGCGTGAGTGCAGGAACTTGGAAGGAAGAAAAGATTAAAATGAAGATATAAATTTTTGTCTGGGGAAAATAGCGGACAATTTTTAAACAAAGTGGGGAAGTTGGTAGCGCTATAGCGCACAATTTATAAAGACCATGGGGGAAAAAGCAATGGTGGACCTGACTTCCCAGAATGCTGTGCAGCAGAGAAACCCCTCCATGAATGCTTCATGCATGTAGCCTGGTATACAGCCATGTGAAATTCTGGGAGAGCAGGTCTGCCATCACTTTTTTCACAGTATTTATAAATTGTACGCAATATCGCTACAAACTTCCCCACCCTGTTTAAAAATTGTCCACTATTGCTATTTATTGCTAGCACTTTCCCACAGTCCCTTATAAAGGTTTATATAGGTCAACACAACGACACCAGGGGCTGAAGGGCTCATACTGTCCTGTACATAAAGCTTTATTATGATTAATTCTGTTCAAATATAAGATTGTAGCACATTGATCAGGATTTAGGGCAGGTCCACTATCGCTCGATGCGTCATGACGTCACCAGTAGAAGTTAGAAGAATCCTAACTCTGGGAATGGCTCCTTGCAAGTGTGAAAGTGTTCATTGTCCCAGTTAGGAGTAGTCAAGTGTGAAAAGCCAAACCCCCGTTCCTATCCCAGGACATTGAACGGCCGACTTAGTGGGACGCAAGTGGGAAAGGGGCTTCTAAATCATAAGAATAGTGGTTACAAATACTTTCTATTTTTATTTCTGTTTAAGATTCTCATCATGGACTTGAGTACCAAATTGGATTTTGTACCTGAGTTCAGTGCTAAGAGAGTAGGAACTGTGGGAGTGTGTGCTTCTGATGGCATTTTCTGTGTTTGCAGGAATATGTGAAATAACATCCTCCCCGCCCCACCTTTTGCCATAGCCAATATTTACTTATTTGCCAATGTTATGAAACAAATTGTTTAGTTATTGTTAGTACACTGGGCAGTGAGGAAAGTTATCTAATGTTACAACATGATCTAAATCAGCCTTTCTGAAAGGGGGTAACTGGCTGAAATAATAATTTTTGTTTGTTTGTATGTTGGTGATAGGAGAGAAGTATGGAAGAAACCAACTAAATGACTGCTTCACAGGGAAGGAGTCCATAGCCAAAAAAGGTTGTGAATGGCTAATCTAGATCAGCAAGGAAAGTGGATGGATTTTAACATGGACAAGAGCCAAGTCATGTATTTTGGGAAGTTAAATCAGACCAGGACATAGTGAATAGCAAGGCTTGTGGAGGATTTTGAATAGCGAGACCTCAGAGTGCAGTACACTGTTTCCTGAAAATGGTGGCACAGGTGGATTGAGTGATGGAAAAGGTCATTGGTATGTTTGCCTTCATCAGTTGAGGCAGTGAGTATGAGAGACATGTCAGTTGTACAGATCATGAGTTAGCCTGCAGTTGGAGTATTGTGTGCCTTTTTGGTTGCTAGGGTATAGGAAGGATTTGATGAAGGTAGAGACGGTGCATGAAAGATTTACAGGAATTTTGCCTGGCTCGAAGGACTTGTGTTATTAGAGATTATTAGAGTTTTTCCTGGAGTGAAGTAGGTTGAGGAGTGAGCTTATAGCATTTATAAAATTCTGAGAGGAATATATCGGGTAAATATTCAGCCCTTTTCCTCAAGTAGGGGAGTCTAAACTGGAGGGTATACGTGTAAGATGAGCAGGGAAAAAGTTTAAAGGGGAATCTGAGGGTCAAGATTGGTAATGGATGTGTTGAATGAGCTACTTGAGGACGTAGTAGAGGCAGGAAAAACGGTTAAAAGATATTTAGACAGGTGTATGGATAGGAAAGGTTTAGACGGATATGGGTAAAATGCAGGTAACTGTGATTTATTATAACATTGATTATTGGATGTTATAATTTTTTTTAAAATTTAGGGTATACAAGGCAAAGTCCCATCTGGTCAATGAACCCCTGCCACCCAAATACACCTATGTGACTAATTAACCTACTAATCTCATACATCTTTGGAATGTGGGAGCAAATTGGAGCAACCAGAGGAAACCATGCAGACACAAGCAGAGCGTACAAACTCCTTACACACAGTGCCAAATTTGAACCCGGGTCGCTGGCACTATAATAGCACTGTGCTAACCACTACACTAACCACGCTGATCCATGTTTAATAATTTCTTTGCACTCAATTTGCCTTGGAATGTCTGGAGTTTTGAAAGCTACAATAAAAGTGCAGAAGTAAAACACTGCAGACTCTGGAAATCAAATAAAATCAGAAATTGCTGTCATCTATCTACTCAAGTGTTTGCCATCTCTTTACACACTCAAAACAATGGTCTTCATCAAGTCAGGTTTATTATCTGATTGCACAAGTCCAGCCCGACGAAACAGCGTTCTCCAATCCTCGATGCAAAACACACAGACACAAACCCAGACATAATATACAGACAAACAATACATTTGCAGAACAAGTATTCATATAAGTAAACAAAGATATTGATTTGTAAATATGAGAGTTTTGAATGGTTAACGTGAGCAGTTCCTTTTGTTTTTCAGTACTCTCACTGCCCGGGGAAGGTGGGGTGGGGTGGGGGAGCTGTCTCTCAGCTTGGTGGTGTTGGCTCTGATCCTCCTCCATCTCTGATCCTCCTCCATCTTTTTCCCGACAGGAGCAGCTGGAAGATGCTGTGTGTGGGGTGGTAGGGATCCTTAACGATTTTGCGCGCACTCATCAGACAACGATGTTGGTAGATCGTGTTTATGGTGGGGGGGGGGGTGCGCAGGATGGGGAAGGGAGACTCCAGTGATTCTTTCACACTAATAGACCTGTGGATTGACCTCCGGTCCATTTCTCTGCAGCAACTGTACCACATTGAGGCAGCCAGCTAGGATGCTCTCACTAGAGTTCCTGTAGAAGGTTGATATGATGATGGCCAGGAGCTTTACCTGGTTCAGTCTTCTCAGTTGCTATTGTACCTTCCTGACAAGTGAGGAAATATTGTGTGTCCACGATAGGTCACTGGTTTAGTGAACTCCAAGGAATTTGGTGCTCCCTACTCTCTCCACTATGGAATTATTGGTGTCATTATCTAGATCGACCAGACAGGGCTGCCCTTTGTCACCAGATCTGTTTGCTTTGGTTATTGAACCTTTGGCCCAGATGATAAGGCAGTCTAGTGCTATTATCGGGATATAAATTTAACTGGGGAAAAAAGTGACATTATGCCTTTGGCTGAAGTGGACTATTTGTCTTGTAGACAGTTGTGAAGTTTAAATGGCTTGATTGTATTAAGTATTTAGGTATTATTATTGATAGTAATTATAATCATTTATTTGAATTGAATGAAAAAAAATTAATTATTGATGTGTAGTGGAGAGTAGTTGTTCCTGGTCTCCTGAAGTCCACAGTCATCACCTTTGTTTTGTCCACATTGAGACTCAGGTTGTTACTCTTGCACCATATCACAAGATTTTCCACATCTTCTTTGCAGAGCAACTCATCGTGCTCATTGTGATGGTAGTCAAGGTTCTGCTACCAACCCAGACAGACTGGTCTTTCTGTTAGGAAGTCCAAAATCCAGTTATGGAGGGGGTGTTGAGTCCCAGCGAGGACAGCTTCTCCACCAGCCTCTGGGGAATGATCGTATTAATGATTATTGAATTTAATCCCTAACAGCTGCAGAGTGTAAGAATCTATAGGCTCTTCCAAGGCACACAAACTGAGCCAAACATGGACTACTACTGAAAAATGTATTAACAGTGAAAGATACCCTTTGATTTGCCCAAAATCGCTGATCTCACAGTACAAAGGGCTTTCCATGTCGTGGTTCACAGAGGTCCAAAAACTAGTCAGGTAATGCAGAGAATTCTTCATGAAGTTTTAACCTTTATTTGTAAGTAAAGAGTGAGGCAATCAGAGAACAGGTCACTGATTTCCCACCGGACATAGCATGCATCCCCTTTTTATGTTTCAGTCCTGACCTTGCTACTCAATCCATCGTATCCCCATATCTTAGCAGCATATCAATCTTTAACTTGCCACCGTTGTTTCCCATTCATTAATCATGTTTTGAACCACTTGTTTTTATCATATCTTGCCACCATTATCTTGTATTTATTATTCTTATTGGCATATCTACCACGCGTCTCATCATCTCTTGACACCTTTAGTTTTCACTCATTCACCGCAGAATTAATAGAAAAGAGTACATAGTAAATTGTTCAAAGTAAATAGGACATGGTTACATAGCAATTGATTAATGAATACACCACCTTTAGTGTCTCATAAAAACCCCTGAAGTCGCCAATGTCAGTGGTAAGCTGGGTTCATTTGGCGAGGCTAGTCCACCACTCATTTTGGATCTCCCGGAGTTTGTGCTGAAAGTGGCTACATGCGAGGCGGAAGGGTCGTTTTTTCAACGGCGTGAAGCAAGGCTGCGTCCTCGCACCAACCCTCTACTATCTTCTTTAGCATGATGCTGAAACAAGCCATGAAGGACCTCAACAATGAAGACGGTGATTACATCCGGTACCGCACGGATGGCAGTCTCTTCAATCTGAGGCGCCTGCAAGCTCACACCAAGACACAAGAGCAACTTGTCCGTGAACTACTCTTTGTAGACGATGCCGCTTTAGTTGCCCATTCAGAGCCAGCTCTCCAGCGCATGACGTCCTGTTTTGCGGAAACTGTCAAAATGTTTGGCCTGGAAGTCAGCCTGAAGAAAACTAAGGTCCTCCATCAGCCAGCTCCCCACCATGACTACCAGCCCCCCCACATCTCCATCGGGCACACAGAACTCAAAATGGTCAACCAGTTTACCTACCCCGGCTGCACCATTTCATCTGATGCAAGGATCGACAACGAAATAGACAACAGACTCGCCAAGGCAAATAGCGCCTTTGGAAGACTACACAAAAGAGTCTGGAAAAACAACCACCTGAAGAAACACACAAAGATCAGCGTGTACAGAGCCGTTGTCATACCCACACTCCTGTTCGGCTCCGAATCATGGGTCCTCTACCGGCATCACCTACGGCTCATATAATGCTTCCATCAGCGCTGTCTCCGCTCCATCCTCAACATTCATTGGAATGACTTCATCACCAACATCGAAGTACTCGAGCTGGCAGAGTCCGCAAGCATCGAATCCATGCTGCTGAAGATCCAACTGCGCTGGGTGGGTCACGTCTCTAGAATGGAGGACCATCGCCTTCCCAAGATCGTGTTCTATGGCGAGCTCTCCACTGGCCACCGAGACAGAGGTGCACCCAAGTACATGGACTGCCTAAAGAAATCTCTTGGTGCCTGCCACATTGACCACCGCCAGTGGGCTGATATTGCCTCCAACCATCTTGGCGCCTCTCAGTTCGGCGGGCAGCAACCTCCTTGGAAGAAGACCGCAGAGCCCACCTCACTGACAAAAGACAAAGGAGGAAAAACCCAACACCCAACCCCAACCCACCTATTTTCCCCTGCAACCGTGTCTGCCTGTCCCGCATCGGACTTGTCAGTCACCAACGAGCCTGCAGCAGACGTGGACATTACCCTCCATAAATCTTCGTCCGCGAAGCCAAGCCAAAGAAAAGAAAGAATGAATACATAGTAAATAATAGATTGATTAATGGATACATAGTGCATTTTTAAATATAGTAGGAGTACAAAAATAAATAATATCTAGTTTCCATTATCCACTGTTCAGTATTGTGGACTGAGACATTCCAAGGCCCAGAACTATGAACTGAGAGAATGCAATTGCAAAGGCTCTGTGGGGAAAGGTCTAGTTTAAGGCTTTGCCATTATTGCACACTGAGTGGTTGAAAGTTGTGCTTAAAATCATCTCAAAATACTGATGAATTTAATTTAGACATATAGCACACTGACAGGCCATTTCAGCCCACGAGTCCGTGCCGCCCAATTTACACCCCATTAACCTACACCCCCACTACATTTCAAATGGTGGGAAGAAACCAGAGCCCCCAGTGAAAACCCATGCAGACATGGGGAAAACGTACCAACTTCTTACAGACAGTGTGGGATTTGAACCCCGGTCCCAATATCTGGCACAGTAAAGACTTTGTGCTAACCACTACGTCAACCTTGCTGCCCATTGGAGTGAAAAGTAAAGTCCTTCCCACTCTAGATATGTAGGAAATACTTAACAGACTAGGCAGTCTCTGTGGAGAGAAAAACTCAATTCAATATTTCGAGCTGCTGATGGTCAGAATATCCTGGTTGCATTTCAAAATCCTGTTGCCTTTCCTGGAATGCCACAGATGTACAGCAGAGGGCGCAGATTGCTTGCAAATGCTGTAGTCTTGTAAAATCTAAAATGGGGCAATTTTTATCTCATTTATCGGCTTGGAACAAAAAAGCACCAACAATTCTTATTGGAGTACCTTGATCCTGGAAACTGGAGGTTAGCTTTGGGGTAATCACAAAGGATAGTTATTCAGTTTATAAAGTATTCTGTATTTACCATATTTGTGTAGAAAATATTGTAATTGTTTAGCAATTTTCACCATCCAAGGAAATGTCTTGTTTGTGAAGTCTCTGTTAGAATGTAGAAAATTCTGTGTATAGCAATGTCTCAAAAAAACAGCAAAGTAATAATGAGCAGTTAATTTGTTTCTTTGGTGCTGTAAGATTGAATTAGTATTGATCAGAGCACTAAACAGAGTGCTCCTGTTGTTCCTCAATAGAGAACATGGGTTTTAGAACATAGAACACTGCCCTTTGGCCCTCGATGTTGTGCCAACCCATATATTCCTTAAAAAAAACTAAATACTAAACTGTCCCTACCCTGTAATGCTCTATTTTTCTTCCATCCACATCCCTGTCTTTCTTTCTTTGGCTTGGCTTCGCGGACGAAGATTTATGGAGGGGTAATGTCCACGTCAGCTGCAGGCTCGTTTGTGGCTGACAAGTCCGATGCGGGACAGACAGACACGGTTGCAGCGGTTGCAAGGGAACCCTGTCTAAAAGTCTCTTAAATGCCCCTAATGTTTCAGCCTCCACCACCATCCCTGCCAAGGCATTCAAGGCACCCACAACTCTCCATGTTTTAAAAAAAAACTTACCCCTGATGTCTCCCCTAAACTTCCCTCCCTTCACTTTGTACATATGACCTCTGGTGTTTGCTTTTCCTGCCCTGGGAAAAAGGTGCTATCTATGCCTCTCATAATCTTGTAGATCTCTATTAAGTCTTCTCTCATCCTTCTACACTCCAAAGAGAAAAGTCCCAGCTTGGCCTACATAAGACATTCTCCAATCCAGGCAACATCCTGGTAAATCTCCTCTGCACCCTCTCCATAGCTGCCACATCCTTCCTATAATGAGGTGACCAGACTGAACACAATATACAAGGATTGACTTATTTTTAAAGTCTGCCCAGTTCAAAAGTAGACTGATAAAAACAGAATATTTAACAAGGCTTCTATCAGACCATTCTCCATTAATATTAACTATAGCAACAATGGAAAAGCAAGAGAATGTATACAGATGGCATCTCAATACTACATTGCTTAAAAGAACAGATTTCTGCAAACTTATAAAGAGACAGATAGAAATATTTTGTGAAACAAATCTGCTGTCTACTAATAATATGGGACATGCTCAAAGCATATTTAAGAGGAGAAATTATATCCTATACGAAGAATCTTATGAGGGAACATATGGCAGAAGTAAACAGTTTGGAGAAGGATATTAAAGAATTAGAAAAAAATCAAAGAACAGGATTACAAGAAGAATACAGATTATTGGAAAATAATACAATATAAACATATAGGACAGAAAAGATATATTACAAACTAAACAACAATACTATGAGTTGGGTGAGCGGGCACACAAAGTTTTAGTTTGGCAGATTAAAACAGAGGAGTCTTCAAGAATGATAAATGCTATAAAAACAGAAACAGACACTCTATTCTCTTTTAGAGAATTTTACACATAACTACAAATCAGAATTACTAGGCAATGAGAATGAAATGGAAGAATTTTTATTGAATGTTGAACTTCTGAGGCTTGAAGAGAGAGAAAGGATAGAATTAGATACTCCCTTCACAAGGGAAGAAATCGAAAAGATCCTGGGCACCCTACAGGCTAATAAATCATCAGGAGAGAATGGATTTCCACCTGAGTTTTATAGACAATTCAAATAATTATTAATGCCCCTTTTAATGGATGTCCTGGACCAAGCAGTGGAAACAGACCCTTCCAGAGCCATTCTCAACCATAATTATTGCAGTATTACCAAAAAAGAATAGGGACCCACAAAAACCTTCATCACACAGACCAATATCCCTGTTAATACTGATTAAAAGATACCAGCGAAAGCGGGGGTGTCACGTGATGTGGTGAGAGATAGGATGTGGAACCTCAGCCCTACCAGAGGATTTTTATAACATGAAAAAGCAGCTGGTGGAGGTGTCACGGGGCAGCTCGCAGGATGGTAACGGGGCAGTCACAGGGTGGCTGGCAGGGTGGAAAAACTCGCTGTCTTCCAGATTCTGGTAAGTGAAACTACACTGCATACATTATACAGGCTGTGTACTTATCATATCTGCTTTTACTATATGTTATTGTTATTTTAGGTTTAATGTGTTATTTGGTAGGTTATGTTTGGGGTCTGGGAATGCTCAAAAGATTTTCCCATAGAAATCAATGGTTATCGCTTCATTTTACGCCATTTCATCTTACGAAAGGTTCTGTAGGAACGCTCTAGTTTAGAAAGTGAGGTAGACCTGTATGTTTTGTTACTATACATTGTAGTATAATCCATTAATTATACTACATTGCACATTTTTCATTAGGAAAACCAGGAAGGAATTTCCCCAGGATCGATAAAGGGTTTCAGCTTGAAACATCAACTATTCTTTTCCTGATGCTGTTGGCACTGCTGAGTCCTTCAGCAGAGTGTGATTAGCTTCAGATTCTTGCATCTGCAGTCTCCTATGTGTCACCACCATTCCTTCTTAGGGAGAAGGTGAAAAATAAAATGGGATTGGGGAGGGGAAATTAAGTTTAAAATTATATTTTGTTAATAGTTAACGTTGATATCACTTAAGCAGCTTATTCCAGGACTCTAATTTTCAAATAGAACCAAAACCTTAATGAAGACAAGTAGCAATAATTTGAGTTTGTCTTAACAGAACCAAAGGTCCAAGAACACTATTTTACAAACTGGAGTTGCTCACAGATGTAACCTCTCAGATCATTCTTACAGATAGTTAGTTTATAGTTTTAAAATAAATTTGATGCCAGCTATTGGATATAAAGAACACAGCCAATAAGTGTTGGAAGGAAACTGGAGTTAGTTAAGTGATCAATATCTGGCACGATAAGGTATAACCTTCTTACAAATATATGTTCGGAATCATTAGTGATTTCCTTTCACATTAATTTCTATCAAGACTTCTAGTATTGAACCTTGTCCAATGAAACACCCTATCTCATAAATATCATAACAATGTTAATTATTAATAAAAGATTAATTAGATTTCCCATCTTAATTAGATTTTGTGTTTCAGACAATCTGCTGCAGACATTTTAGACTGTTTGTTCAAACCATTCCCACTTTCACAACATACAGGCCACGATTTTCAAAAATGAAAATGCTGATCAGAATGAGTGACAGAAACAATTACCCTTTTTACACTGAAAAGCCACGTTATTGCCATATACAATCTGGAAGCCAGCTTGCTTGTTCGCAAAAAACAGAAGAA
Source organism: Narcine bancroftii (assembly GCF_036971445.1). Taxonomy (NCBI): domain Eukaryota; kingdom Metazoa; phylum Chordata; class Chondrichthyes; order Torpediniformes; family Narcinidae; genus Narcine; species Narcine bancroftii. Next base: position 70,685,450 of record NC_091480.1, on the reverse strand, counting down.
ATGCTGGGTCGGTGAGTTCTTTTACACAGCAAGCCAGCTTCCCGGAGCAAAAGAGGTGGGGAGTGTAGCACAGCAGTGTCAGTGTCTAGTGTGATGTAAAACATATGTGCTGGGCAGTGACATTGCTCTGTACACAAAAATGGTGTATTTTGTTTAAATGGAATGCTCAAATTATTTTGAAGCATTATAGGAGCATAGAATTGTCCACAATGCTGAACATCTTGGGGTTTTGAAACTTCTAATTGAACTATAAGTATATGGTAAATTGTCAATGCTGGATGTTACTGAAATGAGGACTAGTGATGCCTGTATGCTTACATATGAATAAACTGCCTTTGGTAAGATATTACAGCTCCCTTGTACAGTTCAATGTGTTCTTTATATAGTTTTTCATACTTAAAACCTTTATTCATCAGCCATTTACACTGAAAAAAAATAGTTTTTCATTCTTAAAACCTTTATTCAAAAGCCATTTACACTGAATAAAAAGCATACTGCAATGTACACAGCTGAAAGCACACTGGGCTTAAAGAATGTTTGAGCATTACACTAAAATTAATCTCTGGATGGTGAGAATGATGTGTGGGGGTCGTGGCATCGGGAGCTCGGATGCGCGGGCGAAAGTGGCGTTGGGAGCTCGGATGCGCGGGCAGAAGTAGCGTTGGGAGCTCGGATGCGCGGGCGGTGTGGGGCTATAGATTTAAGTTACACACATAAGACATCATCACAGTGTCATCTTCCCTTCCAGTTTCAACCTGGCAACACAGCTCACCTTTTTTGACTAGCCTATGACACTACCTACCTTGGTGGATAAAAGCTGGGTCAGTTCAGACCCACCCACCCCACCCCCCAATCCACCTTTTACACGTTCACACAGATAGGCAAAGCATTCAAAATGTGGATAATACCCAGTTTGAATCTTCTGCGTAAAATGGGTAAATGGTAACATTACAAACATCAACACACAAAACTCAGATGGGGAGATATTAATCTCTGGTTGTCAGTGCTAAATTTATCTGAGAATTTTAGACTCTTTATTCCACTGGCTTTACACCTATGACTATGGTGCCATACGACAACACCATCTACAAATTCGCTTAATATACCACGGTAGTGGGTTGTATAAAAAGCGGCGGTAAGTCAGTGTACAGGAGGGAGATTGAACACTTGGCTGAATGGTACACCAACAACAACCTCATACTCAATGTCTCCAAAATGAAGGAGCTGATTGTTGACTTCAAGGGAAAACCAGTTATCATTGGGGATCAGGGGTGGAGAGGGTGAGTAAATTTAAGTTCTTGGGAATCACTATCTTAGAGGATATTTCCTGGACCCAACATACTAATGGCATCATGAAGAAAGCGTCTCTACTTCCTCAAGAGTTTGCAGAGATTTGGAATGACACCAAAAACCCTGGGAATTTTCTACAGATGTGTGGAAAGTGTGCTGACCGGCTGCATCACAGTTTGGTATGGGAACACCAATATCCCTGAGCGTAGAGCCCTTCTTAAGTTAGTGGACACAGCCCAGGATATTACAGGCAAAATCCTCCCCACCATCGATAACATCTGTGGGGAATGTTACCATCGGAGAGCAGCACCCAACACTCTGTCCTCACTGCTGCCATCAGTAAAGAGGTATAAGTGCCACAAGACTCGCACCACCAGGTTCAGGAACAGCTGCTACCCCCTCCACCATCAGACTCCTCAACAACAAACTCAATCAGAGACTCATTTGAGGACTCGTACTTTTGCACTTTATTAATTTTTTTCCTCTCTGCATTGCACAGTCAGTTTGTTTACATTTCTTTATTTGTTTATGTGTGTTTGTTGACTACAGTTTTCTTTGCATTTCCACGATGTGGTAATTCTGTCTGGCCTGCAGGAAGAAGAATCACTGGGATGTATGTGAGGTCATGTATGCACTCTGACAATAAATCTGAATCTCAGTTTTACATATTTAGGTTGATTAATTTCAGTAAAGCTGAATGTTGGGAAGTAAATATGATGTGTGACTGATATTCTCAGGGCATGTATGTTTTGTTTCTGAAGCTTTCTATTACCTAAACATTGTTTCTATTTCATTAAATACAGCCTTCAACACCATTAATCCTTCAGTGCTAGTCTAAAAGCTACGACCTTGACTTTCTCATCAGAAGACCACAGTCAGTACAAATTGGAAGCATTGGCCCCTCCTCACTGACTATCAACACAGGCACACCTCAAGGATGTGTGCTTAGCCCACTGCTCTACTCATTATATACTCATGACTTTGTGGCTGGCCAGACACAATTCCAATGCTATCTACAAATTTGCCGATGACACCACGGTTGTTGGCAGAATCACAAATGGTAATGAGGGAGATGGATCAGCTCATCGAGCGGTGTCACACCCACAACCTTGAACTCAGTGTTAGCAAAACCAAGGAGGTGATTGTGGACTTCAGGAGGAAGTTAGGAAAACACAAACCAATTTTCATCGAGGATTTAGTAGTGGAGAGGGTCAAGAGCTTCAAATTCCTATCTGTGAACTTCTCTGAGGATCTGTTCTGGAGCCTCCATGTCGATGCAATCATGAAGAAGGCTCACCAGTGACTATACACTTTGTGAGGTGTTTGAGATGGTTTGGTATGTCACCGCAGACTCTTGAAAACTACAGGTGTGCTGTGGAGAGCAATCTGGCTGGTTGCGTCACTGTCTGGTACGGAGGTGCCAATTTTCAGGACAAGAAAAAAAACTCCAGAGGGTTGTTGACTCGGCCTGTGGTATCATAGGTGCCGGTCTTTGCTCCATCAAGGACATCTACATGAGGTGGTGAAAGCAGCCTCTATCCTCAAGGACCTCCACCTCCCAAGCCATGCCCTCTTCACTCTGCTACCATTAGGAAAAAGATACAGGAGCCTGAAGACCAGCACTCAGCAGCACAAGGACAGCATCTTCCCCGCTGCCATCAGATTCCCAAATGATCAATGAACCAAAGACACTGCCCCACTTTGACTTTTCATGGACTATTTTTATTTATTGTTGTAAGGTGGTTTATATGAATGTTTGCACATGTCGCTGCCGCAAAACAACGAATTTCGTGACCTTTTCATGACAATAAATTCTGATTCTGATACATTTTTTAAGAACTTATGTCTTTGGAAAAAGATAAGCAGATTCAACTCATTCCTTTCACTTAATATTACAGGTTTTCATTTCAATTATTTAGGGGGTGCATTAATGTTTTGAATCCAGTGTAGATCAAAATTTGCCAATGGCTCGTTGGAGAACATTTGTCTTATTTTGATTAAAATTCAGTGGAGAAATTCTTCTTTATTAATTGAACAAGAAATAACATTTAGTAGTATAAGAACTACAGATGAAGTCAAAGAGATTGGCATAATGCTACTTTCACCAAATTGCTGTAGTTTATCTGAGTATTATATTGTATGTGTCGTCCACTCGGTGTTAAGCCTGGGAAGTTTTATTTTCTTATTTTTTTACCCCCTCTCTCTTCCTTTTAGTACCAGAGATTAATATTGAATTTTATGATGGAAAGGTTGAGATTTTATTGTCCTTTTTGACATATATTTTGAAGCTGTACAACTCTGCTGTTGTAACTCCCACCAGACATCACAATATCTAATTAACCCTAGATTTTCTTTCTATGGTTTGTCAGGCTTCACAAGAAACAATTCAATTTTGTTTCTATTCTCATTCCCTTCCCATTTCTTCAGTTCATGCCAGGAGCTTTATTTTTAACTTTAACACGTGCCCTTTTAAATGCAAATTAACTTATCCAACTAGCTAAAAGGCATACTGCAAAGCAGATATTCCTTGATCCGGATTTGATCTTCACAGGCTTACCTTGGATTCTTTCAAAGGCAAACTTGGTGAGCCTTTGTTACATCCTCTGGTCCTTTTATTCTGTCAAGTTCTTAAATTATTTAGAAGAACACAATCTGATTTTGCTTTAGCTCCTTTACCTCCAAGATATATACTTGAGATTTATTGTCATCATAAGCTTTTCTTCTTCTTTGGCTTGGCTTCACGGACAAAGATTTATGGAGGGGTAATGTCCACGTCAGCTGCAGGCTCATTTGTGGCTGACAAGTCCGATGCGGGACAGGCAGACACGGTTGCAGCGGTTGCAGGGGAAAATTGGTTGGTTGGGGTTGGGTGTTGGGTTTTTCCTCCTTTGTCTTTTGTCAGTGAGGTGGGCTTTTAACCCACTGATTATTGTACAATGACTGGAATTTTGTATTCCCAACATTCAACATCGATTGCTTGAATAAAAACAGAAAATACTGGAATCTACCTCATAGATCAACAGTAAAGATATTCACAGATATCTTTAATCTCTCCCTGCAACAAGACAGTTCCCACTTGTTTCAAGAAGGCTGAAGAAAAGCACAATAAAGGACCTTAAATGAATAACGAATGGTGGCTCTTAACAAGTGACTATACTGGACACACAACATCTCACTTGTCAGGAAGGCCCAACAGCAACTGCACTTTCTGAGAAGACTGAGGTGGCAAGGCTACCAGCCCCCATCCTGTCAACCTTCTACAGGAGTTCCATCGAGCACGCCCTGGCCGACTGCATCACAGTGTGGTACGGTTGCTGTAGAGAAATGGATTGGAGGTCAATCCACAGGACCTTAAGAGCAGCAGGGAGGATCACTAGGATCTCCCTCCCCTCCATCCACATGATCTACTGGGATCACTGTTTGAAGAGGGCACATAAAAACATTAAGGACCCCTACCACCCCGCATACTGTATCTTCTAGCTACTCCCTTTGGGAAAGAGATACAGATGTATCAGAGCCAAAACCATCAGTATGAGAAACAGTTTCTTTCTTTGGGCATTGAGACTGCTGAATGACTGAACTGCTCAGGCTAACCCTCTGAAACTCTACTATTCGTGAATAGTATTTATTTTTATATATGTATATATGTACTGCATATGTATCGCTTGTCTGTATGTGTGTTATGTCTGGTTGTGTGTTTGCATGTTTTTGCACCAATGACTGGAGAACGCTGTTCATCGTGTTGTACAATTGGATGACAATAAACATGAACTTGTACCACCATCATGAAATGGTTTGAGAGGCTGGTTATGGTTCACCTAAACTCTCACCAACCAGCCAGACTTTCCCCTCTTCAATTTGCCTCCTGCCCAAACAAGTCCATGGCAGACACCGTCTCCCAGCCCTGGAACATTTGGACACCAATGCACCTATGTCGAACTACTCTTCTTCATCTACAGCTCCAACTTCAATGCTGTTGTCCCCAGAAAATTATCCTCAGAATTTGATTTCTTGGCTTCAGGACCCCTTTCTGCAACTTGATCAGTGAATAGAGGTAGCAACATCTCCATGATCACATTCAAAACCAGCATTTTAACTTTCAACATAGAGCACAGTAATAGGTCCTTTCACTCAAATTGACCTACAATCCCTGATATGTTTTGAAGGGTCAGAGGAAACCAGAGCACCCAGAGGAAGCCCATGCTGTAACAGTGTCGTGCAAACTGTTATGCTAACCATATTGTCCAATTGCATATATGTGTACTCGGCCCTTGACTATATTCCCTCTGTACCCAAAACAGTCCAGCCAAATATTATTCCAACCTCATATTTTAGTCCGCTGACAACCCCACAATTGTAGGCTGAATATCCAGTGATGATGAGATAGAAAACAGGAAGGAGATTGAGAATCTGGTGACATGCTACCAAGATAATAACTTCTCAAGGTCAATAAGACAAAGGAGCTGATTACCAACCGGGGGTTGGAGGGTTGGAAGAGGAGGCCTCCTGTCCATATCAATGATGTTAAAGTGGAGACAGATAGATAGTTCTATGCTCTTGGGAGTAAACCTTTAAATTGACCTGACCTGGGCCAACCACATTGACGTGACAGTCAAGAAAGCACACCAATACATCTACTCTCTTAGATGACAAAGGAAGTCAGGCATGCCCTTCAACAACATCTACTACAGGTGCACTACTACTACAGGTGCACTATTGAGAGCATATTGGCTGGATTCATCGCCACAAGGTATGGGAGCTATTCTGCCCAAGATTAGAAGAAACTGCAGAGTTGCCCAGAACATCATGCAAACCTCCCTTTCCCCACCAATCTCTCAGCACTTCCTGTTACTTTGAAAAAGCAGTCACACACTGAAGGATGCACCTCACCCAGGACACATTCTCTTTTCCTTCCTCTATTGAGAAGGAAGTTCAAGTGTGGGAAATCGCGCACCAACAGGATTTAAGACAAGTTCTTTCCCGCAGCCATCAGGCTCCAGAGTGAACTTCAAAAAAGTGGTCTCATGCTGCCCTTCCTATATACTAATTGATCGCTTCACTGTAACACTGTGTTCTGAAACTGTGCTCCTGCTTATTTTAAAAAAAATTACAGCATGGTAGAACCCATGCCACCCAATTATACCCAAATTAATCTACAGCCCCATATGTTTTGGAGGTTGGGAGGAAACCAGACCACCTTGGGAAAGCCCATGCAGGCACGGGGAGAACATAGAGAAACTCCTTACATTCGAACCCAGGACGCTGGCGCTGCAATAGCATTGTGTTAATCACTACGCTAACCATGTCACCCATATAGTTTTATACTTCCATTCATGTTAGAGTTGACTTGCCATACAAGCAGAAAAACCTTTCTCACAGGATGCTTGGTCGTCACATTGAAAATTTAACTCTGTTAACTCTGTGGTACTGTATGTCATGCTATGGGTTTCCAGCATTTAAAAAAAAATCTTTATTTCAGATTTCCATCATCTGTGGCTTTTTAGTTTTTAATTAAAAAATTACACCCATTGCTTTCTAATTTATATTTTTTTCCTACTAACTTTATCTGTCTTTGATCTAATCACTTCTTTTATCAATGTCTTTTAGCAGTTTCTGAAGGTGTGGTTGTAAAGCTAGCCCATCCAAATGCATTTTGTGAATGCGTCTGAGTATCACTTAATGCATCAATAATGACTGTGGTAATCATTCATTAGATTGTTATATTTCTGAGAAACAGCATGGGTCCAAAATTGCAGGTAGCAATTCAACCAGTTGGCACTAACTTTTTATCATAAATACAGAATAAAATGAAAATGACCAAGGTTACAGATATACTTAATTGAGTGATGAAAGATAATAAAAGACAAGCAAATATAATTTAACTTGGAATTCAGATGAAGATGTTAAAAGCATTTCCGTTTCTTATTGAGGTTACCAGCAATGAGGAATAATGGTGAATCTTTACATCCAAGAAAAATTAACATTCACAGCTGTCCTTGCAAAAGATATTGCATAAAATCTGCAAAGGCTGTTTTGCAGGGAAGTGTCCTGCAAATGAGTGAGGATGTGATCCCAGTGGTTTAGTTAGAATCATTTCCACTCCTGACCTTTAGCACAGATCCCATCAGAATAATTGCGTATCAAGTGGGTTTATGACTATGAAGCTATAACTTTGTATTCCATTGGAATAGTAAAACTGTCTTGATCCTAACTTGCTTTGCACAGATTGCACGTTGGTGAGTTTACAAACTAATGCATGGCCCTTTGGATCTTGATGCTGCACAATAGGCACAATTCACAATTGGCTACATATGCACAATGCCTATGAAATAATTATAATGTCCAAATCAACTGGATGTCTGTCATTTGGAAAAAAAATAATTTCAATCTGCACAATTTCACAAGTAGTACTATGCAAATTTAAAATATCCTCACATAAAAATAGATGTTTGTGCAGTGTTTTTTTTAGAATTACACGAAAGAGGAGGAGGCCATAATGCTGAAGATAACAGGTTTTGTCATTCCTTTCCTTCATTATGGCCAGTGCGTGCCAGATGCTGAGGACTGTGAGCATTGTCATGAGTAAAAATGCGACATTGATTCACAAAATTGTCGAGATTGCCAAACCTTTGCAAAAGAGATTGCTAATGCATGAGGGTAACACAGCTAGTGGAAAGTTAGTGTTAATGCAGGCAGCAGGTAGGTGAAATGGCCACTGGGGAGAGATGTCCATATAATATTTATGTTACACGTCGATATAATTAAGGGATAAACATTATATTTGTATTTAATTGGTAATACTGTACATATATAATTATAAATTCCCTTATATGTCTCTTCCCGGGTGAGGACCTCATCCATCTCTAGTCTTAAGGGCTGTTGAGGGAGCTGGAGCAGAGCGGATTCTTGGACTGAGCGGTTGGCACTGAAAAGAGATTGGAAGTGTTCTGACCATCGGTTGAGGATGGAGATCTTGTCGCTGAGGAGGACTTTGCCATCTGAGCTGCGCAGCGGGCTTTGGACTTGGGGTGAGGGGCCGTACACAACCTTTAGAGCCTCATAAAAACCCCTGAAGTCACCAATGTCCGCACTGAGCTGGGTTCATTTGGCGAGGCAGTCCACCACTCATTTTGGATCTCCCGGAGTTTGCGCTGAAAATGGCTGCATGCGCGACGGAAGGCTAGTTGCTTCTCTGGCCAGGACGGCTTACATAAGGCAATTGAACAACTGAAAAGTGCCAAAGCAGCAGGTATGGATGGAATCCCCCCAGAGGTCTAGAAGGCTGGCGGCAAAACTCTGCATGCCAAACTGCATGAGTTTTTCAAGCTCTGCTGGGACCAAGGAAAGCTGCCTCAGGACCTTCGTGATGCCATCATCATCACCCTGTACAAAAACAAAGGCGAGAAATCAGACTGCTCAAACTACAGGGGAATCACGCTGCTCTCCATTGCAAGCAAAATCTTCGCTAGGATTCTCCTAAATAGAATAATACCTAGTGTCACTGAAAATGTTCTCCCAGAATCACAGTGCGGCTTTCGCGCAAACAGAGGAACTACTGACATGGTCTTTGCCCTCAGACAGCTCCAAGAAAAATGTAGAGAACAAAACAAAGGAATCTACATCACCTTTGTTGACCTCACCAAAGCCTTCGACACCATGAGTAGGAAAGGGCTTTGGCAAATACTAGAGCGCCTCGGATGCCCCCCAAAGTTCCTCAACATGGTTATCCAACTGCACGAAAACCAACAAGGTCGGGTCAGATACAGCAATGAGCTCTCTGAACCCTTCTCCATTGACAACAGCGTGAAGCAAGGCTGCGTCCTCGCACCAACCCTCTTTTCAATCTTCTTCAGCATGATGTTGTAACAAGCCATGAAAGACCTCAACAATGAAGACGTTGTTTACATCCGGTACCGCACGGATGGCAATCTCTTCAATCTGAGGCGCCTGCAAGCTCACACCAAGACACAAGAGCAACTTGTCCGTGAACTACTCTTTGCAGACGATGCCGCTTTAGTTGCCCATTCAGAGCCAGCTCTTCAGCGCTTGACGTCCTGTTTTGCAGAAACTGCCAAAATGTTTGGCCTGAAAGTCAGCCTGAAGAAAACTGAGGTCCTCCATCAGCCAGCTCCCCACCATGACCACCAGCCCCCCCACATCTCCATCGGGCACACAGAACTCAAAACGGTCAACCAGTTTACCTATCTCGGCTGCACCATTTCATCGGATGCAAGGATCGACAACGAGATAGACAACAGACTCGCCAAGGCAAATAGTGCCTTTGGAAGACTACACAAAAGAGTCTGGAAAAACAACCACCTGAAGAAACACACAAAGATCAGCGTGTACAGAGCCGTTGTCATACCCACACTCCTGTTCGGCTCCGAATTATGGGTCCTCCACCGGCATCACCTACGGCTCCTAGAATGCTTCCATCAGTGCTGTCTCCGCTCCATCCTCAACATTCATTGGAATGACTTCATCACCAACATCGAAGTACTCGAGCTGGCAGAGTCCGCAAGCATCGAATCCATGCTGCTGAAGACCCAACTGCGCTGGGTGGGTCACATCTCTAGAATGGAGGACCATCGCCTTCCCAAGATCGTGTTCTATGGCGAGCTCTCCACTGGCCACCGAGACAGAGGTGCACCAAAGAAGAGGTACAAGGACTGCCTAAAGAAATCTCTTGGTGCCTGCCACATTGACCACCACCAGTGGGCTGATATCGCCTCAAACCATGCATCTTGGCGCCTCACAGTTCGGCGGGCAGCAACCTCCTTTGAAGAAGACCGCGGAGCCCACCTCACTGACAAAAGACAAAGGAGGAAAAACCCAACACCCAACCCCAACCCACCAATTTTTCCTTGCAACCGTGTCTGCCTGTCCCGCATCGGACTTGTCAGCCACAAACGAGCCTGCAGCTGACGTGGACATTACCCCTCCATAAATCTTCGTCCTCAAAGCCAAGCCAAAGAAAGAAGAAGATAATTATAAATAATTAGGTCTTAAATTTATTTTGTACTGTTGCTACAAACTCTTCAGTCATAAAATCATCTTGCAGTACAACTCTTGGCATTTAGCATTAGACGGTCATGAAACAGATTAGTTTTACCTGTCTGACGATTTGTAAAAACACAACCTCGTATTCCTGCTCAGTAGGTGAAGAACCATAGGTTTTGACACTTGGTTGGCTGGGGAGCCAATGGTGCGAGGGTACCAATGGTACTGAATGCCTCTAATTCAGAATCCAGTTTCAAAGTGACAATAAATCTGTGCCACGGTGTCAATGGCCTGGAATAACTGACCCACGGGGCGGCGAGAAGTGCCAACTGCTACTTGCCTGAGTGGCGGACAGATGGGGGTCCGACTCTTCACCTGTATAGTTCACTGCATGTTCTTGGGAATGTGGTGTTAAAATATTTGCAGACAACCTAATTCTGGCTCAGAGTTTCATAAGTAGCAGAACAGTGACCTTGCTGTGATCCTTCTGAGCCAACCTTTAATGGGGGGGGGGGGGGGGCATGGTTAGTGCAATGCTATTAGAGCACCAGGAAGTGGGGTTTGAATCCGACGCTGTCTGTAAGGAGTTTGTATGTTCTCCCTGTGTCTGCATGGGTTTCCTCCAGGGGCTCCAGTTTCCTCCCACTGCTCAAAATGTAAGGGGGTTGTAGGTCAATTGGGTGTAAGAGGGCGGCACAAGCTCTTGAACTGGAAGGGCCTGTTACCATGCTGTATGTCTAAATTTAAATTTAAAAAAATTAAACCTAGGTGCTACCAATCAACCACATTAGACGAGGATTTGTGATTAATAGGCTCTAACCTTTAGATGTCAGCACATCTTACATGTTCCGAGGCAGATACTGAGGGAGGGGTTTGGACATAACAGGGTTTATGGGGTCACAGGTTCAGGGGTGGGTCAGCCCATAAGCACATACATATAATATACACAGTGATGGCACAGAGTGGTAGCACCACAACCAACCAGCAGGACAATAAAGGCACCATGAATCAATCAGCAGATATACCTGTTATTGATGGATGCTATTATTTTTGGTGGAACTGATTAGTAAAGAATCTTGGTTTTGTCTTGATTTGACTGGCAATTTGTTGAATCCAAGGTCTTGGCACTCTCTGAGGATATTGGACATGTCTACAGGTCTAAACCTATGCCCTAGTCTGCATTTGCACAAAAATCACTATATTTTTTGAGAGGGTGCCATTAATAGCTCACACGAATACCAAATTTGTGCTAATAAGACAACCTTGACCTGACCACAGGAAGGCTTATTCTGTCTCATTACCCTTCTGCCATACATACTGGAGCAGCAGGTCATAGGGGCGCAGGTTGATTTTCCAGAGCATATTTTATCTAGTAAAAACAGGGTTCTATAAACACAGTAAGGGCTAGATAGTTGCATATAAATTATTAGCATAAACTATCTCAGTCACATAGCAGTTTGGGCACCAATCATCTCCACTCTGCATGACTATAGAATTGTCACTCGATATAATTTATGAGAGAGAGAGAGAGAATAATCAGAATTGTAATTGGTTACAAGAAAGGAATTTGAACTAGAACTCTACATTTGTATTCAAACTTATTAGGTGCTGTGGTACTGGTGGAGTCATTGGTATCTTCTGTTTATATTCTGGAATAATCAGCAAGGGAGTAGGCTTCATTTATTACATTCAAAGTCTTGCACGTCAAATTTCTGTGGGGAGAAACAATTAATATGAGAAATATAGCCACGGCAGATGCAGACTTTGCAAAGTCCAGAACCATGCTGTGGGCAGAATAAAATGTAACAATTCATGATAAATTTTCCTACCTGAAGTGACTTCTCATAATTGTCAGATGTATTGCCATGAAATAAATGCATAAGGAAAGCGAAAAGATTGACTTATTTATGTGTGTGTGTGTGTTAGCCTAGACAGTGTTATATTTAAAATAATATTTTAAATTATTAATTAACAATTAATTAACAATTTAATTTATTCATATTTATCTAAACTTAACTAAATTTACATACAATTATCTAACTTAAACTCTAACTATGCGCAAATATATGTTGGTGTGTGTGGAATACCCCAAGCCACTTCAGCTCAAGGTTCAAATCTCCAAAAGCAGTTCAAAGTTCAGTTTTGGAAATTCAGTGGCGACACATGGGCTTGAAATTGATGAGACACATAGGTTTCAGATGGTTGAGAAAAACAGGCTTTAGATGATTGTGACACACAGGTTTTAGATGGATCAGACACACAGGCCTTAGATGAAATGAGCAGTGCATGAAGTGGGTGAAAGAAACCGGGGTGACAGATGTTGATTAACATACAAAACCCTTGTTAAGTGCTTCAGAGAAATGTCCTTTTTAGACAAGTGCCAACCAAAACCCTACTCTTCTTTGGCGAAGGGGACACAAAGCAAGTGATGCTCACAAAGCTTCCAGAACCCTTTTCGTGGGTCAGCCAAACTCAAGTGACTCTCACTCTGGTCACCATTCAAGTGCAGTATTTCTTCTGCAACTAGAACCCTTTTCGTGGGTCAGTCGAAGTGGTCTCTCATCCCTCTATACTAACAGGAGGAAATCTGACAGTTTGTCTATAACCACACATTGAGGCCAAATGGGTTTCTCATTACACAAAGGAGATTAAAGAGCTCTTTACTCTTGTGCTGCCTTCTTAAAATGGCCTCTTGAGCAAAGAGTGCACTTTCTTTTCAATAAGATGGTCACATGGTCTCTGTTTCTCCAGAACTTCTATGTTGATTCTGCAAATGCATCCAGTAAAAAAAAAATATGTTCAAAGCCTGCTGCGAGGTTCACACTCACTTCAAATCCTGCAGGCAGTTTGTTAAATCTGTTCTCTTAAAGGGACAGTCCCACACAATAAAATAAACTGAAAAATGGAAGAACGTCACAGTGTGTGTGTATATATATATCTACACACATATGTGTATGTATGTGTGTGTGTATAGATATTTATGTTTATATACAGTATAGATACACACACACAAACATACAGTGCCCCCCATAATGTATGGGATGGACACATTTTTCCTTTATTTGTCCCAGTTTTAAATTTCTAATCAAACAATTCACATGTAATTAAAGTGCACATGTTAAAGTCAAGCTCCTGTCAAGATACAAAAAGTACAACCAAGCCACACAGTACAATTCAAACAGACTTTATTTGAATAACGCTAGCAGGAATGAGCAGTCTGTAGCGTTGGGAAGACAAGTCACCTCACTAAGACTGTTTGGTCTCATTCAAAAAACACAGTCACAGGGTACAATATTTAAAGTGTTTTCTTGCATACAAATTAGATAACATTTCTTTGAAGGTATTGCTACAGCTTATGTTTTAAATTTTGCATATCCTCTTCCTAAAGACAGGGAAATGATTTGTTGTTGGTCATTTAATCTCATGTACCAGTTATAATTAAGAACATCCTTCTGATCTACAAAAAATCAACAGAAGTCTGGAAAAGTTGCTCACAGTACACATCAGTATCTATTTCTGGTTTCCAATTTACACATGTAAATGGATATCATAGTAAATCTTAAATTCTTGAAGTTGACTTGGCCCTCAAAGTTGCCTTTGCACTCAGACAGCTTCAAGAAAAGTGCAGAGAACAAAACAAAGGACTCTACATCACCTTTGTTGACCTCACTTTGACACCATGAGCAGGAAAGGGCTTTGGCAAATACTAGAGCACCTCGGATGCCCCCCCAAGTTCATCAACATGGTTATCCAACTGCATGAAAACCAACAAGGTCAGGTCAGATACAGCAATGAGCTCTCCGAATCCTTCTCCATTGACAACAGCGTGAAGCAAGGCTGCGTCCTCGCACCAACCCTCTTTACTATCTTCTTCAGCATGATGCTGAAACAAGCCATGAAAGACCTCAACAATGAAGACGCTGTTTACATCCGGTACCGCACGGATGGCAGTCTCTTCAATCTGAGGCGCCTGCAAGCTCACACCAAGACACAAGAGCAACTTGTCCGTGAACTACTCTTTGCAGGCAATGCTGCTTTAGTTGCCCATTCAGAGCCAGCTCTCCAGCGCATGACGTCCTGTTTTGCGGAAACTGCCAAAATGTTTGGCCTGGAAGTCAGCCTGAAGAAAACTGAGGTCCTCCATCAGCCAGCTCCCCACCATGACCACCAGACCACCATCGGGCACACAGAACTCAAAACGGTCAACCAGTTTATCTACCTCGGCTGCACCATTTCATCTGATGCAAGGATCGACAAAGAGATAGACAACAGACTCGCCAAGGCAAATAGTGCCTTTGGAAGACTACACAAAAGAGTCTGGAAAAACAACCACCTGAAGAAACACACAAAGATCAGCGTGTACAGAGCCGTTATCATACCCACGCTCCCGTTCGGCTCCGAATTATGGGTCCTCCACCGGCATCACCTACGGCTCCTAGAATGCTTCCATCAGTGCTGTCTCCGCTCCATCCTCAACATTCATTGGAATGACTTCATCACCAACATCGAAGTACTCGAGCTGGCAGAGTCCGCAAGCATCGAATCCATGCTGCTGAAGACCCAACTGCGCTGGGTGGGTCACGTCTCTAGAATGGAGGACCATCGCCTTCTCAAGATCGTGTTCTATGGCGAGCTCTCCACTGGCCACCAAGACAGAGGTGCACCAAAGAAGAGGTACAAGGACTGCTTAAAGAAATCTCTTGGTGCCTGCCCCATTGACCACCGCCAGTGGGCTGATATCGCCTCCAACCATCTTGGCGCCTCACAATTCGGCGGGCAGCAACCTCCTTTGAAGAAGACCGCAGAGCCCACCTCACTGACAAAAGACAAAGGAGGAAAAACCCAACACCCAACCCCAACCCACCAATTTTCCCTTGCAACCGCTGCAACCGTGCCTGCCTGTCCCGCATCGGACTTGTCAGTCACCAACGAGCCTGCAGCAGATGTGGACATAGCCCTCCATAAATCTTCGTCCGCGAAGCCAAGCCAAAGAAAAAAAGAAGGAAGTTGACAATGGTAGCCAAAACTTCAAATCAGAAACAATGCTATTCAGGGACTGAGTGGTGCTGGACGTTTATTGCAGCCTTTAGATCACATCTAACAGGTCAGTTAGCACTATTGTGTTAAAGAGATCAGGCAGGATATGGCTCTGGCTCAGTAGAAAAGGTGAGAATTGATTCCTGTCTGGAATGTCCTTGGTTATTTGTGTACATTTTGGTTTGACCATGTAAATTACAGCACTTTTTTTACACATGGACCCCTCATTTCAGAGCACCATAATGTTTGGGACATTTGGCTTCACAGGTGCTGGGAGAACTCGGGTCTGTTTAATTGCTTCATTGGTGCAGGTGGAAGAGAGCTCGACTTCCTTCTAAACTTTTGATCACCTTTGGAGTCTGTAGTTGCATGAGGACCAGAGTTGTGCCAATGAAAGTCAAAGAGGCCATTATGAGGGTGAAAAACAAGAATAAAACAGTAAGAGACGTTGCCCAAACCTCATAATTATCAAAATCAACAGTTTGGAACATCATTAAGAAGAGAGAGTGTACTTGGTGAGCTCAGTAATCGCAATGGGACTGGTATTCCAACGAAGATCTCCACTGCTGATCATAATGAAGAAAAATCCCCAAACACCTGTCTGACAGATCAGACACACTCTTCAGGAGGCAGGTGTGGATGTGTCTGTGACTACTGACTGTAGAAGATTTCAGGTATAGAAATACAGAGGCTACACTGCAAGGTGCAAATCATGGCAAAGGTGATATACTTTGGATTTTGGGCAGTTCCTTTACACCTCAGCACTTTGCTCTTGCCACTATAGCATTCGCGCTACGCAGGTGTGGAGAAGAACGACACACATACCACATTTTTATTTATTTTCCTCAACTTATTTGCCAGTTGCTTAAGGTTGTCGATGCTTGAATTCTGGATATCGGGGGTTTTAATGTATTTGTTTTCTTTTGCCCCTGAAACCATTACATTGAGGTTAGTAGCTGAAACAGTGCACCCGTTAGTGCATAAGTGGGGATGATCTTTAAAGGCAACTCTCAATATTTGGGGGAAAATCAAGTTGGAAATTGCACTACTGAACTTGGATTTAAATTCCAATGCACAGTTTGTAAATCCCCAGTTCTGCACTTGAAACTGTAACTAATATAATCTGGAGATGTATTTGATGTTGAAGATTGAATAATCTTCTTGCAGGATGTGTTTTCCAGTGGATACTAATGAAGCAGGGTTATTATGGGAGAGTTGAGAAAACTTAATACTGTTAGTGACGATACTGATAACTCTGTGGTTACCTGCTTCACCATGGTGCACATTCTTACATCCTTCCTGTGACCACCTGGTGATTTGGGCCATTTCAATGCTGGGGGCTTTCAAAGCACTAGCATTCTTCCTATCCCCATCTACCCACCCACAGACAAACACAGCAAGAGTGAAGTATTGTTACTGATGGCTGCAGTCTAAGACAACGGAACCAGAATAGACAAGAAATTGAATTTGTATATGTGAGTCATTTCCATTTCTGGCAGAAAATATACCAAACTATAAAAGAACATTTCAATATTTTTAATCAACCACCTATATGAATTCAACTAGCAATTACAATTGCAAGGAAAATAGTAAATAAAAGACTTTGTCTATTTTCCCTCAGTTTTGCCAGGCATTTATGATGCAAAATTGGATACAATTTTTCTCCTCATAAAATAAACAAGGAAGTCCAAATGTATGATGTTTGAGAGACCCATCAGAGGAAGGAGCTCATTATCTCTTTCCCCCCCCCCCCCCCCCCCCCCACCCCCCTGTGCTGGATTTAAACCAAGATCCAAAAATTAAAGTTCACTGTTCCAAGTAACCCATGAAGATGATTCATGATGAGGCATTTACGAGCCTAATGAGAGACTTCAATGAACAGCTTGCATTAGAATGAGGTTTTAATTCAAGGCTGCCAATTGAAATAGAAATACATGAGGCAATGATTGCTGATTTGTGTCGATACTTAAACTGAGAATGATACATATGTAGCCGACTGCTACAAAGAAACACACACTCTTGCAGTGTGGGAGGTTAAGCCCTGAGATTTATTGAGGCTGGAAAGGCTCCTTTTATACAGTTGGAGTTCCTGCCGTTCGTTTGATTGGCATGAATAACAATAGTGGCCGGGAACATTCTTGCATGTGAATACCCTTCTTCCCCAGTTTGTTATTGATCTGTTAGCTGGGCAGCTTGCCCAGCACCATTTTAGGATTGCTGGTCTTGTACTACTCCAGCTTTCCACTGTGCCAGTTCGCTGTGTTAAGGGACGTGTTACAGTGTGTTATGCTGCTATTTACTACTGCGCGTGCGCCGCGTGATGTGCCAGCTTGATCTCCGCGGTGGTAGGCCGCCACACATAACTGATTGAGAAAAATAGCCAAATGAATTCACATTGCATATTGTAAGATGAGGCATTGTCCTGTGGACATACATTCATGTCAAATTATTTCTCATGTTTAAATGCCAAAAGCTCACCCAGGCAAATGAATCCTTCATGACCTGTAATAACCAGACAACCTAATTGATTTTATCACAGTGAAGCAAGCCATTTCTGTCACTTCACAGGAGTTATTGAACAGAGAACCGTTGAACAACTGGAGATTCATATTATTAATGGATGACTTTAAGCTGAAAAAAAATCTCCAGTACACAGTTACTGATGGGAAGCATTGGAAACGAACCTGGCAGTTTTAGCTTCCTTCAGCTATCAGCTGCAAATAATGTTTCATAAAATAAAGAAAGAAATGAAGAGTCAAGTCACAAATCACAGAGCCAGGACCAAGAGTCCATTCAAGAAGAAATGAACACCACAAACTAGATTCTACAGGTATATTAATGACAAAAAAGTGACCGGGGAAAGAATAGGGCCTCTTAAAGATCAACAAGTTTGTCCATGTGTGGAATCTCAAAAGATAAGTGGTCTTCAATGAGTATTTTTCTGGATTTAGCCTGGAGGAAGATACAGAGGCTCGAGAACTCGGGGAAGTAGTGATGTCCTGAAGAGAACCCATATTACAGAAGTAGAGGTGCTGGAGATTTTAAAGCACTTTGAGATAGATGAATCCATGGGGTCTGGTCAAGTTTATTCCAGGATGTTATGGGAAGCAAGGGAAGAAATTGCAGCCCAGTGACCAGTGATGTGATGTTATCTGATGATAATGTAGTAATTTGGGTTAACAAATTTGCTGAGGACACTAAGATTGGAGGCGTTGTGGACAGTGAAGAAGGTTTTCAAAGTTGTAGAGGGATCTGGATCAGCTGGAAAAATGGGATGAAAAATGGCAGATGGAATTAAATGTGAAATGTGAATTTTGGAAGGACAAACCAAGAAAGGACATACGCAGTAAATGGTAGGGCACTGAGGAGCGCAGTCGACCAGAGAGATCTGGGAATACAGATACATAATTCTCTGGCATTAGGTGGATAGGGTTGTCAAGAGAGCTTTTGGCATATTGGCCTTCATAAATCAAAGTACTGAGTACTGGGATGTTATGTTAAATTGTATTAGACATTGGTGAGATCAACTTTGGAGTATTGTTTGCAGTTTTGGTCATCTACAGTGAAACTCTGATTTTACGTGCCCTGATTTAGCATGAATTCAAATATAACGTCTGCGTTTCGCTCTTTGAGTTAGGATGTTAAGTGAGCCCATTTTAAAAGATGTGGCACCAGGGATGGCTAACCTATGGCACATGCGGCAAAAGTGGCGCATCAGATGATTAGAAGTGGAGCGTCTAAATGATTCATGTAAGTAATGTTTATTTTGTTTTTGCAAGATGACCTGCATACTCAGCAGATCAAACAAATAATTTTCATGGTGGGGAATTCACGCAACATTTCAAAGATGATTCTGCGAGTAAAAACTTTGTGGAGGCACTCTAACTGAGAGTGAAATACTGGGGAAGGAAGGAGTTTGGACACTGAAGTCACAACAAACTTCTGACATGTTCCCCCTCAAAAGCCATTTTGGCGAACCTGGCAATCGGAAGGTCTGCACAATGTGGTTCAGGTTCAACAGACAAGGACACTGAATCAGCCCAGAGCTGCTAAAGCAGGTTTCCTCCCCCCCCCACCAGTGAATTCAGATTCACCGTTCCTCCCCTACCTACCCATAATGGGTCCCAGCCCTGGCTCCATCAAGTGCCGCTTGAAGATGCTCCAAATTCCTGCCCTCTGGTAATCTGTCACAATTGTCAAACTTACCCCACTTCTCTAACTCTGTCAACCTGTATACTGTGTGTATATACACAGTGAAACAGCAATTTAGCATGACCCTGCTCTTTCTCACGATGACATTTTATGGTCCCCAACATTCGTGTTATTTGACAGATTTGTGTTAATATTAATCTTTAAAATTAAAAAGGTATTATATATTTCTTAGTAAAGTTAATTTTTGGGTGGACATGGCACATTTACATTTTATAGACACCACAGACCTTTATACACAGAAGCCATTTTTAAAGTTGAAATATCTGTTAAGCATTGTTCTGCTGGTTTAGTACGTAACATAATTGGGGGGGGGGGGGAATCGTCCAGGATTTAGCCAAAATTTAGAGCTTATTGATCAATTAATTTTCAATTTGTTTAGTTAAAAATCTTTTTGAAAGCCAATTAAAAGGTTTGTATGTGTGGATAAGCAGCAGCAATGGGTTTTGATAACTTTTTGGGATTGCCAATCTTTGCAGATTTGCAGAGGGTGAAAAAGAATAAGGCATTGAATATTGATCCAGAGTTGGAACAGATGGAGCTGGAAAAATATAGAGTTAAGAGATAGATAGAAAAGAAATTAAATCTGAAGAAACAGAAAAACAAAGAGAGGAAACAAAAAGTCAAAAGTAGTTTGAGAGAGAACAAAGGCAGTTTGAGTTAGAGATAGAGAAACTTTGACAGGAGGTACAAGAGAAACAAAGGGAGTTTGAGAAAGAAATGGAAACTTGGCAAGATTCTTCTACATTTGCAGATGAGTATGCTTTAACCTCCAAGCTTAAGTTAAGACCAAAAGAGGCAAGATTCTGCTAAACTTGTAGATGAGTATGCTCTCAAGGTGAGATTTGTGTCCTATCATCCTTTTTCAGAAGGTAATATAAAGTACCTAAATTAAGTTAGAAAATAAATGGAAAATTAGTGCCAGCAAAGAAAGTGTGATGCAAATTGATTTAAAGGAGACAGAAGAAGTCTGAGATGCAGCAGCAGGTCAGCCTGTGAATACCAGCCAGACACTTTAAAATTTTCTTTATTGTACCAGAGTTCTAGTGTTCAACTGAGAGAAATGACCTGCAAAAGGATTTGTCATTATCTCGAAAGAAATTTATAAAAATGCAGGAAAGAGATCCTGATCTTGTTGAAGTGAGATATAAAGCGCTCTCTGCTGACAAAATTAAGAACATGCCAGTTGGATATTATTTTAATGAAGGTATATTAATGAGAAAGTGGAAGTCACTCGATATCCCTGCAAATTAAGAATGAGCAATTGTTCACCAATTGTTCCTAAAGCCTATAAGGATGAGATTTTAACTTTAGCCTATGGCATACCTCTAAGTGGGCATCTTGGGGTAAAGAACACTACTTTTAAAATTATGAAACAATTTTATTGGCCTAGTCTGAGTAAAGATGTTGTGATATTTTGTCAAACCTGTCACACTTGTCAGATTGTGGGTCCCACAATAGCATATTTAAAAACTATTCCTGATTTTGGAGAACCTTTTTCTAAAGTTATTGTGGATTGTGTTGATTCATTGCACAAAACAAGAACTGGGAATGAATGTGTTAACTATCATGTGTAGAGCTTCTAGGTTTCCAGAAGCCATACCACTTAGGAATATAAAGCAAAGACTGTGCCTAGTGCTCTTGTAAAATTTTTCACTTGGTTTGGTTTGCCGAAAGAAATACAGTCACATTAACTTTACGTCAAGAGTATTTCAGCAGTTAGTTTATAAATTGAGACTACCTTTTCTGCATATCATCCAGAATTTCAAGGAGCCTTGGAGAGGTTCCATTCAACTTTAAAAACCATGTTGAGAATTTTTTGCTTTGAGAATGAGAAGGATTGGGATGAGGGTGTATATTGCTTTTGTTTGCAGTAAGAGAATCTGTACAAGAATAATTAGGTGCAGGCCTTTTGAGTTGGTAATTGGACATGAAGTTAGAGGACTTTTAATGTTGTTGAAGGAACAATGGGTTAATAAGGATGTGCAATTGAATTTGTCTGATTATGTTTCAAAGTTTCAAGATCGTTTACAGAAAGCCTGTAATGTAGCTGAGGAGAATTTAAAAATATCTCAAGATAAAATGAAAGTCTGGTATGACAGAAAAGCCAGAGAGAGAATTTTTAAACTAGAGGATAAAGTGTTAATTCTGTTCCCAATAAATTCTAATTCTCTTAGAGCAAAGCTTTCAGGGCCTAATGAGTTAGAATATAAGGTGAAAGATATCAATTATGTGGTTAAAACAGCTGATAGGAGATGTAAAACATAGAGTTGCAGATGTCAACATGTTAAAACCTTATTTTGAGAATATGGATCTTAGAAAGAAGCAGCCTTCACCAGAGGTAATGGTTGTGGATAGAACAGAAGGGTTTGGGGATCATAAAACGATACAAGCTGATTCTTGTGAGGGTCATTTAAAAGAAAACATTGTTTCAGTTCGTCTATCTAATTCAAGTATTTTGAAAAATTTGGACGAGAAGTTGGCTCATTTGGACGAGTATTTGGCTCAGATGGAACAGCTAATTTTAAAATTTAGGAAGTTTTTTTCCTGATATGCCACAGAGAACTTCAATGATGTTGATGGTAGAGATGCAAAACCTATCAAACAGCAACCATATTAGAATGAATATTGATAAGTGTAAACTGGTAGATCAAGAAACTGAATACATGTTAAAGAATGATGTTATTAGACATTCTACTTCAAATTGGAGTTCACCTTGTGTCCTGGTGCCTAAATCAGAGGGACGGTTAGATTTTGCACTGATTATAGAAAAGTTAATGTGGTAACAAAGACAGATGCTTAACCTATCCATAAGGTGGATGATTGTGTGGACCAGGTTGGAAAGGCTAAATTTCTTACAAAAATGGATTTGTTTAAGAATTTCATATATGTTACATTCTAAATGTTGTATTACATGACAATAATGGAGCCTTTACCTTTACCTTTGTTAAAAGGTTACTGGTGTGTTTCATGAACAGAAAGAGGTAGAGAAATCTCCGCATTCACAACACAGATGGGTTTATATGAATATAATTTTCTACCATTTGGAATGAAAAATGCTCCAGGAACATTTCAAAGGTTGATAAAGCTGTAACTCAAGATTTACAGCAATTATATTGATTGGTCATGGAGGAATGACAACTTGGGAAGCACATATGTTTGCAGTAGAGAAATTATTTAACAAACATTTAGAAGCAAAACTTACTCGTAATTTAGCTAAAAGTGAATTTGGTCATGCTACAGTTACATATACTCGATTCCCGCTCCACTGCAATGGATAAAAATGAAAAAAAAATCAAAAGCATTATATAAAAAAACCCACCTAACCCACTCTAATAAAAAAAACTAACAAAAAAAACTTCTGAGCAGCTTATCCTGAGGGTTACAAATATTTGGTATCTTTTGATTCTTACCATGAATCAAAAAACAAAGGTAAGACTATATCTTATCTGGAAGAGTGAGTACATCTAATCAGATTCAAAACATTTACATCAAATGAAAATAAGACATAAAAGGTCACCATGTATCTTCAAATTTCACTGATGAATCAAATACATGATATCTAATTTTTTTTGTAAACTTAAGCAGGACATAATATGAGAGAACTGTTGAAACACTGTGGAGATCTAGAGTCTTTCCATTTCAATAAAATGGCTCTTCTACTCAACAGTGTAGAGAAGGCCACAACCCATTGTGCAGGTACAGAAAAACTCCCTATGTCTGGTTCAATAACCCCAAAAAAGAGTGGTTATTGGATTGGGTCATAGCTCCACCTGAAATACATTTGAAAAAATATTAAAAAATTATTTCCAATAGGTTTCTAAAGATGGACAAGACCAAAACATATGTGTCAATGTAGCAATATCTGATTTGTATCTATCACATGTAGGGTTAATATTAGAAAAGATACAAGCCATCTTATCTTTGGACATGTGGACATGATGCACCACTTTCAATTGGATTAATGAATGTCTGACACACATTGAAGATGTATTCATCAGTTTAAAAAACTTGTCCCATAGATCCTGCAATAAAGGTCTTACAAGTTCCAATTCCTAAGCCTTTTTAATCTCATCATGAAGTACTGGATGTTATTTCAATAATCTATCATATATTTCTGAGAAGGATTCAATTGAAGAATATGATTTAATGTTAACTCATATTAAAGGCAAAAATAGTGTGATTGCTGATTTCCTATTGAAGGGTTGTGGCTGATATGTGACAGCACTGCCCCTATCTAGTCAGAGGACACACCAGCTGCCAATCAAGGTTTGGTTCCGCCCCACCCATTAGTGCACACCTTGCTGTTGGACCCATGTAAATTACCTGGACTGGACTTTTCAGCCTGCTTGTACGTGGCCTTGGGCCATTGGTTGTTGTAATTGGATTAACCTTCCTGGCACCGAGCCATTGGGCTCCTGCTAACAAGCTGGAGTAGACACTCTAGCACTATAAAGATGCCATGTTTTCTTTGTTCTCTTCGCTAGCTTGGGACCACCCTGCTTTTTTCCAGGCGTTGAAATGTGGAAGGGTGCTGGAGATGTGCACTGTTAAAAGGGTTGGAAGCATTTAATTAGTGTCCCTTGTAGCATAGAGTCAAGGGGTGGTGGGGCATCATAGTGATTTTTCCCTGGTATGTACCAGTTCGTTGTACATTGTATATATATGTGTGTGCGTGTGTGTGTGTGTGTGTGTGTGTGTGTGTGTGTGTGTGTGTGTGTGCGTGTGCGCGCACTGCATCAATGACCATCTCCCACACTTGCCTTCTGTAAATAAAACCTTCCCTACCAAAATCGTGTTCAGAATCCTTGCCTTTGAGACCTATCAAACCTGTTTCCTCACTCACAACACCTATCCAAATGTTGAATTTACATGTTGTTTCTGCAATATTTATTTGTATTATATTGGTTAACTTTGGCATGTAAAATCTACCAGATAAATGGTAGATTGCCATTTAAAATTTTGAATTTTAAGAAGCTCAAAATATCTTCTGTGGGAAGGAGGTGTGATGGATTTGTGTTAATATTAATCTTTAAAGTTAAAATGTTATTATATAATTCTTAGTAAAGTTAGTTTTTGGGTGGACAGGGCATATTTACATTTTACAGATACACAAAAAACATTTTGAAAGTCAAAATGTCTGTTAAGCATTGTTCTGCTGGTTTAGTACATAACATTACAACAGGGACACACTGTAACTACAGGAAATAAATCAATAAGATAGAAAGTCTGTAGAGAAGATTTATTAGAAGTTGCCTAATATTCAGCAACTGAGTTACAGGGAAACATTAAACAGGTTAGGATAGGACTTTATTCCCTGGAGCGTAGAAGAATGAGGGGAGATTTGATAGAGGTATCTAAAATTATGAGGGGGATAGACAGAGTAAATGTAGGTCAGCTTTTTCCACTGAGGGGAGGTGAGATAAAAACAAGAGGACATGTATTAGGGCTGAAAAGGGAAAAGTTTAGGGGGAACATTAGGGGGAACTTCTTCACACAGAGAATGATGGGAGTGTGGAACGAACTGCCAGCTGAAGTGGTGAATGTGGGCTCATTTTTAACATTTAAGAAGAATTTGTTCAGGTGCATGGATGGGAGAGGGATGGAGGGCTATGGACTGGGTTCAGGTCAGTGGGACAAGGAAAAAAAGCGTTTGGCACAGACTAAAAGGGCCAAAGGGGCCTGTTTCTGCACTGTAATGTTCTATTGCTCTATGGTTGCATGGAATACTGGCAGAGATATTTGCTTCATTGTTCAGCACCGGCAAGGTGCTAGAAGACTGGAGCATGGCTAAAGTTGTGCCTTTATTTTAAAGAAATTTGTAAGGGTAACCCAGTGAACCACAGGCCGTCATCATTGGTAAGTTACTGGAGGGATAATAATGGACTGATTAGGGATAGTTTGTGTATAGGAAATTGTGTCTTATGAACAAGATTGAGTTTTTTGGGTGACCGGGGGAATAATGTGGTCTTTGTGGACTTTAGTAAGGCCTTTGACAGGGCCCCACGTGGTAGGCTGGTCTGGAAGGTCAGATCACATGGGATCCAGAGTGAGCTGGCCAATTGGTTTCAGAATTGACATGATGGTAGGAGATATAGGGTAGTAGTGGAGGCTTTTTACTTGGAATAGAGATTAGTTGTCCACTGTTATTTGTCATCTAAATTATCATCTTGGATGAAAACTGAGTTAGTTAGCATAGCTAGTAAATTGACAGATTATGCTAACATAGGTGGTGTAATGAAAAATGAAGAAGGTTAGCTAGAATTAAAAAAGGAATTAAATGAACTGGGCAAGTGGAATAAAGAATGGCAGATGGAATTTAACTCAGATAGTGCAAAGTGCAAAGTGTTGCTCTTTGATAGCTTAAGCCAGGTCAGGACTTACATGGTGAATGATATGGCCCTGAGGAGTACTGTAAAACAAAGAGCCTTGGCGATACAAGTACAGCATGATGACGCAGGTAGATAGTGCAATGAAGAAGGCATTCGGTATACACGCCTTCACTGCTCAGGTCACTGGGTGGAGGAGCAGGCAAGTAACGATGCAATCATACAATTGTTGGCCACACTGAAAAAGTATTTCATCCAGCAAAATATCATTAAGCTGGAAAAGGTGCAAATAAATT
This sequence comes from Narcine bancroftii, assembly GCF_036971445.1. Classification (NCBI taxonomy): domain Eukaryota; kingdom Metazoa; phylum Chordata; class Chondrichthyes; order Torpediniformes; family Narcinidae; genus Narcine; species Narcine bancroftii. Next base: position 70,659,289 of record NC_091480.1, on the reverse strand, counting down.
CAAGACAATGTTACCAGAATTGATAGGCATGAATTATCAGGAAAATCTGGATAGGCTGGGATTTTTTTCCCCTGGTTCAAAGGATGCTAAGATGGGACCTAATAAGGGTTTATACAATTATGAAGGGGATGGATAAGGTAAATAGTTATAGCAGATGCATCTAAAACTAGAGAGCATCGACTTAAGGCAAAAAGGGAAAGATTTAAAGGGGATTTGAGGAGCACCTCCTTCAGACCGAGGGTGGAGGGTACATGGAATGAATTGTCCTCCTGCTTCTCCATATTTCAAAACACGAATTAATGATTACCATATATTTCGGTGTATAAGTTGACTGGTAGATAAGTCGATCCTCTTTTTAGCCTAATTTTAATGATTTTATGTTATATCTGGCATACAAGTCGACCCCCATTTTTCAGCCTGTCCGGGCCTCCGTGAACTACCCAAAAAATTTTTAAGCACCCCAATTGCAAGTAACAAAGCTGTAAATCAGTGGTTCTCAACCTTTTTCTTTCCACTCACATACCACTTTAAGTAATCCCTATACCATAGGTGCTCTGTGATGAGTAAGGGATTGCTTAAAGTAGAATATGGGTGGAAAGAAAAAGTTTGAAAACCAGTTTTAACTGTCCCCAATTGACTCGTTATATGCACGGTTTGAAATCTCCAAAGGAAATGGGCCAATGACAATTTTTCACAAGCAAAATATTTCAGTAACAATTGCGTCTCGAGCAGTGATTTTCAACCTTCCCTTCCCACACACATAGAAACATAGAAAATAGGTCTAGGAGTAGGCCATTTGGCCCTTCTAGCCTACGCCACCATTCATTTTGATCATGGGTGATCATCCACTCAGTACCCTGTTCCAGCTCTCTCTCCATACCCCATGATCCCCCCTAGTCACAAGTACTAAATCTAACTCTCTTAAATATAGCTATGGAACCGGCCTCAATCACTTTCTGTGGCAGAGAATTCCATAAATTCTCCACCCTCTGAGAGAAAAAATTCTTCTTCATCTCAGTCCTAAAGGACTTTCCCTTTATCCTTAAACTGTGATCCCTGGTTCTAGACTTGCTCAACATTGGTAACAATTTTTCTTTCCATACACATACCACCTTAGTCATCACAGAGCACTTATGGTTTAGGGATTACTTAAAGTGGTAAGTGAGTAGAAAGAAAAAGGTTGAGAACTATTGCTGTAAATTAAGTAAGTAAAAAGTAACCTCAGCTTACTGGGCAGGAGCTGTGATGAGCCATGGAGTTGGAGCGGCGGCATCGTGCTACCGGCCAGAGCAGGAACCTTGGCCTACCAGGCACAAGCGGCGACGGTGACCTAAGGGTCCCAGGTAGAAGCAGTTATGATGGCACCCAGTAGTGGGGAGCTGTTGGGGAGCGGAGGCACTGGTGGAGGGGAAGTGCTTTCAGCATTGACTTGTACTCCAAATCGACGTCAATCTGGTATTTTTGTGAATTTAAAGTCTCAAAAGTGTATGTCATCCCCCCCCATTTTGAGAAATTTTTTAGGGTTTCATGTCTTGACTTATATGCCGAGATATACGGTAATTTGGTGTTCCTTTTGTGAGTTTGTAGTTTGTTTTGATTGTTATAACTGCACTTGTTCCCCTTCAATAAGTTTTAGATAATTAATTCACCCCGTACATTAGAAGTTTGAAATGAACCCTTGTTTTGTAACCCTTATTTATTATGCAAATAACTGTAAGTATCATGGGGACATTTTCAGAATGATGAAGACTGATGACTGAATGGGAAGACTAATTTGGTTAATCGCCTCACAGCTTGAATGTTGATAAGTGAAAATGAAAAATCACATGAGGCATTTTAAATTTATTTAGTACAAGAGACAATTTTGTAATCCACCACATCCAAAGGGAAGTGACACTTATATCTCTGGAAATCCTGAGCTCACGGTGCAGAATTGCCCTTTATAATAGAACTGCTAGTCTTTTTAATGTTCTGCACATGAAACGCCTAATTGAAGCACAAAAAAGTACGCAAAACTGAATGTTGAATTTAACTTTATCAATTTAAATATTAATTCTTCTCTGCAGTGAGATATGCATATGAATAGTCAGGCCTCGAGAATCTTCTGTGCAGTGCTGGAATTACAGTCATTCTGCAGAAGAAAATCACTTTAACTCACTTTGCACCTATTTCTAAGTTCAATCATTAATTGATACATTATCATTAATACCAAAAGACTTGGACCATGGTCCTGTTCTGGCCCGATCCCAGAACTTGTACTGAGGGAAGGACTTGGCTTACTGTCTTTATTAGGGGATTCCAAGGGGGTGGAGTCACTGAGGGAAGGTGAGCCAGCCATACATATGAACCATATGCATACACAGTGCCAGTAGCCAAGTAACAATATACAGTGCTGTATCACCACATTCATCCCCTCTTTTAAAAGTAAAGTCCTGGGGTAAAAAGTCCAGTGTCCATCACAAGTTCAGCCAGTCCAGTGGTCTTCTGTTTCTTGTGGACCGTCGTGGTTCTGGCTGTGGCGTATCTGCTGGTTCCTAATTTGGTGGGAGTATGTCAGCAGTTGGTGTACCCGGGGTGAGGGTGGGTTGGGCGGTGCGGGGGTCGGGGGGGGTGGGGATCGACTGTGGTGGTCATAGCAGCTGATGCCTAGGTTGGGGTAGGGTACCCGCGTCAGGGGTGGAGGTCAGTGAATGTGGGGGGGTGGTGCTGGGTCAGTGGTCTCAGTGTCTCCTGTGCAGGTCAGGTCCCAGACAGAAACTGTGTCCTTACATCCATCTGGGTACACCACATAGGCGTACTGGGGATTGGTGTGGAGGAGGTGGAACTTCTCGACCAGTGGGTCAGTTTTGTGGTCCCGGACATGCCTCCTGAGCAGGACTGGGCCTGGAGATGTCAGTCAGGATGGTAGCATTATCCCAGACTCTGATTTCCTGGGGAAGGAAAACAGTCTTTCGTGAGGCATGGCATTGATGGTGGAGGGATCTGATTGCATGGAGGACATCAGGGAAGACTTCCTGCCACTGGGTGATGGGTAGACCCTTGGACTTTAATGTTAGAAGGACTACCTTCCACACCGTAGTGTTCTCCTGCTTCACCTGGCCATTCCCCCGGGGTTACAGTTCTACTGGTGGCTATGCCCCGCACCAACAAGAATTGTTGCAGCTCATTGCTGATAAAAGAGGACCTCCGATTGCTGTGGATGTAGCTCGGGTACCTGAATAGGGTAAAGATGTCATGTAGTGCCTTTTTAGCAATGCCCGTGGTCATATCCGGGCAGGGAATGATGAAGGGGAAATGGGAGAACTCATCAACATGTTGAAAAAGTACAGGTTCTGATTGGGTGAGGACAGGGGCCCCTTGAAATCCACGCTCAGGCGCTTGAAGGACCGAGTAGCTTTGATCAGATGTGACTTGTCTGGCCTGTAGAAACATGGTTTGTATTCAGCAGTTTCTAGTCAGGGGTCGGACGTTGTCGATGGAGTAGGGGAGGTATTTGGCCTTGACAAAATGAAAAAGCATAGTGATCCCGGCATGGCAGAGCTCATCATGGAGGGATTGGAGCTGGTCAGACTGCAAGCTGGTGCATGTCCCCTGGGACAAGGCATCAGAGGGCTTGTTGAGCTTCCCAGGCCAGTATAGGATGTTGTAATTATAGGTGGAGAGTTCTATCCTCCACCTCAGGATTTTATTGTTTTTGATCTTGCCCCGCTGTTTGTTGTGGAACATGAATGTGACTGCATGTTTGTCAGTCAGTAGGGTAAATCACTTTCTGGCCAGGTGGTGCTTCCAGTGGCACACCACCCTAACAATCACCTGGACCTCCTTCTCAATGGAGGAGGGTCGGACCTCAGGGCCATGAAGGGTGCAGGAGAAGAATGCAACTAGTCTGCCTGCTTGGTTGAGAGTGGCTGCTAGGGTGAAATCGGAGGCATCGGTCTCCACTTGTAAGGGGGTGGACTCATCCACAGCATGCATCATAGCCTTGGCGATGTCCCCATTGATGTGGGTGAAGGCCTCCTGAGCTTCCGCTGGAAGGATGTGGCTTTCACCAGGGGGCAAGCGTCAGCGTAATTGGGAACCCACTATGCGTAATAAGAGAAAAATCCAAGGTACCTCTTTAGGGGCTTGAGGCTGTGAGGGAGAGGGAGTTCCATCAAGGAGTGTATACAGTTGGGGTCTGGCCCAATGACACTGTGTTCCACCATGCAACCGAGAATGGCCAGGTGTGATGTGTGGAACACACACTTCACTTCGTTATAAGTGAGGTTGATGCCTTGGTTGTCTGGAGGAACTTCTCCAGGTTTGTGTCATGGTCCTGCATGTCGTGGCCACAAATGGTCACATTATCCAAGAATAGGAATGTGGACTTGAGTCCGTGCTGGTCCACCATCTGGTCCATTTCCTGTTGGAAAATGGAGACCCCACTGGGGACCTTGAAGGAGACCCATAGGAAATGGTAGAGGCATCCGTCCACCTCGAATGCAGTATACTGACAGTCCTCCGGGCAGATGGGGAGTTGGTGGTACACCAATTTTAGATCAATGGTAGAGAGCACCCAATAATGGGTGATCTGATTTACCATGTCGGCGATGCAGAGAAGGGGGTAAGCATCCAGTTGCATGGAACAGTTTATGGTTTGAGTGTAGTCAATGACCATGGGGTATTTTTCCCTGTTCTTGACCACCATGACCTGGGGCCTCCAGGGGTTTGTGCTCGGTTCTATGATCTGCTCAGCCAGAAGCCGTTGCACCTCTAATAAATACCCTGTCACCTGTGCTGTATCTCCTGCTCTTGGTGGTGTGACAGATTATAGATGTTTTTGGGAGATAAATTGGGGTAGGTTTTTTTTAGTGTAGGTCACATACAAACACTTGAAAACGGATCTTATTTAAAATACTGGAGCTCTGCTCATGCTAGACAGGCTGGCTCCAAGAGCCTTTACAAAAGCTTTGGCGAGTTCCCAAAAGACTTCAGTTATGGATTGTTGCTTACTAAAAGGCAACAGATGAAAGAACTCATCGGATCCGCAGGTTGTCTGAAGTGGAACTTTCTGTTCTAAGAGAGTAAAACAGGCTTTTTCTCAGAGAGAGAGAGAGAGAGAGAGAGGGGGGGAATTCAGTTTTACAGTCAGCAGCAGCAGCTGGGACTGGAACAGGACAAGCTGGCAAACTTGTGGAAAAACCCCATTTGGATGATGGGTTGTGAGTGCTTAGTTCAGCCTGGTCAAAGCCCTTGTGGTTCATGCAAGAGGAGAGGACTGGCTGCCTAATGTTTCACTTGAAATAAGGGAAACAAAAAGGAACTCTGTGGTGACTTGAAAGAAAGAGGTTATCACCTGGAAAACCCTGATGGGGCAAATTTATTCAGCAAGACACTGAAGTGGCTGGTTACCAGGAATCAGTTGTGGGTGTCCTGTGAACAACAAATTTCTCTCTGAAAACCCTCAAGAACCTTCCTGAGCGGTAACCATTTACCCTCCAAGCACCAAAGCCTGGTGAACTTCATAAATGTTAAATTCTGTGCACAGTATAAGAATTGCCTGCAATCAGTGAACTTGGAGGAATGAGAAGTGAGATTAGACTGTGATTCAAATAACGTTTCTGAACTTACACACATATTACGTTTACATGCGCTTAGAATTAGAAGGGGTTTGTTAGGTTAGTTAAGTTAATAGTGATAATTTAAATTGTGATTCTGTTTTCATGTTTAAAGATAATTAAAAGCAACTTTTGTTTAAGTAGCCATTTGTCTTGGTGAATATCTATTGCTGCTGGGTTTTGGGGTCTTCTGGGCTCGTAACAGTATCGATTGGCTTGCAGTCAGGGGTAAGGTTAGCAAACAGGTGTGGGGGGGGGGGGTACCCAGAGGGTGAAGCGCCTGCATGTTGGACGCTGTGGATAGGATGCAGTGTGCCCATTGGTCACGCGATGAAGGGAGGGTCGGTGGCTTAAACACTGGTGGTTGTGGACAGTGAGAGGAAGATGGGCCCCATCAAATTTTAAAGAGATGGGGGAGTGCCACATGATGACGTAGGGTTAGACAAATAATCCCTGCTCTCCTTGAAAAAATTGAGCAAAAGTGACAAAAAAGACTGTAAAGGTTACAGAAAGTATAGGAAAGAACTGTCTAAAGACATTAACATGCCACCAAAGAAAGATAAAGGCCTTACTGTAATACAAGAACCAGAGCAAGAGAAAGAAGAGAGGCCTACCTTGAGAAAGTCTCTGGGAGCTGTCCACAAGGTAATATCCAAAGGAGAGAGGCCAGAAGCTGGGGAGATCTTGGACACTGCAGCACAAGGTCTCCTCCGACAATGGCCACTGACTTCGGGTGAAGACGTGACTCTGCACACGCGCAAGGAGTCACGCATGCACAGAGCAGACAAAATAATGGAGGAACTTTTAAAAAAGATACAAGATACAGCTCCCGTGATCAAGAAGAGGACCTGGAAAAGCAAAGAAAAGACCAAGAATGAGCTACAATCAAGAAAAAAGTAGAAAAAGATGCAGAAACTTTTTCATCTTCTGGTGAATTAAAGTAAACGTTAGATTGTTTTTAACAATCTATGGAAGTGTTAACTGATGAAGTAAGGAAGAATGGTGATGAGATGGAAAGATTAGTTCATCAAGTGAACACTAGATTTAAAATAGTCATGGGAAAATTAAAGGGAATGAATTTAAGATTCAAAATATTAAAGATCAAATGAAGAAAGTACAAAGAGAAGCAGCTGCCAATAAAGACCAGTTAATACAAAAAATAGATATTTTGGAAAATTTTAGTGGACGGAATAATATCAAGATTGTTGGACTTAAAGAGGGGGATGAAGGTCAAGATTTGAAAAAGTTTTTGCAATGGTGGATACAGGAATCTTTGGGTCAGGCTGAATTTCCAGGAGATTTGGAGATAGAACAAGCCCATAGGGAATTGAGCCTGACCAAAGGTCCCATACAATACTTGTCAGATTTCTTCAATATGAAGTAAAAGAGAAGATATTGTTGGCAGCAAAGCCAGCGAAAGAAAGACAATCACCTTTGATTTATAATGGAAATAAGATTTTCTTTTATCCAGGCATATGATTTGTTTAAAAAAAGAGAAAAGAGTTTAATCCATTTAAAGGTTTGCTATGGAAAAAAGGCAATGCCTTTGTTTTGAGATATCCTGCTGTACTGAAAGTATTTGTCCTGGTGGGAGAAATAGATATTTTACAGAGCCTCATGAGGCAAAGGTATATGCTAATTCATTGCCTGCTGAAGAACAACAGGTGGTTGCTGATACCTGAATTAATTACAGAACTGAAAGAATTTTCTTTCTTTTCTTTGGCTTGGCTTCGCGGACAAAGATTTATGGAGGGGTATGTCCTCGTCTGCTGCAGGCTCGTTGGTGACTGACAAGTCCGATGCGGGACAGGCAGACACGGTTGCAGCGGTTGCAAGGGAAAATTGGTGGGTTGGGGTTGGATGTTGGGCTTTTCCTCCTTTGTCTTTTGTCAGTGAGGTGGGCTCTGCGGTCTTCTTCAAAGGAGGTTGCTGCCCGCCGAACTGTGAGGTGCCAAGATGCAAGATTGGAGGCAATATCAGCCCACTGGCGGTGGTCAATGTGGCAGGCACCAAGAGATTTCTTTAGGCAGTCCTTGTACCTATACTTTGGTGCACCTCTGTCTCGGTGGCCAGTGGAGAGCTCGCCATACAACATGATCTTGGGAAGGCGATGGTCCTCCATTCTGGAGACGTGACCCACCCAGCGCAGTTGGGTCTTCAGCAGCATGGATTCGATGCTTGCGGACTCTGCCAGCTTGAGTACTTCAATGTTGGTGATGAAGTCATTCCAATGAATGTTGAGGATGGAGCGGTGACAGCGCTGATGGAAGCGTTCTAGGAGCCGTAGGTGATGCCGGTAGAGGACCCATGATTCGGAGCCGAACAGGAACGTGGGTATGACAATGGCTCTGTACACGCTGATCTTTGTGTATTTCTTCAGGTGGTTGTTTTTCCAGACTCTTTTGTGTAGTCTTCCAAAGGCACTATTTGCCTTGGCGAGTCTGTTGTCTATCTCTTTGTCGATCCTTGCATCAGATGAAATGGTGCAGCCGAGGTAGGTAAACTGGTTGACCGTTTTGAGTTCTGTGTGCCCGATGGAGATGTGGTGGTGGGGGGGGGGGCTGGTGGTCATGGTGGGGAGCTGGCTGATGGAGGACCTCAGTTTTCTTCAGGCTGACTTCCAGGCCAAACATTTTGGCAGTTTCCGCAGAACAGGACGTCATGCGCTGGAGAGCTGGCTCTGAATGGGCAACTAAAGTGGGATCGTCTGCAAAGAGTAGTTCACGGACAAGTTGCTCTTGTGTCTTGGTGTGAGCTTGCAGGCGCCTCAGATTGAAGAGACTGCCATCCGTGCGGTACCGGATGTAAACAGCGTCTTCATTGTTGAGGTCTTTCATGGCTTGTTTCAGCATCATGCTGAAGAAGATAGTAAAGAGGGTTGGTGTGAGGACGCAGCCTTGCTTCACGCTGTTGTCAATGGAGAAGGGTTCGGAGAGCTCATTGCTGTATCTGACCCGACCTTGTTGGTTTTCATGCAGTTGGATAACCATGTTGAGGAACTTGGGGGGGCATCCGAGGCACTCTAGTATTTTCCAAAGCCCTTTCCTGCTCACGTTGTCAAAGGCTTTGGTGAGGTCAACAAAGGTGATGTAGAGTCCTTTGTTTTGTTCTCTGCACTTTTCTTGGAGCTGTCTGAGGGCAATGACTATGTCAGTAGTTCCTCTGTTTGCACGAAAGCCACACTGTGATTCTGGGAGGACATTTTCGGCGACACTAGGTATTAGTCTATTAAGGAGAATCCTAGCGAAGATTTTGCCTGCAATGGAGAGCAGCGTGATTCCCCTGTAGTTTGAGCAGTCTGATTTCTCGCCTTTGTTTTTGTACAGGGTGATGATGATGACATCATGAAGGTCCTGAGGCAGCTTTCCTTGGTCCCAGCAGAGCATGAAAAACTCATGCAGTTTGGTATGCAGAGCTTGGCCGCCAGCCTTCCAGACCTCTTGGGGGGGATTCCATCCATGCCTGTTGCTTTGCCATTTTTCAGTTGTTCAATTGCCTTATATGTCTCTTCCCGGGTGAGGACCTCATCCAGCTCTAGACTCAAGGGTTGTTGAGAGAGCTGGAGCAGGGTGGATTCTTGGACTGAGCGATTGGCACTGAAAAGGGATTGGAAGTGTTCTGACCATCGGTTGAGGATGGAGATCTTGTCGCTGAGGCGGACTTCGCCATCTGAGCCACGCAGAGGGCTTTGGACTTGGGGTGAGGGGCCGTACACCACCTTTAGTGTCTCATAAAAACCCCTGAAGTCGCCAATGTCGGCACTAAGCTGGGTTCGTTTGGCGAGGCTAGTCCACCACTCATTTTGGATCTCCCGGAGTTTGTGCTGAAGATGGCTGCATGCGAGACGGAAGGCTCGTTTTTTCTCTGGCCAGGAAGGCTTTGCAAGGTGAGCCTGGTGGGCAGATCGCTTCTTTGCCAGCAGCTCCTGGATTTCCTGGTTGTTTTTGTCAAACCAATCCTTGTTTTTCCTGGAGGAGAAGCCCAGTACCTCTTCAGTGGATTGCAGTATGGCCATTTTCAGCTGATCCCAGAGGGGTTCAGGAGATGTGTCCGTGAGGCTGTTTGCATCCTTGAGCTTTGCTTGGAGGTTTGCCTGGAAGTTTCCTCTCACTACATCTGACTGCAAGTTTCGAACATTGAACTTCTTTCTGGGAGCTCCACTGTTCTTGAACTTTGGCTTGAAGTGAAGGTTGAGCTTGCAGCGAACAAGCCGGTGGTCAGTGTGGCATTCCGTGCTGGGCATGACCCTGGTGTGGAGCACATCTCGTTTGTCTCTTCCTCGCACCAGAACGTAGTCCAGGAGGTGCCAGTGTTTGGATCGGGGATGCATCCAGGTAGTCTTCAGGCTGTCTATCTGCTGGAAAAGGGTGTTAGTGATGACAAGCCGCTGTTCTGCGCAGAGTTCCAACAGGAGGCGCCCGTTGTCATTGCACTTGCTGACACCATGCTTGCCAAGGATTCGTGGCCAGGTTTCTGAGTCTTTGCCGACGTGAGCGTTGAAGTCGCCAAGGATGACAACCTTGTCGGCTGTAGGGCTGTGTTGGATGAGGTTGCACAGATCAGTGTAGAACTTGTCCTTTTCTGCTGGTTCTGCCTGGAGGGTTGGAGCATAGACACTGATGAGGGTGATGCGTCGCTTGTTTTGAAGGGGGAGTCGCATGGACATGATCCGGTCAGAGTGGCCTGTCGGGAGGTTTTCAAGTTTGGAGGCAATGGAGTTCTTGACCATGAAGCCAACACCAGATAGAATTTTACTGTAACTGAAATTACATTGTGTTTCGAGAGAGTTTAAAGGGGGAGAAAGGTTTAACCTATAAATGTACGTGATCTATTATATTTTGATAAGATCAATGGATTATTAGACTTGTTGGAAAAACTATAGTAAGGGATGGTATGGTATTTTGAGTGAGTTATTGAGGAGTATGATGCTGACCACTGTGGAGTCATGGACACCAATGTGATATTTTTTGCATCCCGTATAGATCAGGGGATTAGAGACGTTTTACCTTCATGCGCCTCTGGGGGGTTTTCTTTACTTTCTTCTTCTTCTTTTCATTATTTTTTTGTTCAAAGCCTGGATTGTTTATAAATGTAGTATGTTATGTAAAGAGTACCAAAGAAGAGGTACAAGGACTACTTAAAGAAATCTCTTGGTGCCTGCCACATTGACCACTACCAGTGGGCTGATATCCCCTCCAACCGTGCATCTTGGCGCCTCACAGTTCAGCGGGCTGCAACCTCCTTTGAAGAAGACCGCAGAGCCCACCTCACTGACAAAAGACAAAGGAGGAAAAACCCAACACCCAACTCCAACCAACCAATTTTCCCTTGCAACCGCTGCAACCGTGCCTGCCTGTCCCGCATCGGACTTGTCAGTCACCAACGAGCCTGCAGCAGACATGGACATACCCCTCCATAAATCTTCGTCCGCGAAGCCAAGCCAAAGAAAAAAAGAAAGAAGATTGGGAGGAGTGGGGGTGGGGGGAGGGGAATGCTGGATGGACATATGGTCTAATAGTGGTGTTTAATGGCAGGGAAATTGAATTTTATTATAACAAAATTCAGAATCTAATAAAGAGAAAAAGGTTAATCAATTATATGAAAAAAACTAAAGTAGATGTAGCTTTTTTACAAGAAACTCATTTAACGGAAATAGAACATGCGAAGGTAAAGAGGGATTGGGTAGGAATGGTATTGTCTTCTTCATTTAACTCTAAAGCCAGAGGGGTAGCGCTATTAATAAATAAAAAATTTTGAATTAAAATATTTTACATATTTATTGATAAAGCAGGAAGATATGTGATAGTAAATTGTAAAATTTATTCTGAATATTGGACTTTGATAAATATATATGCACCGAATATAGATGATGGAAAATTAATACAAGATGTTTTAATGCAATTAGCCAATGCAAAGGGGAAAATAATCATGGGAGGAGATTTTAATTTTACTTTTGATTCAAAGTTGGATAGATCAGGTGGAATTATGCTTAAAAACAAGGTAGTTAAAACTGTGATGAATTTCATGAATGAAGTGAAACTTATTGATAGTTGGAAGAAGATGTATACTGGTATTAAGGATTATTTATTTTATTCTTTTAGACACAAGACATATTCCTGCATAGATATGTTTTTAATCTCTTCTCAATTACAAGCAAGAATTCAAAAGATTCAATACCAAGCAAGAATATTATTTGATCATTCACCCTTAGTTATGTCAATTGTATTGGAAGAACAACAAAATATAAGTGATAGTTGGAGGTTTAATTCTGCATTGTTCAAAAAGCAATATTTTTGTGAATTTATAAGACAGCAGATAAAAAAAATTTCTAGACACTAATGAACACTCTGTAACCAATAAATTTGTTTGGGACTCTATGAAGGTTTATTTAAGAGGGCAAATAAGTTATGCAGCTAACATAAAAAAAGGAATATATGTCTGAAGTTAATCATTTGGAAAAAAATTAATAAAGTTGGAAAAAGAATTACAGAATCAAGTGAATGATGAGAAACAAAGAATATTGGAATTTAAAAAATTGAATTTTAATGAAATACAAGCATATGAAGTGGAGAGAGATAGAAGACGAACTCGACAAAAAACAGAGCAATTATCGATAACAATAATAGGCATAAAGAGGTTAACTTACTTATAAAATGCAGGATATTAGAGGTTTTTATGAAATTTTATATGAAATTATTTCAATTGGAATCTTTGAAGGATGGGGATAAAATAGGTGAATATTTATCACAAATGATATTGCCAGAATTAAATATTGAGGAAAAGATTGAATTAACAAACTCTTTTATTGTTACAGAATTGTATGACATATTGTTGGTTCCAGAGAAGATAGTTTCTCTCGGGAGTTTTACAAAGAATTTAAAGAGTTATTGATCCCTATATTTCCTGAGGGAGGTTAGTGAACAAATAGTGGGGGCGTTGACAGAAATATTTAAAATGTCACTGGCCATGTGGGAAATGCCGGAGGACTGGAGGGTGGCTCATGTTGTTCCACTTTTCAAAAAAGGATCCAAAAGTAGACCTGGTAATTATAGGCTGGTACGTCTGACATTGATGGTAGGTAAATTAATAGAAAGTGTTCTTAGGGATGGTATATACAACTATTTTGAAAGACGGATTGATTCGGAGTAGTCAGTGTGGTTTTGTCTAGCAAATCTTATAGAGCTTTTCGAGGAGGTTACTTAAAAGGTTGATGAGGGGAAGGCAGTGGATGTTGTCTATTTGGACTTTAGTAAGGCTTTTGATAAGGTTCCCCATAAGAGGTTAATAAGGAAGGTGGAAGCATTAGGTATTAATGATGAAGTAGTGAGATGGATTCAACAATTGTTGGATGGGAGATGCCAGAGAGTAGTGGTGGAAAATTGTTTGTGGAATTGGAGGCCAATGTCGAGTGAAGTACCTCAGCGATTGGTACTGGACCCGTTGTTGTTTGTCATATATATTAATGATCTGTATGATAGGGTGGTAAATTTGTAGATGATACCAAGGTTGGAAATGTTGTGGACAGTGAGGAAGATTATCAAACTTTGCAGGTTGATATAGGACAGTTAGAAGAGTGGGCTGAAAGATGCAGATGGAGTTTAATACTGATAAATGTAAGGTGCTACACTTTGGTAGGACTAATTAAAATAGGACATACACATTAAATGGTAGACAATTGAGGAGTGCAGTGGAACAAAGGGATTCAGGAGCCATGGTACATAATTCTCTGAAAGTTGAATCACATGTGGATAGGGTGGTGAAGAAGGCATTTAGTATGTTGGCTTTCATGAATCAGTATAGAACACGGGAGTTGGGATGTTATGTTGAAATTATATATGGCATTGATGAGGCCAAATTTGGAATATTGCGTGCAGTTTTGGTCACCGAATTACAGGAAGGATATAAACAGAATAGAGAGAGTGCAGAGAAGGTTTACGAGAATGTTGCCAGAGTTTCAGGATTTGAGTTACAAGGAAAGGTTGAGCAGGCTGGGACTTCATTCTCTGGAGTGTAGAAGATTGAGGGGTGATTTGATAAAGGTATTCAAAATTATAAGGGGAAGGATAGAGTCAATGAGGATAGGCTTTTTCCACTGAGAGTAGGGGAGATTCAAACAAGAGGACATGGATTGAGAGTAAAAGGGGAAAAGTTTAAGGGAAACATAAAGGGGAATTTCTTCATGCAGATGGTGGTGGGGGTATGGAATGAACTTCTGGCAGTGGTGGTAGAAATGAGATTGATGTTAATACTTAAGGAAAGGTTGGATAGGTATATGGACAGGAGGGGTGTGGAGGTTATGGGGAAAATGTAGGTCAGTGGGACTAGGTGGGAGAAGATGTTCAACACTGACTAGTAGAGCCAAAATGGCCTGTTTCTGTGCTGTAAATGTTCTTCCTGGTTGACCCTGAAACTTTTTATGTCTGGATCTTAGTGGATAGATTCTACTAACAGATTGACAGCCAGGACAAAAAGGGCTGGAGATAATGGACAACCTTATCTACTGGATCTGGACAATGGGAATACCGATGGGATTTGGCCATTAGTAATGACTTTTGCTTTAAGCTCATGCTATAGAGCTTTAACCCAATTAATAAATACCTCTCCTCATCCAAATATTGCCAAAACTTTAACTAAAAAGTCCCATTCCAATCTGTCAAAAACTTTCTCCTCATCTAAGGCCAGAGCAACACTCAATTCATCTCTTGTTTGTGCCAGATGGATAATACTGAGCATTCTGCTAACATTGTCCGTCGACTGCCTCTTCTGTACCTGTCTGATCTACATTTATTAATTTAGGCAAATATACTGCCAATATGTTTGCCAGAGCTTATAGTCCATATTCAATAATGATATAGCCCTATAAGCTGATGGTTTCAATGGGTTCCTATCTTTTTTGGGAATCACTGTAATAATTGCTGCTGAGAACAACTCTGAGAGAGCACAGGTTGTCACTCCTTGATCTAGTACTTCCAAAAATAGAGGTATCAGTAAATCTTTAAATTCTTTATTAAATTCGGGTGGGGACCTATCTTCTCCCAGGGATTTATTAACTTGAAAGAATAACAATGCTTTCCCTATCTCAACTTAATTAAAAGGAGTGTTTAAATCCCCCTGTTCTTCTTGATTCACATTTGGAAGATCCAATTGTGACAGGAAATTCTCTATTTTATTCAAATTCCCCCATTGATTAAGATTCATAAAAGTTCATATAAAATTGTTTAAAAGCTTCATTTATGTCCTTTGGTTGAGAGGATATCCCGCCCGTGTTTGACTTAATTGCATTTATCGTTCTCGAGACTTGTTCTGATTTCATCTGCCGGGAGAGGACCTTGTGGGCTCTTTCCCCTAGCTCATAGTATCGTTGCTTAGATTTTGTTATCATTTTTCCATTCGATATGTGTTTATTGTTTTGTACTTGAGCTTCCTACTCATTAGTCTTCTATGTTTTTCCACAGTGCCTCTTTGTTGAAGGTCCTTTTCCAAAATTTTAATCTCCTTTTCCAATTCATCCACCTCCCTCATATATTCTATTTTTAACCCTAGAGGCATAATTAATAATTTAGCCCCTGAAATATGTCTTTAACGTGTCCCAAAGTAAAAATTTATACACAGTTGACTCAGAGTTAGTTTCACAGAACATATTAATTTGATTCTGAATAAAAATACAAAAATCCAGCCTTTTCAACAGCAAAGTATTAAAGCACCATCTATGAACCATCTCTTGCTTGTCTAGCATATCAATGGTCAATACAGGAGGTGAATGGTCTGATAAAAGTCTCACTTTGTATTCGATTCCTATGATCCCACTCTGCAATTGAGCTGAAGTCAAAAATAAATCTGTCCTTGAGTAGGAGTCATATTGTCTTGAATAGAAGGAGAAATCCCTCTCCCTTGGATGAAGCCTCCTCCAGAGGTCCATTACATTCAGCTCCCCCATTAACCCCAGTACAGCTTTAGCTCCTTTAGTTTTTTAAAATCTTTTCCCCCTGATCTATCTAGAACTGGATCCAAACAACAGTTAAAGAGTCTGCCCACCAGAATATTTTATGAGATTCGGCCAATCTTAAAAAGTTGTCTCTCATAAACTCTTCATCTGTATTGGGCGCATATAAGTTCATCAGGGTCCAGGGTTCTGAATATTTCTGACACTGCACCAGAACGTTACGTCTTTCAGTCCAAATGGGAGATTCTTCCCTACTAATATTGCCACTCCCCTTGCTGACCAACCCACCTTCTCTTTAATTTCAGGTGTTCAGATTCTGTTAAATTATCTCCTGTAGGAAGGCCAGGTTAGCACCTAACTTCTTGATATGAGCCAATATGTTTTTTCCTTTTAATAGGATTGTTAAGACCATTAACATTAAAACTAATACATTGAATTGCCTTATTCATACCTCACAGCTCTTTGTTATGCTGTTGAATGAGCCTCCTGTCTCCACTCCCAAATTTCCATACCCACAATTCCTCAGGATGATCCCTTTAAGCGCATGAAACTGCTACAGTCACTAGTAAAGAGTGGAAAATCATTGGTTATTTAGATATTAAAAAGAAGAAAAAGGACCCCAAAGAAAAAGTAAAGAGACCTGCCAAAAGAAGCTAGGAAAAGAGCCCCAATGTGCAGGTGGAATGAAATGTTCCATTGGCAAGATACCAGAGAAAGAACACCCATCCCCACTTCCAGCAAACCGAGCAAAAAGGATTCTTAATTAACTCTAAATAATTATTACATAAAAAGACAGTCAACGATAAGAAAAAGACACTAATAATCACACTATATACAATTCATTATAACAGACTTAAGTATTCCAAACTATAATTCACTCATACATCAGTACCTCATTTAATTAGTCCATAATCTATATTGACAAACTATTAACAAGAACTTTCAAATATTTTCAAAATATGTTCCAATTATGCATCAAATATCTCATTTAATTTCCCATTAATTTGTACGTAAGCAATTTACAAATTCTGTGGCATTCGCCACATCTGTAAAGAATTTTTCACCTTTTGGCAAAAATATTTTTAGATTTGCTGGGTGTCTCAGCACAAAATCATAAGGCATCTTTAACTGGGTTATTTTTTTTTTCCTTTCTAAAAGGGCAGCGCTAATATTGGGGTAAAAAAATATATTTTATGACCAGCCAGGGGGCTTCTCCATCCCCCAGCCCCTTGCACTGCTAATCTTAGAACTTGTTCTCTATCAGGATATCTTAAAAATTTAACTGAAATGGAATGAGGGTGGTTTTCTACACCAGGGCATGCCCCTAGTACATGATGAGCATGGTCTATTAATAGTTTACTGGCGAAATTATCCTTCCCCAGTTTCTCCGGGATCCATTCCTCCAAATATGACTTAATATCTTGACCCTCAACACCTTCAGCCAAACTAATGATTTTAACATTGTTATGATGGCTAAAGTTCTGTTCTTTCTCTTTCTCCCAGGCTTTAATGCTAACCTCAGTTTTTTAAAATCTTGTGTCTAACTCCTCCACTTTATCCTCTGTGTCGCTTAAATGTTGGGCCACTTCCAGCAGAGCATTTTGGAATACGTTCATTCCTTCTTGAATATCCTTAAGTTTATTTAGTTTAGTGTTTATCTGTTTATTACTCTCCATTATCATCTTGACTACGTCGTTCAGTGTATAATCATGGGACTGTTCCTTCCCTTTCCATCTATCGCTCCCTTCTCTCCCTGATTCCTGTTGCTCCCATTCCACTCTCTTCATCCTCCTCAGAGAACTCACTATGAAGCTCTCCTTGTTCTTCCTCCTCCTCTAAGAATCCAGTACCATGTTTTCCAGCCAACCCTGCAGCCTGCCCATCGACCCCTTTTGAAATGCCGGCTTTACCAGCTGTTTCACAGGAGCATCTCCCATGGACCTGAGAGAGAAGGGTGATAAGCCTTTCCTCCAGCGAGTTAGTCCATTCCATCTGCAAGTCTTTCCAAAGTGTAGGAGCACCTTCTTTGGGGGGGGGGGGGGGCGTGCGGGCTGAAGGAGCTGCAGGAACATTTGCCTTCTTCCTACCGACCATCTTGGTAAGTAGCAGTCTTAACTGATTATTTCCAGAGAATTTAAGCTGTCTTTTTTGGTAAATATTTTCAACTTATCTCGGAGCTGAGCCCTTCATCAAGGCATGAACAAAATGTGGGCTCCTGAACCTTTTTCAAACAGTTGAGGCAGTTGTGGGGGTTGGTGGGTTTGTAAAAAAATGTATGTGGAAAGTTTATTTCTCGAGGTGGAGACAGAGAGATCAAGAAAGGGGAGAGTGTCATCAGAGATGGACCAAGTGAAAACTGGTTATTATATGACTCTTTCAAAGTTGCTAATGAAGGAAATTCAATCCTTAACATCCACAGTTCCTGTAAAAAAACATGGTCCTTTGTAAGAGAGCCTGCTGGTACTGTTTGGGACTGATGGTAAGAAAGCTCACAATATTTTTAGAGTTTTTTTGATAAAAGCATTAGTGAGATAGCGAACACTGTTTTAACACTTGAAAGATAGTGCAAGTAAATTTTTAGCTCTTTAACTTTTGGGGAACAGCCTCTGACCAGCCAATTTTGGACCGTTTTACAGTGGATCAACTTCTGAAGCAGAGCACACAACTCTTTTGGAAGTATAAGTCCCTATTTTCTTGCTTTCAAATATGTGAATTTTCAAAGGCCATTAATGCTATTGTGAATTTTCGTTGGGGCACTACAAATATGGATCTTGACATGCCTTCCATTTGACCATCATTTGACAGGATGTCATTCTGCAAAAATCTAGTATCCCTTTCCTGAACAATCACTAACTGGTACATGAAAATTAGCAATATAAAACACGATAGTTATTTAAGGGACAGATATTTTTGACATTTTCAACTTTGCCTTTTCCAGTCTAACTTCTGGAAATAGGCCAATGCCAAAGGTAACCTTTTGGCCAGCTAGAGGCACATATAATTAATATAGGAGTATATGTGCTGTGATGATAGATGCATCAGTTAAATGTTGTTATTGAGGATGAGATCAAGTAGGTCCCTATGGATTTTAATGTGTTGTACTTCACCAATTCTGATCTTTTCCTATCCCTGATTTTAATGACTTCAGCCTTGGTGGCTTTGTTTTCAGATTTTTTTTGTACTGATTCTGAATTTAAAAAAAAAACAATCTTAAACCCCTGTAGCTCTCTGTCCTCCAATGTGTTCCTTAAAATTCTATTTCTTTGATCAAGCTATTGATCCATTGTCCTGACACCTTACTCCATGGATTGACTTCTTTAGAAGAATTTAGGTGCCCTTCTAAATTATAAGTGCAGGACATTGTTGACTTTGATTGATGGAATATTGTCAAATATTTTAAACTATCTGCATTTCCACCCTTTTTTATATTCATAGGATTTTTCTCTCCATTCCTAGCTTCCTTTCTTAAAGGCACCAACCAACTCCTTGCTGGGTCTGGTTCCACAATACCATTGAACACCTTTCCCATGTTGTTTGCACAAAATGGATCACAATTTAATGTATTTATGTTCACATCAAATCAGATACACATTTCCACTATGTTTTTTAAAACTTTATTTATAATATTTAAAAATACAATAATACAAACAAAATATAAACCCCATTATTACAACAATAGATTAGTAAAATAGATAATCTTAATTAGTGCATTAATCCCTCAATATAACCCATCCCAACCCCCACCCCCAACCTCCTTAACAAAAAAACCCCGCTATCCTATTTCTACAAACTATTGGAGACTGTACAAAGATTAAAATATCTTAATACAACATGTGTAAATAGTAGTTTAAAAATAATCAGAATAAAATAATTAACATATACTAAGGCCCATATATTTTAAATATGGATCCCACATTTTAATTAAAAAAAGAATAATTATCATGTAATCTATATGTAATTTATTGTAAAGAAATACAGGATTTTAATTCATTATGCCACCTTAGCATACTAATCTCTACTTCATCTTTGCATGTTACTGCAATACATTTTCTCGCAACAGCTAAAGTTAAACAGATAAAGGCAATCTGAAATTTATCTAATTGCAGACCCCTTAAATTCATCATAAACCCTAATAAAAACAGTAAAGAGTCAAGTAATAATTGGATGTTATACAACCGTTCTAAAAATTGTCTAACTTTTAACCAAAAATTATGCATCTTTCACATAACCATACTGAATGTAAAAAAGTACCTTTTTGTTCCCCACACCGAAAACATAAATCTTAATCCCTAAAGCCATATCTTTTCAGTTTCTCCAGTGTCAAATATAATTGATGTACAGAATTATAATTAACCAAATTGTACCTTATGTTAATTAATATAGTTACCGCATTTTCAAATTTCTTTAACCAATCATCCTCCAATATAGTAAGTTTTAATTTTTTCCCATTTACTTTTTATTCTAAAAACATAGTTTTTTAATCTTCTCCTGTAATAAAGTATATATTTCTGAAATAAATCTTTTTTCAAAGATTCTGTAATTAATTTTTCAAATCTAGACAAATTAGAAAGTTTAATTTCTTTTCCTAAATTATCTTTTAAAAAGGCTCGCATTTGATAATAAGCAAATGAAATATGAAATTTTCATTGCAATTGAATAAAAGAAAGAAAATTTCCTTTCTCAAAAAAATCCTCTACCCTTTTAATACCTTTTGAATCCCATTCCTTTAAATAATAACTATCCATTGAAAATGGGACAATCCTGTTTCAATATATAGGAGACCAACCAGAAATTTAACTCTTAGATCCAATTAAACAATCTCTTTTATACCAAATATCAATTAAATGTTGAAGTACTGGAACACTAAATGATTTCAAAAAAATTGGTCTCCACCTATATATAAATGAAATTACATCATTTTCCAAAAGTTGACTTAATTCTACTCTAACCCATATTGGAGTTTGTTCCCTATCTAACATTTGATTAATAAATTTCAATTGAGCTGCCTGATAATAATTTTCAAAATTAGGTAATTGAGAGCCTCTTAATGCATATTTCCAAGTAAATTTTTGCAATGAAACTCGAGATAGATTATTCTTCCTTAAAAATAAGCAAACAGCCAAATTCAATTACTTTTTAAAAATTTGGTAGAGAACAAGGAATAGACTGAAAGAGATATTGTATTCGAGGAAATACATTTATTTTAATACAATTCACCCTTCCTATTAAGGTTAATGGTAAATCCTTCCACTTCAAATCTTCTTTAAATTTTCTTAACAAGGGCACATAATTCAACTGATATAATTGATTATAATTCACATTTATTACAACTCCTAAAACGTTATCTTTTCAGACCAACGAAACAGTAACCTGTTTACACTCCAAATAACCACCTTTTGAAGCACGTAATAGTTCACTCTTATTCCAATTAATTTTATAACCAGACATCTCTCCATAATATTGCAAACATGTCTGTAAATGAACTAAAGATTGTTTAGGATCAGTTAAATAGATTAATACATAATCCGCAAATAAATTAATTTTATATTCATCATCCTCAAGAATAATACCTTTAATATTAATATTTAGTCTAATAAATTGAGCTAGAGGTTCAATCACTAAAGCAAACAAAGCTGGAGTCAATGGACTACCCTGTCTCGCTGATCTTGATAAAGTAAATGACAATGATATTACTCCATTTGTCACTACTCTAGCTGAAGAATTATTGTTATAGAGCTTTTACCCATCTAATAAAAACTGGACCAAATTTAAAATGTTCTAAAACTTTAAATAAAAAATGCCATTCAATGCAATCAAATGCTTTTTCTGCATCCAAAGCCACTACCAAAGGTAAATCATTTCGTTCTCTTGAAACATTAATTAACGATATTAATTTAACAACATTATCAGCTGAATAACAATCTGGAATAAATCCTGCCTCATCTACATGAATTAATTTTGGTAAATACTTCGCTATCCTATTTGCCAATATTTTAGCTACAATTTTATAATCAACATTTAATAAAGAGATTGGTTTATATGAAGCTACTTTTAATAGATCTCTATCTTTCTTTGTAAAAACCATAATCAATGCTCCAGAAAAGATTCTAGAAGAGAAGACATTTCTACTGCTTGTTCCAATACTTGACAAAATATCAGAAGTAATAACTCATAACATTCCTTATAAAATTCCAACATAAATCCATCTTCTCCTGGAGATTTCCCATTTGGCATTATTTGCAGCACTTCCTTAATTTCCAAGTCCATAAAAGGAGACTCTTGAGATTCTAAACCATTCAAAAAAGGAAGATCTAACCCTGCTAAAAAAGATTCTACTCTGTCCACATCATGTACCACCTCAGACTTGTATAAATCCTGATAAAAAGAACAAAATTCATCATTAATTCTTGAGGTTTATAAGTAACTTTCATACCTTTTTTAACACCATTTATTGTCCTAGAGACTTGTTCCATTTTCAACTTCCAAGCTAAAGCCTTATATGATATTTCTCCCAATTCATAATACCGCTGCTTAGATCTTTGAATTAATTTCTCATACTGATATGTTTGCAAAGTATTATAATGCATTTTCAAATTAGATAACTGTATCTTCTTATCTTCAGAAACATTCTTCTGCAAATCCTTCTCCAAACTTTTAATTTCTTCCTCAAGTTTATTACCATCTTCCAAATATTTTTTCTTAATTTTAACAGTATAACTGATAATTTGACCTTTTAAATATGCTTTCAAAACATCCCATAATACAAATTTGCTTTGCACTGAATTTTCATTTCACTGTAAAAAAGTAATAATTTGATCTCTAATAAAAGTAATAAATTCCGGCTGTTTTAATAATGCAATATTAAACCTCCATCTATAACTAATTGGAACCACATCAAGGCTAGCACATGAAATTAATAAAAGTGAATGGTCTGACTGCATATGACTTTTATAATCAGCACTAACTATTCTCCCTTGTAAATGAGCCGACACAAAAAAAATCAATTCTTGGTAAAAGAATCATGCCTGGCTGAATAAAATTTAAAAAAAAATTCATCAGATTTCTCCTCCTGCAAATATCAACCAAATTTAAATCCTTCATAACTTCCAATAAGCAATCCGCCATCTTTGATTTTCTTACCGACTTTGGAGATTTATCCAATAAAGATTCCAAACAACAATTAAAATCTCCTCCCACCAGTATATTATTATTTGCCTGATTTAATCCCATAAAAGCTTCAGTAATAAATTGTTCATCAACATTAACAATGTCCATAACTCAGAGAAACCACTATATGTTTTGAGATAATGATTAAATCTGTGAACAGTGATCAGTTTTACCCTCCACTATCTTGATAACGATAATGTCATACACATTACATATGAACTGAAATTCTTACTTGCTGCAGTTGAACAGTTATTTGCAAAGAAAAATGCTAATAATAAACTAATTGAATTAAATTAAAAGAGGCAGTAAATACACAAAATAGATAATAAATGTTCACAGTGAACCTCATGCAAAAAAACATGACTTGCAATAATGTGGACCAGCCAATTTCAACCATTTCTTTAGCTATGGCCCCCTTAGGACTCTGCTTAAGGTTTATGGGTCCCCTTCCCTGTGAAGCAGTTATTTAGTTGTTTTTTTCCAGACTTCTCTCCTACCGAGTACATGAAATAAATAAAACCATTTTATAATTTCAGCCCGTGCCCCCCCCCCCCCTTAAATGTGCTGCGTGGCTCCTGTTGAGAATGGCTGATGAAGACAGTTCTTTTGTGCTGTCAGGGCAATCTATAGCCCCTTTTACACATCCTCTTCAAGGCAGGAATTTTGCACCACGCCGTCTCTGTCAAAGGTACAAACACGGAATTGGTGGGGGTGGAGGGGTCACTGTAGTTCCACCTTTAAGTCAGTAGTGGAGGTAGTCACAGCACAAAATCACATTATGCCGGCGTTGTTTGGTCCAGAGTAAAAAAGCAAATCCTCCTTAATGTTGGGCATTCTTTTTGGCAGTATTGCAAGATCTCTGTGTAAAAAGGGCTTATGATAAGTGTATGAAGGAGAGGTTTCAAAGACTGATAGCTGTTGGAAAGGAACCTAGAGGAGCTGGTTTTCAGGCTTAGTCGCACTAAAGTTCAAATTTCAAGTGAATATAGTACTCCTGTTGGCACATCGCTATACCCTGATGTATCACACTGCAAATCATATAACAGGGATTTGGCTATTTTAAGTGTTTCTTTCAATGGAACAAACAAGCCTGTATTCATTGCCAAGATCTTATTGCCCATCAGTATATGGTGGTAAATTCTTCTCTTTAAACGACATATTCCATTAAGATATATACTTCCATAGAGCTTTTTGGTCTCTAGATATCTCATGATTACTGGTGAGCCATTTTAATGATATGAAAATTTACAGGAAAATAGTTTATATTTTCAAAAGCTGTCATGAGCAAAGGAATCATCAGCTGCATTAATCACTAACCCTGTGAAAAAAGTGCTTCAGGAAATCAATTTTTAAAAAAAATCATAATTGTTCGTATTAAGATTGAATTCTGAAGGTGACCACAGGGTATATTTTCTATTAGAGACAACAGATAAAGAGAAGTGATTATTACTGTATCAGTAATTACTTTCACATTGTCTGGATTATCTTCTTGAGACTAGTCAAGGTGACCCTATGGAGACACAGGAGCAATCTTATGCATAATTAAAAAGACCTCAGGATTCCAACATCCACGTCTTACTTGGTGAGTCATTCTCTCTTTCACAGACCATCGGGGTGTTATTTTACATCCTTTGACTCATGAAACGCAGTTTTACAAGCTATCAAATTTGCAAGATCAGATTCAAACAATTTCATGGAATCATAGAAAATTGGTGCAGGCATAATGCAATCAGCCTTTCAAACCTGCAACGTCATTCAATATGATTATGTCTGACCATACGACTTCAGTATGCAATTCTTGCTTTCTCTCCTTACTCTTTGACGCCTTCAGCTAATTGAGCCACAACCAACTTGCTTTTGGATACATCCATTGACCTGGCTTCGACAACCTCCTGTGGTGAGAAGTTACACAGGTTCACAACTCATTGAGTGAAGAAATTTCTCCTCATCTTAGTATTACAGGCCCCAATTTCATTTTAGTGGAACTGTCACTTTAAGAGTTAACAAATCAAGCTGCAAGCCCTGCACAGCTTTGGACATGACTGTAGGATGGAAACAGACTGGTGCAGAGTGTACCAACTTGGCTACTTTTGAAGAGAAGAGAGGAGGTGTTCCAGTGACACAGGTGGGGAGAGTCATGTGACCAACATGAGAAAGGAGTAGCACACTGTGTGATCATGGACCATTTTAAAGAAGCAGCAGCCTTATGAAGGAACATTGTGGTGGATAGGCTCTGGGTGGTAATGGTCAATTTGTTTGTTTCTTCTTGTCAGGAGAGGTTTTGATCCCCACCATGGCCAAAGGAAGGGTCATTTTTGAAGGGGAATTAGTGCACCACATCATGATCAAAAGAAAGGTCACTTTGGACTGACCCATGTCGGGGTTCTGGAAGTATTGTGAAAGTCAATTCGTTTCAGTTCCCTACGAAAAGAAAAAAGGAGTTGTGACCATCATTCATCTTAAAAGATATTCACTCTGAAAATAACTCATTAAGGTTTCGTGAGTTTTGGTCTCTCCCACCTCATTTGTAATCACTTCTTTGCAGCAGTTTGAGAGTCTTCATGTCAACACTGAATTTCTAAGACTGACTTTGGAATAACTTTCCAGAATTGTCCCTAAGCTCTAATGGTTCTTGTGTTTCACACACACAGATTTGTACATAGTGGGGGTTAAGTTTAGATAAATTAGTTAAGGTGGTATATTATTGGTAATCAATAATAAAACTATTATTTAAAAAATAACACGGTCTTAGCGATTTTCTATTGCTAATGGTCTGTAACGTAACATCAGTCTTAAAAGGCTTCCCCTTTATCCTTAGACTGTGAACCCTTGTTTTGGACCTCCATCCTCAAGAACATTGTTCCTGCATCTAACCTGTATAGTCCTGTCAGAATTGTATCTATTTCAATAAGATACTCTCATTCTTCTAAATTCCAATGTATAGCCTTAGTCTATCTAATCTTTCTTCATGCATCAGTTTTGCCAACCAAGAATCAGTCTGATGAACCTTTGCTGCATCCCCTCAATAGCGAAAGAGTCTTTCCTCTTGGAATCTTCCTCACAGGTCATGCTGCCACTCAGCTCAGTGTCGTCTACAGAAATGATACATTCAATTCCTTTGTCTAGATCATCAATTATATATTGTAAATAGCTGTGCTGCCAGCTTGAATTAGTAGTTCCCCACTAGTAATTACTGGCATTTATTAGCACTCTCTGCTTCCTGCCTGCCAACCAGTTTTCTATCTACGTCAATTTATTACAATTTTCTCTAATTTTGCAAATGTAGTGGCTCACTAACCAGGTCATGGCCTGGTACACAAAATGACCGACAAATGCAGCGACTGCGCAGACCCCCACAGAGGCCAACGACCTCATCCCAGGTGACTACCTGTATGGTGGGAAACAGCGAGCAACAATGGGAACGCTGCCCAGTCGGAGATCGGCACTACCGTGACGTCACTCCCGTCGTCAGCAGCGGGGAGAGAATATAAGCAGAGCTGCCAGTGCCATTCAACTTCGACTCCTCGTGTGTCTGGTGTTCTTTCCACACTTCACGGTACTGCGCACACTTCACCCATAAATTTGACGTGCTGCACCTTATGAAAAGATTTTTCAAAGTCGAGAAGATTTGTCGAGCATGATTTCCCTTTTGTAAATTGATGCTAATATGGGCTAATCCTGTCAGTCCTCTCCAAATGCACAGCAACAACATCATTAATAACTGACTCCAGATTTTCCCCACTGCTGAAGTCAGGCAAACTGCTCTGTAATTCACTGATTTATCTCTCCCTCCTTTCTTCAAAAGTGGTATCACATTCACAATGCTCCACCCTAAAGCAAATGATGCAGATTGTAGGGGAGGCATCCATTTTCTCCAGTGACACCTCCTTTAAGTTTTCTGTCATGCACCCTATCAGGCCCAGGGGATTTATCGACTTTCAACACATTCCACTTACCTAATACTATTTCAAAGCACCTTCATGTGTGACAGCTTTCATCGCACCCATTCTTCTAAAAATACAATTTATTTCAAATAACTGCAAATGATTAAATTATGTAGTCTGTGCTGTAATGTTCTATGTAAAAGTTATTGAACTGGAGCTTAATGTTACAAGAGTATGATTTAATTATTACACACATAAAGGGGATGGATAACTTAATAGCAGATTGTCAAGATGTTAATCTGGGTAGATATGAATCTAATCACATACTGTAAAATTGTTTATTTTATTTTATTTATGTAATACTTCATTAATTGTTAAAAAAATTCTTGTGGACCAATTTTTTTTAGCAGGGGAGGTGTTACAGTGTTGTGTATTGGCCTATGTGTTGTGTGGTTTTGTGTTGGAAAGTGACAGTTTACCTTTGAGAGCCAAGGTGAAGGTGGACTGCTGAGAGAGTGGGAGACAGACTGGACATGTGCAGAAGATGATCTAGAAATTTCTGGCCTTGGAAGACAAACCATTATTGGGTGTGGCTGTGAAGAGGAAGGAGGCCTGAGCAGAGTCATGGTCTGGGAGGCAGTTTAGAATGTTGGGCATTTTAAAAGGGATGAACATTCCAAAGGCAGCCAGAAGGATCTGGACCAAGCCATTGTTCCTCTCTCTGCAAGCAATACGAGATAGCTTCAAATTTTGTGTTCTCTCACTCTATATCAAAGATCTTTTGGCTTCAGTTTACCAAACAAACTGAATTTTGTTTATGATCTTTGCTTCGGTTGAGATCGAAGTTTTGTGAATCTTGTGCGTTTTGTGTTTGTTTTGTGTCTAAGTTTTTCTGTGGGCTGGTTGGAAATATAATTTAGACTTTAATTGCATATGTTATATTTAGGCTGGGGAATTTATTAGTTTTATTAGAAATTTAAATAGTAACCAGTGGGCATTGTTATAAAAAGGGGGATTTTGAATTAAAGTTTGAAGGTGAATTTTTGTTAATAAAGTAATTGTTCATCTTTACCCCTGTGTGTTATGCCTTCTTTGTGGTTGCTGGTTTGATCTTGTAACAGTACTCTGGCAATAAATCTGACATCTGAAAAAAATCTAAGGACTGAATGCAGATGAAGAAAATTCCCCAATACTGTTTTCATTACACAATTTTATGACATTTTTCTTGCAGTTTTAGGTTTGTTCTTCTTATTCTGTCAATTTATGATTGTGTCTGCTTTTAACAACAGATTAAATAAATTCTACTTTCATTACAACAGATTTTCATGGATTTTCCCTGGCTCTTACGGTATTCAGTCTATTTTTGGAGGAAACTATTAGATCAGTAATCTCAGACTCATAAGGATTTAGTGCACTTGGCTTTGTGATGGGATAAGAGCTTTGAAGCTTCTCTTTTCATGCAGCTAATTCACAGTGAGCCAGATATACAAAACGATTGATTGGAATAGCTTTGTAATATTTCTTACAATTTTGTACATGATTGAACTTATCTGAGAATTGAAATAATGATTCTAATGGTTAACTGCCACAATTTTATCCCTTGACTAAGTGGTTTAGCACCCCGTTTGGACAACACTAATGATTAGTTTAGTAGAAAGACAAAAATGCTGGAGACTTATGGTTCCCAGGTTGCAATACTTGGCAACAGGTTTCTAATCTTCTTGTTCTTCTGTTGGGTTATTTACCTGTTATCATTTGAGGAGTAAATATGAGCCAAGGCACTAGTATATTTCCCCTCTCTCAAAAACCTCCTCCTTAAGCACACCTTCCCCCCCCCCCCACCTCCAGTTTAAATTCCATACGGAATATTTTGGAGGATCAAGAACAAGTGCCATGGATTTCTTAGTCATAAATGCTGAAAGAAGGAATCTCCAGCAGAGCTCAAACTTCCCCCCTCCCTTCAAAACCGTGCAGGGGTTATAGGTCAATTGGGTGTAATTGGGCAGCAAGGGCTCATGGGCTGAAAGGGCCTGTTACATTGCTGTATGTCTAAATTAAAAAAAACTACATTAAATTGTACAACCTTCACAATTCATCTGCAGGGAGCTTTTTTTTCTTTTTAAACTCCTTTTAAGCTTTAATGAGCCATATTTGACTTGAAACTGCGCAACTAAAACAGTCAATCCTCTCGACTTCCCAGGCACAGACTGATTCCAGGCTGCTGTTCTTGATCTCGACCGCATCTTGCAATATGATGCATCCATGCTCCTTTTCAAGAAGTGATCAGGCATTTGCTCACTTTCCAGGTGCCCCCAGAGTCAAGACAAGTCAAGTCAAGTCAGGACATGTCAAGTTTATTGTCATCTGAGAACAGCGTTCTCCGGTGCAGACATTCAGAAATTGTATGTGTTATCAAAACCTCTCTCGGAATCTCCTGTGAGGATCACGTGTACAAGGTTTCGCTGGAGAAACTCTACTTTTCATAGCTTGCACAGGTCCCTCCCTTGGCCCAACAGTTATCCATCTGCCATCATTGCTGCATCCACTCATCAAAGGCTGGAAAAATAATATTTGTAAAATGGGGTGCCCCTTTAGAAGCAGCAAATCTGCTGTAAAACCACCATTCAAAACAAGAGGGAATGGCGAACATTGTCAGCTTCTGTATGACATCATTAAGCAGAGAAAGATTGCCATTCTGTGACCACAGAAACAAACCTTTTGTCCTAAATACTACTTTAGAACATAAAACACTACAGCACAGTACAGGCCCTTCAACCCTCGATGCTGTGGCGATCCATATATTCCTTAAAAATAGTACTAAACCAACCCTACCCAGTAACCCTCTATTTTTCTTACATCCAAGTGCCTGTCTAAGAGTCTCTTAAATGCCCCTAATGTTTCAACCTCCACCACCATCCCTGAAGGCATTCCAGGCACCCACAACTCTCTGCATAAAAAAACTTACCCCTGTTGTCTCCCCTAAACTTCCCTCCCTCCACTTTGTACATATGTCCTCCACTGTTTGCTCTTCCTGCCCTGGGAAATAGGGACTGGCTGTCCACCCTATCTATGCCTCAATCTTGCAGCCTTCTATCAAGTCTCCTCTCATCCTTCTACAGTTCCAAGAGAAAAGTCCCAGTTCTACTAACTTCCCCTCATAAGATTTGTTTTCCAATCCAGGTAACATCCTGGTGAATCTCTTCTGCACCCTCTCCACAGCTTCCACATCCTTTCTATAATGAAGTGACCAGAGCTGAATACAATACTCTAAGTGTGGCAGCACAGGTTGAGGTTAATCGCAACATCAGAAATAAAAAGGTATGAAGCAATTTCCAGGCATGTGTGTTGAGGTTTTGGAGTCATTCTTTGATTTAATTCTTATTTGGGTAGAATTGCTGCTGGATGAGATAAGGCTGACTTTTGATTTCACTTCCTTAGACTGGGAAACTGCCCAAATGTTATGCTGAGTATATGAGCGAGAGAAATACATATGCTAAATTTTATTAATATTTGTCCAGTTGCTAAGTACTGTTGGAAACTATTTGTCATTTCACAGGAACATGTGACATAAATCAGATAAAGTCCACGGTAATGGATGACACGGTTAGCATAGCGGTTAGCGCAGCGCTGTTACAGTGCCAGCAAATGGGACCAGGGTTTGCTGTCTGTAAGGAGTTTGTACATTTTCCCTATATCTGCGTGGGTTTTCCTTGGAGACTCCGGTTTCCTCCCACCATTCAAAACATACTGTGTGTTGAGGTCAGTTGGGTGTAATTGGGCTCATGGACTGAAAGGGCCTGAAACCGTCCTGTATGTCTGTCTAAAATTTAAAGTAATGGTACCTCCATGCTCATTTAATTGAAAATGATACACACATGCCTGGAAATTGCTTCATACCTTTTTATTTCTGATGTTGTGATTAACCTCAACCTGTGCTGCCACACTTAGAGTATTGTATTCAGCTCTGGTCACTTCATTATAGAAAGGATGTGGAAGCTGTGGAGAGGGTGCAGAGGAGATTCACCAGGATGTTGCCTGGATTGGAAAACAAATCTTATGAGGGGAAGTTAGTAGAACTGGGACTTTTCTCTTGGAACTGTAGAAGGATGAGAGGAGAAAAGGTGGTGCTAAATGATTTTCTCCCAGGTACCATGGCAGAAGGGGTGCTACAATCACCTTCACATCCAATCAGCCTGGTCTTGATTGCCCCAATGACCCCTTTATTCAAATATTCTGCTTGAGTTAATTTTCTAATCTTACACATGAACAATAATCTCAGGACAAAGGTACTGGAAGGACGGCTCCTTGTGAAACCTCTAATACAGCTTAAAGTTAATGCCTTTAGAGCAGAGTGAGGTGGAAATAAAAGAAAATGTCCCAAAACATGGGATGACTGAAAATAAAGAATAAACAACCCATTCAGTGGAATTACAATATTCTGAAAAATTATTGGTCATAAATGTTTATCTGCCAACTAAACAACATGAGGCAATGAAAATATATAAATGGAGATCAGAATAAGATTTGAATGAGCCCCCCTGTTAATTTTTTTTAAATTTAATTTTAGTTTAGACATACAGCACAGTAACAGGCCCTTCTAGACCTACAACCTATGAGCACCAGCAGGAAACCACACACACACACACACACACACACACACACACACACACACACACACACACACACACACACACACACACACACACACACACACACACACAGAATGTACAAACTCCTTACAGATGGCGCTGGATTTGAACCCTAGTTGCTGGCGCTCTAATAGCATTGCACTAACCACGCTGCCCAAATAACTGCATCTGCTTTTAATCTGAGATTAAATGAAGGGGGATATAAGCAATTCCTACCAACTCAAAGCAAAGCCATGCTAAAAGAACTAAGAACTTTTTCATTTTCTCTTTCATTTTGAGATTTGCTTCCCTTTCCCAAGGCCTTTCTACAGCCTGGCTGAGCTGGAACTCAATTAAAGGCAGTGGTGTCATTAACTATCATGTTTCCCCCTTGGGTTTCTTCCAGCAGTGAACAAGGGCATTAGAAAAAAAAACCAATCTGATCAGTTAGCTTGAGGCATTCTCCATGGGCTCTGCAATTCAGTAGTACCATTTTTTTTAAAAAAACATCTCCAGTACAAATTAATTTTATAAATTTAAAATATTGTCTTTAGTCATATCTGGAAGGGAATGCTGCAAATTGACCTGACAAGTCTTATTTGTTCTCTGTGTGAGGTCTCAGAATGACTTTTATGTAACTGAATATGTACTTCCTCTCTTCTGCCTTGTTTAAGGCTCTGGATGAATGATGGCCTAGAGGTGAATTTCAGGCTCGTCTGAAATATTTGTATTGTGAATCTGCCGCAAAACAACACATTTCATGACATGTTCATGACAATAAATTCTGATTCTGTACTGAGCTTTTTACAGAGACCTCCAGGAGGAATGTTAATTGTCGCAAGAAGGGTAACAATCCCAGGCAATGGAAACATTTAGGTTAAAGCATCCTTGTGCATGGGACTGTGCAGCTTTGATCTTCTGCCAGTGTGCAGATTGATGAAAATCAACCTGCACGAGCTGGGTTTGGTTAATCACAGCAAAAGCGAGGCCATGCTCTTTGACAACTGGGCTGACTGACCTTTCCTTTTCTCATCTTCACCACCAGGCCCGACTCCCTAAAAAGGTACTGATGTGGTGTGGAGGGTCATGTGACCATTCCAGCGGGAACCTGATCGGAAGTCACCACATCCGTCAATGGAAGTCAGGGCCACCCATGCCGAGCGCTAATCTTGTAATTAGCTTTTTCGAATAAGCACACAGCTCGCCACTGGCTCTGTTAATCACCTGCCCTATTTTGGGCATACATGGGCCAGCCTCACTGACCAGCAGGGGGGGGTATAAAGCCCAACATGTGGAGCAGCTGGGTCTCTTTTACCTGAGGAACAAACCCGTGAATCTTCTTTTTTACTAATGTTAGTGCCGTTGCATCTTTCCTCTGCTCTCTCTCATATATGTAGTATGTATGTTATTACCTGTTTAGTTGTGTCCGATGCCAGCTGCTGCACGTAACCTTGCGAGAGTGTGTGAGTGTGTGTGATTATCTGTGGTGAATTTCCCTCATGGGCAAATAAAGACTCTTGTTACAAATTATCTGTGACCTGACTTCTTGGAGCCATTGAACTTGCTCTTTACGTAACAGTTGGGAATGTAGATTGGGTGGGATCAGGGCCTGCACTAAGAACTGGGTGGAGTTTATAGGTGAAGCACAAACTGAGATTCATGTAGCAAAGTTCCATCTCCATTTGCAGGAATGAGCTTGGTCTTCAGATGTGAGATGCTTCTGGTTTTGCTGTATGTGTTGTAGACCTGTAACGAGCTCCTGATCTGTTGCTGGCACTATCAAGCTGCCTTTCCCTTTATCTAGAAATCAAAATGGATTGTCTCTGCAGAAGTTAATTTACACAGGGGCGGGCACTGTACTCTGCATGAGCCCCCATCCTGTTGTGATTGCATCAGACCTTTGTCGACATGAATTAAAACCCAGGCTGTGTTGATATGTTAAATAATTGGAATGATCTGACTTGTACTGTGAATGATAATATAGGAATATATGGCATTATTTGCAAGTTTTAAGAATAAAGCCTATTGTTGAAGAAGACAATGTCTAGTCATGGGAAAAGCCTACAAATTCAGGCCTTCCCTCTATCGCAGACTGAGGAGTTGGAACCTTGGCTGTTTGTCATGAAATCTGGGCACAGAATAAAAAAAAAATTCTCACCAGTTTATAAATCAAATGACTTAAGTCATGCTGATTATGTTAATCTTGCAAATCTTGGAATAAAACACTCTAGTGCCGTACATCATACAGCACCCTCCATAATGGTTGGGACAAAGCCACCTTTTCCCTTTATTTTCCACTGTACTTCTTTGGCTTGGCTTCGCGGACGAAGATTTATGGAGGGGGTAAATGTCCATGTCAGCTGCAGGCTCGTTGGTGACTGACAAGTCCGATGCGGGACAGACAGGCACGGTTGCAGCAGTTGCAAGGGAAAACTGGTTGGTTGGGGTTGGGTGTTGGGTTTTTCCTCCTTTGTCTTTTGTCAGTGAGGTGGTGCTTCACAGTTTTAAATTTGTAATCAATGTTTGATTAAAGTGCACCTTCCAGATTTTATTCAAGGTTAATTGTATACATTTTGGTTTGACCATGAAGAAATGACAGCACTTTTTATACATAGTTCCCCCATTTCAGGGCACCAGAATGTTTGGAACATTTGGCTTCACAGATGCTGTGAGTACTCGGGTCTGTTTAATTGCTTCATTGGTGCGGGTAGAAAAGAGTTAGGCTTCCTTCTAAGTGTTCGATCACTTTTGGAGTCTGTGGTTGTGATTTTTCAACATGAGGACCAGAGTTGTGCCAATAAAAGACAAATAAGCCATTATGAGGGTGAGAAACAAGAATAAAAAAGTAAGAGACATTATCCAAACCCTAGCATCAACAGTTTGGAACATCATTAAAAAGAAAGAGCGTGCTGGTGAGCTCAGTAATGGCAAAGGTACTGGTAGGCCAAGGAAGATCTCCACTGCTAATTAAAGAAGAATTCTCATCACAATGAAGATCAATCCCCAAACACCTGTCCGACAGATCAGAAACACTCTTCAAGAGACAGGTGTGGATGTGTCAATGACCACTGTCCACAGAAGCTTTCATGAACAGAAGTACAGAGGCTATACTGTAAGATGCAAACCACTAGTTAGCCACAGAAACAGACTGGCCAGATTACAGTTTGTTAAGAAGTATTTAACAGAGCATGCAGAATTCTTGAAAAAGGGCTTGTGGACAGATGAGACCAAGTTTAACCTGTATTAGAGTGTTGACAAGAGCAAAATGTGGAGGCAAAAAGGAACTGCCCAGGATCCAAAGCATATCACCTCATCTATGAAGCATGGTGGTGGGTATGATGTTTCCTTTATTGTAATAAAGACACTTGGGTTCTTTTAAAACAACTATACGTTATTAGCTAAAGTACACACACGATTATGTGGAGGCATCCATCTTCAATCCAACCAAGTGGCAACAAACTAGCCTCCAACTCCCTCTAGTCATCAGGAGTGTCACTAGCACTCTAGCACTACATCCTCTTTCCTTGAGATGTTTAATCTAACACCATGATACACTAATACAGTATTTATTTCAATTTAAAGTTCAACACAAATGTAAACACAAACATCAGCAGCACAAACTTTTTAAGTGAGCAGTTCTTTTTCTTTTAGTGATTCAGTCTGTCAGGTGCTTTGATAACACGTGTGGATCTTCTTAGCACAGGTGCGTGTGTCGGCTCTGCTGGTCCACTACGTTTCGCACTGGTGTTGTTTCCTCTGTTGCTGTGCAGGCTGGATCTTATGCATTTGTCTATTCCTGCAGTGTCTCTTGTGTTTTCAGCAGGCTCTTTCAATTCTTTCTCAGTATTTGACCATCCTCTGTTCTGACAGTGTAGGATCTTGGATTTACGTCCTCCAGAACAGGAGCCTTTTTGTCCCAATTGTTGGAATCTCTGAGTCTCACTGTATGATAGTTGACCCACGCTGGCAAGACAGAAAATACATGGCAGAACCACGGAGCATACAATACGGGTTTATTAAATTATGCTTGTGGGAGTGAGGTAGATCAAGTTCAGGTAGACAGAGTCACCTTAGTCAATATTGAACCTCACTCAAAGATCACAGTGAAATGGTACAGTATTTATCGTATATTTTGGTGGAATATCTCTTACATGTTGATAAACATCCCTTTGGATTTGTTTTAGGTAAATTGATACAGTTCCTTGTCAACATTTGTCATTGTGGTTCTCTCTTAAGAAATTTAAATCACTGATGTCAGTTATCTACATTATCCGTTAATTCTATTTAAGCTTATGCTTTAAAAACATTTGAGGTAATGTGCAGAGATTTTGCCTTCAATGCACATCGAACATCCGTGCTCTCTGTTTAAGCTTTAATTATCAAATGTTAATTATTAGTCTGGAGAGTTAATCAGATCTTTAAGACATACAAAGTAAAGGAAGCTTTTCTTTAAGGCACACTAAGCAAAGAAACCTCCCTTGGCACCTGACAGTGACGTCTGAGTTTCCCTGCCCTCTGTAGTAGCCCCGACAGGCTGGCCATTTATTAATGAGAAATAGTTGTGGCCGACCGTGAAACTGTTTATGAATGGGAGAACAGATTCTGACAGGCTCTGTCAAATCTCTAAGTTGTTAACGATTCTGTCAATCTGTTTAACAATGTGCAATTTAAAGTGGCCTTGAACTGTTAGTTTAATAGATGTCTGGAAAAGCCAATGAGTCTGCTTTTAATAAACATGACTATGACTCTTTGTAACACTGGATTGAATGCAAGAGGATTCTGTATTAATAAACTTAATAAAGACATGCTTTTCCTTAATAATTGTCATTTTTGGGCAATTATTTCACAACTGTGTCATATTGTGCCAGTGGCCCTAAACATTTTACTGACTTGTCAAAGTTTGCTTTTTGTCTACATTGAAGATGTTTTTGTTTCTGTTCAACATCTCTGTTCTTGTTTAGGTCTGCAAAGTAGGGAAGTGTGGTGCGAGGTCTACATCCCATCAGCAGGTGACATGCCATGTTCAAGTGGTGAAGCTCGGTTACTCGATTGAGCTCAACACGGATCTGAGCCACCGTCTTGTGCTTTCTTGAGCAACTGTTTAACTAGGTGAATTCTTTTCTCTGCTTTACCGTTTGACTGTGGATGCAGAGGACTTGAAGTCACATGTCGAAAATCATACACCTGCAAAGTTCTGGAATAACATGGTCCATTGTCAATGTAGACGATTTGAGAAATTGCATGTCTTGTAAATATTGATTTCATATATTTGATCACACAAGCAACAGACATATTGGGAAGCAGCGCTATCGCTAGATAGTTCGACAGATAATCAATAACCAGCAAGTAATTCTTTCCCTCAATGCGGAACAGATCAGTTCCAACTTTCTGCCATGGTTCTGCTGGTTCATCAGTTATGATCATGGGTTCTTTTGTCTGCTTTGCATGATGTTTCAAACAGGTCTCACAGCTTGAAACCATCCTGTCACTGTCAGCATTTATACTTGGCCAATAAACAGTAGTTCTGGGCCTCCTCTTGCATTTTTCCATTCCAAGGTGCCCCTCGTGCACCCTTTTCAGCATCTCTTGACGCAGTGATTGAGGAATGATAATTCTGATCTGTCTGAGTAGAAGCCCATTGATAACACTCAGCTCAGCTCTGATGTTGTAGTATGGCTGACATTCACCTCTAGGCCATCATTCTTCCAGATTCCTGATGACCTTCTGTAAAACTGTGTTCTTTTCTGTTTCAGCTGTGATCTGTTTGGATTTCATGTCAGATATGGGATGAGATTAGTGATCAGGTTCACGTGGAGATTCACATCTGACTCTGTGTGCTTCATTCTGCGTCGTTGCCCTGGATAATGCATTAGCTAACTTAATAGGTTTCCCTTGTGTGTACACCCTCTTGATTAGGCTTAAGTTTTCACATGCTTTGTCACCAAGCAGTAATTCATGTCCATCTGGGACTACTGTGAACCTGAGGTGGTGTTCTTTATCTCTAACTTTCGCCTTGAGTTTACATGTACCTTTCGTGTCGATGCTCTGTTCAGTGAAGGATTTGAGCTGTACAGGATTTAAATGGATGTATAGGTTTATCTTCATTAGCCTGATGTCATGCTCACAGATCAAATTGACCTTTGCTCCTGTGTCCAGCTTGAAAGGAATATTTGTTCCATTTTTATGTAATGATACAGTCCAATTATCCTGCTCGACTCTGTTCATGGGTTGGTTGTTCAGTGTCTGTTGGTTTATAATCTTCCTGCACTGCCATGGCAATGAAAAGTCTACCACTGAAGGCAGTTTCTTCTATAGTGTGTACAGCGTGCACGCTTTCACTTTTGTTTGCTTTCCCTTTGGAAAAAACATTGCTTTGCATAATGATTCTGCCCTTTGCACTTATTACAGACTTTTTCATAGGCTGGACATTGCTTTGGTGCATGATGAGAGCCACATCATTTGCACTTAAATGTCTCTCCATCTTTTTATTGTTTCCTATATTTCACTTTTTGTTTTTGTGTATGGACACACACTGTGTCTACGGCTAGGCCTTTGTTTTCACTGGTTTTGCATTCTCACCGAACTTTTTCACATGCTACAGAGCTAATTCCCTGGCGTGGCATATCTTCACAGCTCCAGCTAAAGCAAACTCTGTCTCTCACAGAGTCTTTCTCATTTTCTTATCAATAATCCTGAACACAATTTGAGCATGGATCATTGAATCTTGCAGTGATCCAAAATTGCATGTTCTTGTTTTTAATTTCAAGTTAGTTAAAAATGTATCAAAGCTCTTATCCTACAGCTGCATGCGCGATCAAAACATGTACCTCTCGAACGTTTCATTTTTCTTTGGTGAACAGTGTTCATCAAACATCTCAATAACCTTGTCGAACTTGCCCTGGTCTTCTGCCTCGGCAAAAAGAAATATGTTGAAAAACTCTAGTGCTTGAGTTCCTGCCATGGTAAGTAGCAGTGCAATCTTCTGTGTGTCAGGTTTGCTAATCCAGAACACATGAGCCAGGCCTCAACGAGGGGCCAGCAGTGGAAATGGTCAAGAGCTTCAAGTTCCTGGGTGTCCACATCTCTGAGGATCTCTGGGGCCTCCATGTTGATGCCATCATGAACAAGGCTTGACAGTGACTATAGTTTATGAGAAATTTGAGGTGATTTTGCATGTCACCAAAGAATCTTGGAAATTTCTGCAGGCTTACTGAGGAGCACATTTTGACTGGTTGGATCACTGTCCGGAGGTGCAGAGAAAACTACAGAGAAAGATAAAACTACAGAGGGTTGATAACTCGGCCATCACCTTCACGAGCATCAGTATCCACTCCATCAAGTTCATCTATGGGGCTGCGTCTTAAAAAAGCAGCTTCTATCCTCAAGGGCCTCCACCACCCAGACATACCTCCTTCACTCTGCAGGAGCTGGCAGATGAACACTTAGTGGCACAAGGACAACTTCTTCCCCTCTGCCATAAAATTAAAAAAATATATATTTTATTTAAATTTTTAAAAACCATAATAACATCAATTATAATAAATTCATATGCAGAAAATATATAAGTAAAATGCCCCCCCCATCCTCCCTCTCCCTCCCCACTAATACCCACTCTCCTCCCGCTAAATCTCCCCACTAAAAGCAAAGAAGAAAGGAGACCATCATACACAAATATGCAACTGTGAAACCAAGATGCCCACCGGAATGGATTGAGAGATCAAATCTTCAAACCAAGAATGTTTAAATATGGGTTCCATACTTTACAAAAAAATGATATTTATCCCTCAAATTATATGTTATCTTTTCAAGAGGAATATAAGATTTCATTTCAGTGTGCCATCTTTGCATTCCTAAAACTAAGTCAGATTTCCAAGTAATTGCCAAACATTTCTTAGATACAGCCAAAGCTAAATGTAAAAACAGCTCCCCGAGAAGGTGTCACTGGAGACTGAATTCTTACCCGAGGAGGTTGCCCCGAACAAGGCTGGAGAGGAATCAAAATCGGAGGCTGAATTTTCAAGGTAGGCCCAGCTTCTTCCGTTTCAGTTCCTTCTGTTGTAGCCTTTTTTTTTTAAACAGTTTGTGCTTTGGATTTCCTTGCGGCCATTTTTTGAGATCTTTAGAAGAATTTTTAAATTGTCCATTATTTTAAAAATGATTAAAAGTCAGGTTTTAATTAATTCTGCCAGGAGAGGCGTTTTCCATGTCTTCCTGTTACGCCATCATGCCACGCCCCCCGCCATCAAATTTCTGAATGGACAGTGAACCACAGACATTACCTCACTTTCTCTTATTTTTTGCAGTAATTTATTAATTTTTAAATGTAATTTATTGCAATATTTGCACTGTAATGCTACCACAAAACAACAAATTTTGTGACTTGTTCCCGAAAATAAATTCTGATTCTGAT
Source organism: Narcine bancroftii (assembly GCF_036971445.1). NCBI lineage: Eukaryota > Metazoa > Chordata > Chondrichthyes > Torpediniformes > Narcinidae > Narcine > Narcine bancroftii. Next base: position 70,619,660 of record NC_091480.1, on the reverse strand, counting down.
TCTGGGTTGCCTTAACCTTGTCTGGGCTGTTAGCATAGCAGTTAATGCAACAATGTTACAGCACCAGCGACCGGGACTGGAGTTTGAATCCCGCACTGTCTGTATGGAGCTTGTACGTTCTCCCCGTTTATGTATGGGTTTTCCCCAGGGACTCCGGTTTCCTCCTACCTTTCAAAATGGACTGAGGGGAGGTGGGGGGTATAGGTTAATTGGGTATAATTGGGCAGTATGGGGTCGTGGGCTGCTTGTCTAAATTAAATTAAACTTAAAAATTAAAATACCAAAAGAGAAAGGGTGCCACCATTCAGTGTCTCTGGAGCAGCCTGCTGCTGATCTGCTAGTGTTATTTGATATTCTCATTTTGAATTTATATTCAGATTTTGATCAACACTGTCTCTTTGCATCCCTTCTCCAATGTCACCTGTTTCTGTCACATTATGACCCATTCAAGCCCATGATGAAATAATCAGAAAGCACTTTACAAGACTTCTCATTTTTGCAACATCAGCTTTATATAGATGGATCCAGAAATAGATGAGTTACGTTCAACTTATATTCAAAATATTCTGGTTTTAAAATGAAACACAAGATTAATTTGAGAATAATATGAGCTGACTTCACTCATTTCACAAGTGATTAATGTTACCTCAAATCAACCAGTTCTTCACATTTCTCAAAGCTGCAGCCATGTATCAACTGACTGAATTCAATGCAATTTGATTAGTCAGGTTTTATTAACATGCATTCTGTGAGATGTCACCGCTGTGGCTGACAAGGGAAGACAAGACCAAAAGAGAGGGCATACAAGGAAGCAAAAATTAGAGGATTGGGAAGTTTTTAAACACTTAAAGAAGGTAACTAAAAAACTCATAAGGAGGTAAAAGATGAAGTATGAACGTAGTCTGGCAAATAATATCAAAGAGGAAATAAAAAGCTTCTTCAAGTTGATAAAGAATAAAAGAGAGTGAGAAGAGATACAGGACCACTAGGAAATGATGCTGGAGAAATAATAATGGGAGACAAGGAGATGCATAGGAACTAAATGAGTATTTGGCATCAGTCTTCATTGTGGAAGACACTAGCAGTATGTCAGACATCGGAGGGTATCAGGAAAGGGAAGTGAGTGCAGTTACTATTTCAGGGGAGAAAGTGCTCAGAAAGCTGAATGGTCTAAGGATGGATAAATCTCCTGGACCAGATGGGTTCTGAAAGAGGTAGGGGTAGAGATTGTGGAGGGGCATTGGTAATGATCTTTCAGGAACCAATAGATTCTGGCGTGGTTCTGGAGGACTGGGAAATCACAAATGTCACCACCCTGTTAGACTGACATCAGTGGTTGGGAAGATGTTGGGAGTCTATTGTAAAGGATGAGGTTACTCTGTATTTGGAGACACATGACTGGAGAGGCCAAAGCCAGCATGGTTTCCTTCAGGGAAAATCTTGCCTGACAAACCTATTGGAATTCTTTGAGGAAGTGACAAGCCGGCTGGATAAGAGAGATGCAGTGGATGTTAGTGTATTTAGATTTTCAAGAGGCATTTGACAAGGTGCCACATGAGGCTACTGAACAAGAGCCCATGATACAGCAGGAAACATACTAGTAAAAAATACAAAATGCTGCTCAGCAGGTCAGTGTCCTTAATGTAGCAAAGGTAAAAAATACACAATGGATGTTTTGTGCTTGAGCCCTTCGTCAAGGTATGAGAAAATGCCAGCAGACATCTGAACAAAAGAGTAAGGCGGGGAGGGGGAGGAGGTGGCAAAGGTAGGTGGTGTTAGGTGGAGAAAGGAGGGAGGGGACAGCAGTAATAAGGGGGAGGAGGGATGGTTGGGTGGGTAGTTGAACTGGAAAGACAGGAAAAGGGGGAGGGGAAAAGAAAATATAAGGAGAAATGCTAGCAATATAGAGCATTGGCTGATTGGCAGGAAGCAGAGAGCCGGAATGCAGGGATCATATTCCGATTGGCTGCCATTTGCTAGTGGAGTTCTACAAGGGGTCGGTGTTAGGGCCGCTTCTTTTTATGATGTATATTAATGATTTGTATGATGGAAAGAATGGCTTTATGGCCAAGTTTGCAGACTATGCTAAGGGAGGTGGAGGAGAAGGTAGTGTTGAGGAAACGGGGAGGCTGCAGTTGGACGTGGACAGATCAGGAGAATGAGCAGAGAAGTGGCAAATGAAATATAATGTCGGAAAGTGGACGGTCGTGAACTCTGGTAGAAAAAATAAACTAGCAGACTATTTTTAAATGGAGATAAAATTGAAAACAATCAAATGCAAAGGGAGTTTTCATGAAGGATAACCTGAAGATAAACTTGCAGGTTGAGATGCTGGTGAAGAAGGCAAATGCAATGTTGGTGTTCATTTCAAGAGGAATAGAATAGAACAGCAGGGATGTGATGGCCATGTTTAATAGTTGCTCAATCATTGTCTTGGAATTGTTAGAACTGGGCCCCATACTGAACAACGTAATGAGCATAATCTCCCCACATAGTTTTGGACCAATGTCCACAGTCATTTTCTCAGACAACTCATCTTGGGGGGAAAAAAATAGGTTTGCTATCAATTTTTACAGTTCCTTTAGCTAAAGTACAATACAAATCAACAATTTACAAAAAATGCATAAAGCAAAAGCTTCAAACCATTTATGAAAGGCTAATTTAGGAATAAGAAAATGATCTCTCAGTCTCAAAGCATTTTGAGGTCAAAGCATGTGGGCTTTGAAATGATTTGAGACTGAGAGATAATTTGACAAATGATGTTAAACTGAGAGATAATGTTGCAATATGCCTACTTTGTGCACACCAAGGAGATGATGATGACCAAAGGCTAGAAATTATTCACAAAATAGCTCCCAAAATATTGATACTCTGCCTGTTGAAAACCTCCTTAGCTTGGAAAACAGCAATTTTCTTGCGCAGAGGAAATGTTCGACTTAAAGTTCTCTCAAAAGAGAGTAATGCAGCAGAGTTCACCTGCTGTGTGATTTTCAATCTCATTGGTGTAAATGATCCCACTGTTTTTGATCAGTCACAAAAAAGGGTCCTGACCTAAAAAGTTGACTATTAATTTCTCTCCAAGGATGATGTCTTGACCTGTTGAGACCCTCCAACACCTTTTGGTTTGCTCAAGATTAAAGCATCTTCACTTCTTGTGTTTCTATCATTTCACGGGGAATGGGCTATTAAACTGGGCCAGTGAGGCAGCACGATTTTCAAAAGAACAGAGGAGTTATGTCTGATGGCATGGCAAATATTGATCAAGTTCACAAAAACAGAAATACATCCTCACAAGTTATTATTTGGCTGTAATAGTGTTGTGGCTCAGCCTAATGCTGTTTCTGAATGTCACAAGAGGAAAAAGAACAGTGTTTTTAATATGTTTATGCGTTCCCTAATGTTTTGTTGCACCCATTTGAGAAGATAAGCAAGGGCATCATTTTAAATGCATGATCTGAAAACGGTTACACGTGCTTCTGTTTGTGCATTTCAAAGCATTAAAGCATTTTCAAATTTGCCACGTAACTCCTGGGTTTATTTTAAAAAAATCTTGAATGGCCTTTCTCGGCTTGGAGATTGAAGTATTCACCAAGGACATTAATTAGCACAACACACTAAGGACTGTTGCTTGGCTATCATTGCAAATTGAGTTGAAATCATTGTGCAATCCTGAAACAGAATTGTTCTGGATTAATGAGTATGGCCACAGTGTGCTCTGCTTTTAATGGCTTCTTAATAATAACATTTTAAAATTCCCTGCCACAATACATCATTTTGAAAATGACTTCACAAACTGTGACTGTCTCTATGAGAATTTGAGCATCTTCAGACTATTTGCTTTGAATACAGAGGTAAACTGAATTTGGTACACATGAGAATGGCATATCTACGTGTGGGCTGGCTTGTGTGCTGTTCTTATCGATGAACACATAGCTCGCAAGCTGAGCAAGGATTATGGAAACAGGAAGAACTGATGTCAGTTACATGACAGAACCCCCTCCATTTCCAGGTATCACTTCCAATACGGTGATTTCAGATCACGCTGGGCCACTTTGAGAATTTACATGACTTAATATAGTCTTCTGCCATTCTTGGAACGGAGACCAGGAATATTAACTGAGAATGCCTGAAATGTCCAGCAGGTCAGACAACAACATCAACATAGCTGAGCAGCCAATCACATTGAAGTATTTTTGTAGACAGGAAGAATTTTTCATATAAAGACACAACAAATGCTAGAGAAACTCAGCAAGTCGTGCTGTGTCCATAAGAGATAAAGATATATAACTAACATTTTTTCCCCATTCCTTTTTACCTGAAGAAAGGCATGGGCCCAAAATATTGATTATTTTTATTAACCTCCTATGGATGCTGTGTGATCTGCTGAGTTTGGTGTGTTTTTACTACAGTTACTGCATTTGCAGATTTTCGTGTTTCACTCAAGCATTTTTCATGAGTATTTTAGACATTACTCAGGTTGGAATACGATCAAAAGAAATCGAAATATATTTTAAATTTAAATGTAGACATTCACCACAGTAACAGGCCATTTCGGCCCACAAACCCGTGCCGCCCAATCACAACCAATTAATCTGCACCCCCGGTACATTTTGAAGGGTGAGAGGAAAATGCAGCCCCTGGGGAAAACCCACACAGACGGGGGGAGAATGTACCAACTCCTTATAGACAGTGTGGGATTCGAACCCCAGTCCCGATAGCTGGCACTGTAACAGCGTTGAGCTAACCGCTACGCCAACCGTGCCACCCTATCATAAATAAAATCTCAGAAATATTCTGTCTCCTTTTTTAAAATTGCCAAGATTCATCAACAATGGTTCTCAACCTTATTCTCCACCTACAAACCTCCTTAACAACTCCTTTACTTAGTGTGGACCAGCTCTTACAAACCCATGGATTACCACTTGGTAGGGTGGCCTGCTTAAGACCACCTATGGCAGTTCTGTTTTGGTGGAAAAATATTTTGAGAATTTTCACCTTTTTTGTTGTCAAATTTACAACTTTTTTCACATATTGCTTGATTATTATCAATACCAGTAAAACTAGTCTTTTCTGATTCGTCATGGACCGCTTCCAACAAACCATGGTACATGAACCACTGGGTGAGAAATACTGGTCTAAAATATCAATGTATGACGGTTACAATTCACAAATGTAAAGTTAATTTCTCAGGGTCAAAGAGTTCCCTAAGTCGTAATTGTGGAGCAGGATCTCATATAAAAAATAGATTTGTAAAATATTTCACAGCAGGTCTGGTTTGTAAATAGCTTAAGTCATTTATTTTGGTCCCATGAAAGATGACTGGAAGAATTCTGGCCAGGGAAGAAGGTTGTATCATTACATTAATTATGCTAAGAATTATTGCATAAAAATTCAATTACATCATGCTGTTATATTTTTTCAGCATTAAGTAATTACAAATGAATTTTCATTTGAGTGAAGCACAATAATGAGCTGTCTCCAGTCCTTGCTTCTGCCTCCATCACTGTTAAGTAGATGCCAGCCTATTTCTTCCCCTGTTTCCAACACAAGACTCAAAAAGAACAGAAACCTACTGTAGGGTGTTTGTAGGTCTCTGACATCCTTGCTCGGCTCTCCACCATTCTGTAGCTTCAGGGCTGATCAGACTTCCCAAATTTGGCTCCAGCAAAGGAGTTTGGACCTTGGTTGCAATTGATTTTTGATGTAGAGGGCCATGATTAATGGTTAATCTCTCACCAAATCTATGCCCAGTTGAACGCATGGGTTTAGATGTGCAAAGATCTAGCAGGTCTGTTAGAAGCATGAAATACTACATTACAGTACACTACAGGTTCTTCGGCCCTTGATATTGTGCCTATCTATGTATTCCTATCAAAAAACATACTAAACCCTCCCTACCTCATGACACTTTACGTTTTGTTCATTCATGTGCCTGTCTAAGAGTCTCTTTAAAGCCCCTAATGTTTCAGCCTCCACCACCACCCCTAGCAGTGCATTCCAGGCACCCACCACTCTCTGTGAAAAACTTACCACTGATGTCTCCCCTAAACATTCCTCCCTTCACTTTGTACAGATGTTTGCTACTGCCAGCCTGGAAAAAAAGGCCTCTCAGAATCTTGTAGACCTCTATTAAGTCACCTCTCATCCTTCTCTCCAAATAAGACATTTTCCAATCCTGGCAACATGCTGGTAAATCTCCTCTGCACCCTTTCTTCTGCACCCTCTCTATAGGTTCCACATCCTTCCTATAATGAGATGAGGAATATAGATGTCAAAGATAATTAGTTTCACAATCATTACTGCCCAAAATCCAGGACTGACATGATGAATCAAATGAAATCGCAGTGAGAATTTTGTTTTTCATTCAAGCAACTTGGCTTCGCAGGCTAAGTGAACACTTAATTGCCAATCCCTAATTGCCCTTGAGAAGGTGGTGGTTAGCTGCCTTCTTGAACTACTGCAGCCCACAATGCTGTTTAGGGAGGGTGGGATCAGACTTCGACACAGCAGAAGTGAAGGAATTGTTTCCAAGTCAGGATGGTGTATGGCCTGGGGGCAACTTCAAGGTCAGTGGTTCTCAACCTTTTTCTTTCCACTCACATACCACGTTAAGTAATCCCTATGCCATCAGTGCTTTGATCGTATTCCAAGGGATTACTTAAGGTGGTGTGTGGGTGGAAAGAAAAAGTTTGAAAACCACTGCTTTAATTGTACCTAATTGACTCGTTATGTGCATGGTTTCATAACTCCAAAGGAAATGAGCTAATGACAATTTTTCTCAAGCAAAATATTTCAATAACAATTGGGTCTAGAGCAGTGATTCTCAACTTTCCCTTCCCACTCACATATCACCTTCAGGAATCCCGTACTAATCACAGAGCACTGGTGGCTTAGGGAATACTTAAAATGGGATGTGAGTGGAAAGAAAAAGGTTGAGAATCACTGTTCTAGGTGTTGGTGTTAAATGGGTGGTTGTATGTCTGCATGTTTTGTACCGAGGACCAGAGAACGCTGTTTTGTCAGGCTGTAATTGTGTAATCAGTTGATAATAAACTTGGCTTGAATGGCTGCAGACACTGTGAATGCAGTGCAATGCCTAAAATTGCTGGAGAAACTCAGCAGGTCATGCAGCATCTATAGGAAGAAAAGGGTAACCAACGAATCGGGCCCAAGCCCTTCATCAAGATATGAGCAAAAAGTAAGCAGGCACCTGAATAAAAAGGTGCAGGGGGAAAGGAGAGGAGGGAGGAAGGGGCAGGGGGAGGCTAACAGGGAGATATGGGTGAGAGGGTAGAAGAGAAAAAAGTTGAGAAGTGACGGGGAGGCAGTAGCTCTCTGAATGGAGAGGGAAGGGAGTGGGTATTTTAAGGAACAAGAAATAATTCTTTATCAAGAAACTAGTTTATTGTGTTTATGACATCCTTTGTTCATGATGGGATGGCAGGATGGAAAGAAAGTGAGAAAATATACAGCATATGTATCAGAATGATGTCATTCACAAATAATGTGATAAACCACAGTGACTCCATCTATCTCTGTGCTACATAATTTCAAATGTGGTTTGTAATTATATCAACTTATGGTATCATCTTTATCATTAACAGAAGGAGCCATACATCCAATATCCCCACAGAATATTTCAGAAACCTTTGCAGTAGAGGAAGGGAAATGGCCCTGCAATCAGAATGAGAATAAACTACCTTGTTTCAATTTAACATTACAGATTAATTTAAAAAAAAAATTAAATTTAGACGTACACCATGAATCCAGGCCTTTTCGACCCTTGGGCCTGTGCCACCCAATTGACCTACAACCTCCAGTATGTTTTTTGAAGGGTGGGAGGAAACCGAAGCCCCCGGAGGAAACCCACACAGACACAGGGAGAACGTACAAACTCCTTACAGACAGCATGGGATTCAAAACCCAGTCCCGATCGCTGGTGCTGTAACAGCATTGTGCTAATTGCTTCACTAACCATGCCATTCCATTAATTCAAAACATTTCAACATACAGCACTGTAATAGCCCAATTTGGCCCTACAAATCTGTGCCACACTAGTCACATCCCATTAACCCACACTCCGGTACGTTTATGAAGGGTGGGAGGAAACCGGAGCTTTTGGAGGAAACCCATGCAGACACGGGAAGAACATACAAACTCATTACAGACAGCGTGGGATTTGAACCCAGGTCCGGTCCTGATCACTGGCACTGTAAAGGTGTTGCACTAACCATTACGCTAACCGTACCACCCTAATGTTGTTTCTTTCATTGTAAAAAAGAAACTTGGGTTCTTTTAAAACAACTATACTTTATTAATTAAAGAACTCACTCAGGACTGTGTGGAGACATCCATCTTGAATCCAACTAAAGCTGCAACAAACTCATTGTCAGGAGGATAACTTGCACTCTTATCACTACATCCCCTTTCCTTGAGATGTTTAATCTAACAACATGATACACTAATACAGTATTCATTTCATTTTAAAATTAAATACAAATGTTAAAACAACATCAGCAGCACAAACGTGTTAAGTGAGCAGCTCTTTTTCTTTTAGTGATTCAGTCTGTCAGGTGCTTTGATAACACATGTGGATCTTCTTAACACAGGGGCGTGTGTCGGCTCTGCTGGTCCACTACGTTTAACACTGGTGTTGTTTCCTCTGTTGCTGTGCAGGCTGGATCTTATGCATTTGTCTATTCCTGCAGTGTCTCTTGCATTTTCAACAGGCTCCTTAGATTCCTTCTCAGTATTTGACCATCCTCTGTTCTGTTCTGACCTTGGATTTACTTCCTTCAGAACAGTAGCCTTTTTGTCCAAATTATTGGAATCTCTGAGTCTCACTGTGTCATGTTGTGCCTGTGGCCCCTAAGCTTCTTGCTGACTTGTCATAGTTTGCTTTTTGTCTCCATTGCAGACGCTTTTGTTTCCGTTTGACATCTCTGTTCTTGTTTAGGTCTGCAGAGTAGGGAAGTGTGGTGTGTAGTCTACATTCCATCAGAAGCTCAGCGGGTGACATGCCATGTACAAGTGACGAAGCTCGGTAACTCGATAGAGCTCAATACGGATCTGAGCCACTGTCTTTTGCTTTCTTTAGCAACTGTTTAACTATGTGAACTCCTTTCTTTGCTTTACTGTTTGACTGTGGATGCAGAGGACTTGAAGTCACATGTCAAAACTCATACTCCTGCAAAATTCTGGAATTCTCTACAACTGTCGCATGGTCCATTGTCAATGCAGATGATTTGAAGAATTCCGTGTCTGGCAAAGATCAATTTCATATATTTGATCACAATTAAGTTAACTATTTATTGGTATATTGAAACTAATGCTTCTAAATGAACACAAATATGTGTTTTTGGACAATTCCACTTCAGAATATAAGAAAAATCAGAAAGAAAGGCATTCATCTTCTCCTGTTTCTTATGACTTGAAGCCAGACATACTTAAGGATTTGTCTGACTACAAATCTATGACATCAGACATATAGCCAAGACAACCTGATTATAACAATCAGATGTTGTGGCCTTGGTTAAACTTGGACCTTATTATCAAAGTACAAAGTTCTTCATTGTTGTAACTGCAATAAAATATATATTTTTTATTCCATCAGGGCATTACTGCAAGATAGGTTCAGTTATTTTCACTTTGATTTGGGATAGAGACCGTATTTGAAAGAAGGACTTCAATAGAGGAATAGCCTGGAATCTCAATAACGCAATGCTATTTTCCCCACCTTTGCTATTCCGGCTCAATTTTGCAAAACCGTGATTCTTAGGCACAAACTTGGCATGCAACTGAAGTTTTATTTGGGCTAATATCTATATAAGTTTGATGGGCAATTAATAACCACAAGCAGACTTGAAGCGAGTGATAAAAGGCTTTAATAACCTGAAACGACAGGCAGGTCTTCACATGTTGCTGGCCCGGTTCCAAGGCTGATATGAAGGGGGAATGACTAGGGTGAGTTAGCCTTTATTGGGGAATCATATGGAGAGGAGTTACAGGGTTGGGGTTGGGCCAGCCTATACAGTATGGTAACGTCATGCATTCAATACCATGTGTTCTACCACATAGTTGTTGGTTTCTCACATACTTAAGTATGGATTGACTTGCCTGGATATCAAGCAAAACCATGCTTTTCACTATCTCACAGTGCAACAGTAAACAAATTACCAATATTCCACTGAACCCAGATGAGTACAGTGCCCCCCCTTAATGTTTGTGATACTCACTTTTTTCCTTTATTTGCTCCTGTGCTCCACAGTTTTAAATTTGTAATCAAACAATTCACATCTGATTAAAGTGCACATTCCAGATTTTATTCAAGGTTATTTGTATACATTTTGGTTTGACCATGAAGAAATTATGGCACATTTTATAGAGTCCCCTCATTTCAGGGCACCATAATGTTTGGGACATTTGGCTTCTCAGGTGCTGTGAGTACTCATGTCTGTTTAATTGCTTCATGGGTGCAGGTAGAAGAGAGCTAGACTTCCTTCTAAACTTTTGATCACCTTTGGAGTCTGTAGTTGCCATTTTTCAACACGAGGACCAGAGTTGTCCCAATGAAAGTCAAAGAAGCCGTAATGAGGGTGAAAAACAAGAATAAAACAATAAGAGACATCGCCCAAACCTGAGGATTACCAAAATTAACAGTTTGGAACATCATTAAGAAGAGAGAGTGTACTGGTGAGCTCAGTAATCACAATGGGACTGGTATTCCAAGGAAGATCTCCACTGCTGATGTCAGAAGAATTCTCATCATAATGAAGAAAAATCCCTAAATGTATATGTGACAGATCAGGAGGCAAGTGTGGATGTGTCAATGACAACTTTCTGCAAAAGACTTCATGAACAGAAATAGAGAGTCTACACTGCAAGATGTAAACCAAGGCAAAGGTAATATACTTTGGATCTTGGGCAGTTCCTTTACGCCTCCACACTTTGCTCTTGCCATCTTTGCTCTTGTCGGTCTCATCTGTCCACAAGACCTTTTTTTTTCAGAATTCTGCAGGTTCTTTTAAATACTTCTTGGCAAACTGTGACCTGGCCATCCTGTTTCTGTGATGAACTAGTGATTTGCATCTTCCAATGTACCCTCTGTATTTCTGTTCATGAAGTCTTCTGCGGACAGTTGTCATTGCCACATCCACACCTGCCTCCTGAAGAGTGTGTCTCATCTGTCGGACAGATGGGGATTTTTCTTCACTGTAATGAGAATTCTTCTGACATCAGCAGTGGAGATCTTCCTTGGAATACCAGTCCCATTGCAATTACTGAGCTCACCAGTACACTCTTAATGATGTTCCAAACGGTTGATTTTGATAATCTTCAAGTTTGGGTGATGTCTCTTACTGTTTTATTCTTAATGCCATCTTTCACTTTCATTGGCAAAACTCTGGTCCTCATGTTGAAAAATGGCAACCACAGACTCGAAAGGTGATCATAAGCTTAGAAGGAAGTCTAGCTCTCTTCTACCTGCACCAATGAAGCAATTAAACAGACCTGAGTACTCACAGCACCTGAGAAGCCAAATGGTGTCCTGAAATGAGGGGAGTGAGTATTCCTAAAAGGTGCTGTAATTTCTACAAACCAAAGTGTACACAAATCACCTTGAATAAAATCTGGAATGTTTCACTTTCATTACATGTGAATTATTTTATTACAAATTTAAAACTGTGGAGCACAGGGGCAAATATGGGAAGAAAAAAGTGTCTTTGTCTCAAACATTATGGAGGGCACTGTATGTTAGAACTCTTAAGCCTAAATCACTCGGGATAACAAACAATGAACAAATGCTTTGTTGACTGATACATATTATATTTCCTGCACGTATCTATCTAATAATAGGCTGATAGTCAGCAAAGGTCACATTGATTGTGGGCCATGCTCGCCGAGGGTGGCTCACCCTACTTCGAGCCTTTTTACTTCTTTTCTAATAGTTCTTACCCTTCTGGATACAAACCATCTCATGTCCATCTCTAGTTGCTTCCAGAGATGAAAGTCACCATTTCTTTCCACAGCAGAATTCCTTCCTATAGTTGTTATTCTAAACCACTGCCTTTCTTCTTATTCCGCCAATAAATGCACTACTGGCAATTCTTATTGTGTTTTATTTTAAAAAAGCTTTGTTTTAAAAGATTTTCAACCATGACATAGAATCATTTGAGTCATTTAGAACAGACTCGCGGTTTCTGGAAATCTGAGAGACAACCAGATAATGCAGGCATAAAAACTCAGCATCGGTGGAAAAACATTCAGGTTGAAGATAATTTACGCTTCACTTACTGGCTCATCTGGTTTGCTGGGTCAGCCATCATCCCTCACCCTCTGCCTCCCTCTTCAGCACCTCTTCTCCAATGTCTTCTACTCATCAGGATTGTGCTACAGATTTCACACATGGAGCTTTAGCCTCATCTGTTTAAAATGTTTGGAACAGGGAGACTAATTGGGATGAAAAGGTTGCTTTTTATTTGTTCTTTGGTAGCAAGTTTTTCAAATGTTTGCAGCAGGGGAAATCAAAGCAGCTGAGGCTGACAGTCTCTATTTTCAGCCACAAGCCACAATCTATCACAGAGCACTAGAGAACACATTCCACATCCCAGGCTCAATCTGTTGACTACAGATGATGCAAGGAAGACTTATGAAATTGCAGCAATGATTGCAGGGCAAAGACTAATTCTTCATTGTCACTGTTATCTGAATGCAAAGCTTCTGTCGGGCACTTACAAAATTGTATGGTCTGTGGGGCTCGGTGAACATGACAGCGATCAACCTCATCATTTGAGGGTCAGTAGATTGACATTGAAATCTACAATGGTCGAATTTATCTTAGAAATTTCAGGAGCTAAGGATGTTTGCAGCTTATTGATCCTTTGTAAGGTCCAAATACAATTCTTTCACAAGCACAAGGGAGCTGGTTAGAGATTTTGGTAAGGTTCAGTCTAATAATTGCATCAAAATATTACCCTAGGTGTTTAGTGGGTTTTGTGAAAATTTCCACACAGAATAGTGGCTTAATAAGGAATAGGATGTCTGGGGTTTTCCTACAGACTGAAGCTGTCATTCAGCCTGTGTTTGGTTTGTCCCCAGTGTAGAAGACATCACATGTAAACACAGAACACGATACGCAAGCAGAAAGACTGGTAAGTGAATTGCTGCTTCACCTTGAAGAATTGTTCAGGTCAGGGGCGAGCAACCTTTTTCTTAAAACTAACATTCCATCTTAAATATTCCCTATGCCATAAGTGCTCTGTGATTAGTAAAGGATTACTTAAGGTGGTATGTGAGTGGAAAGAAAAAGTTTGAAAACTACTGTTTTAATCGTCCCTCATTGACTCGTTATGTGCACGGTTTCAGAACTCCAAAGGAAATGGGCCAATGACAATTTTTCTCAAGCAAAATATTTCAGTAACAATTGGGTCCAGAGCAGTGATTCTCAACCTTCCCTTCCCACTCACATACCACCTTAAGTAATCCCTTACTAATCACAGAGCGCTTATGGCATAGGGATTCTCTTATCTTTGGCTTGGCTTCGCGGACGAAGATTTATGGAGGGGGTAATTGTCCACATCAGCTGCAGGCTCGTTTGTGGCTGACAAATCCGATGCGGGACAGGCAGACACGGTTGCAGCGGTTGCAGGGGAAAATTGGTTGGTTGGGGTTGGGTGTTGGGTTTTTCCTCCTTTGCCTTTTGTCAGTGAGGTGGGCTCTGCGGTCTTCTTCAAAGGAAGTTGCTGCCCGCCAAACTGTGAGGCGCCAAGATGCACGGTTTGAGGCGATATCAGCCCACTGGCGGTGGTCAATGTGGCAGGCACCAAGAGATTCCTTTAGGCAGTCCTTGTACCTTTTCTTTGGTGCACCTCTGTCATGGTGGCCAGTGGAGAGCTCGCCATATAACACGATCTTGGGAAGGCGATGGTCCTCCATTCTGGAGACGTGACCCACCCAGCGCAGCTGGATCTTCAGCAGCGTGGACTCAATGCTGTCGACCTCTGCCATCTCTACTTCGACGTTAGGGATGAAAGCGCTCCAATGAATGTTGAGGATGGAGCGGAGACAACGCTGGTGGAAGCGTTCTAGGAGCCGTAGGTGATGCCGGTAGAGGACCCATGATTCGGAGCCGAACAGGAGTGTGGGTATGACAACGGCTCTGTATACGCTTATCTTTGTGAGGTTTTTCAGTTGGTTGTTTTTCCAGACTCTTTTGTGTAGTCTTCCAAAGGCGCTATTTGCCTTGGCGAGTCTGTTGTCTATCTCATTGTCGATCCTTGCATCTGATGAAATGGTGCAGCCGAGATAGGTAAACTGGTTGACCGTTTTGAGTTTTGTGTGCCCGATGAAGATGTGGGAGGGCTGGTAGTCATGGTGGGGAGCTGGCTGATGGAGGACCTCCGTTTTCTTCAGGCTGACTTTCCGCAAAACAGGACGTCAAGCGCTGAAGAGCTGGCTTAAGGTGCAAAGTGACTTTTTTTAAAAAAAGGTTATCCACCCCTGGTTTCGGTCACGGGTGATGAGCAGGGAAGACATCTGCAACCATAGGGGCAAGGAAACCTCTGTTCTGGAACTCATCTTTAATTAGATGTTTCTTATGTTCAGGAGGCAGTGGGTTTGGCTCTTCTTTAGAAAAGGAAGAATTTTGGCTACCATGCTGTACAGAGAAAGAGTATTGACAGGACAAATTAAATTGGTATTCTGACACTTTCTTTGATTAGGAACTGCACAACTACTCTAATAAACATTCCAACATTTATTTCAGTTGAGTAGCTCCTGAGGGATATAAAGCAAGAAATGTAGATTTAACAAACGTGTAGAGGTTCCATGATTTTCATCACCACATCAATTCTCTAAAATAAAGTAAGAAAATGCTGCAACTTGGCACCATGCTCTATGATGCTGGTACATTTCCCATTGTTTCTGGATCTGATTAATTTATTTTTAGTGGCAAAATGAAACAAATGTGCTAATGGCATTATCTGTGTTATCCTTTCACCATGAGGTGTCAGAAGCAAATCTCATTTCCATTTCTTAAAGTTGCAAACTTAAACCATTGAAGAATTTTCCACTGAAAAACCTTGTTTATGTTGACAAGTTCTGAGAGTTGCATAATTTGTTTGAAGTCAGTTTATGTGCAGACTTCGTTCAACCTTTCTTACTCCCCTCCTTTCCACTACTGGAGCCCATCATCAATCTTGAGTTCCATTCCTCAAATGCTCTTTTTGTCAATCTATAGCATCTGCATTGCTAAGCATCTTATCCTATACCAAGTCATTCATCTATCTCTTTTCTCCTTGCTTAATAAAAGAAGACTTAACATTTTTCAGTATATTCATTTTAACATGGCATTCAAATGGCATTCCTCTCTGCTCACTGTCTCTTGGATAAAAATGTTTGCTCTTTTAACCATCCAACAATTACAGACAGAAACAGACCAGTTTGGCCCTTCTAGTCCATACTGAACACCTTCTCCCACCTAGTCCCATGACCTGCACTCACCCCATAACCTTCCATACCTCTCTTGTTCTATCCAACTTTCCCTTACATACTTACATATTAAAATTGAGCCCGCATCTACCACTTTGGCCAGAAGCTCATTCCACATCCCAATCACCCTCTGAGTGAAGAAATTCCCTCTCATGTTCCCCCTTTACTTTTCCCCTTTCAATCTCAATCCATGTCCTCTTGTTTGAATCTCCCCCACTCTCAATGGAAAAAAGCCTGAGCACATTGACTCTATCTGTCCCCATTGACTCTAGCTGTCCCCCTTATAATTTTAAATACCTCTATCAAATCACCTCTCAATTTCCTACACTACAGGGAGTAAAGACCCAGCCTGTTTAACCTTTCCATGTAGCTCAAACCCTGAAACCCAGGCAACGTAAATCTTCTCTGCACTCTCTCTATTTTGTTGATGCTCTTCCTATAATTCAGTGACCAAAACTGCACTCAATATTCCAAATTTGGCCTCACCAATACCTTGTACAACTTCAACATGACATCCCAACTCCTGCATTCAATACTCTGATTTATGAAGGCCAACATTCCAAAATCTTTCTTCACCACGCTATCTACATGTGACTCCACTTTCAGGGAAAGTTCTACTGCACTCCTCAATTGTCCACCATTTAACATGTATGACCTGTTTTGATTAGTCCTACCAAAATGTACCGCCTCACTCTTATCAGTATTAAACTCCATCTGCCATCTTTCAGCCCTTTCTTCTAACTGTCCTATATTCCACTGAAAGCTTTGAAAACCTTCCTCACTGTCAACAACACCACCAATCTTAGTCTCATTTGCATACTTACTAATACAATTTACCACCCTATCATCTAGATTGTTAATATATGTGACAAATAACAATGGACCCAGTACCGCTCCCTGAGGCACTCCACTCGTCACCAGCTTCTAAGTTGACAAACAATTTTCCACCACTACTCTCTGGCATCTCCCATCCAACCATTGTTGAATCCAGTTCACTATTTCAACATTAATACCTAATGATTGAACTTCCCTAACTAACCTCTTATGCGGAACCTTGTCAAAGTCCTTACTAAAGTCCATATAGACAACATCCACAGCCTTCCCCTCATCAACCTTCTTAGTAACTGCCTCATTTGACAAACTCCAACCCATCCAGTCCTTTTACAGAATGGGTGTCCCAGTAAATGTGTGGAAAGTTAAAATCTCCAACATGCTTACTACACATATATGCTATCTCCTTACAAATGGGTTCCTCTAATTCCCTCAGCCCATTGATATACCCCTCATTAGTGTTTCCTCGCTTCCACCCAAATCGCCTCACTGGACGAGCCCTCCAATCTATCCTGCCATAGCACCGCTGTAATGTTTTCTCTAACAAGCAATGCGACTCCTCCACCTTTTATCCCCCCTGTTCTATCATACTTAAAACAACAGAATCCTGGAATATTTAGCTGCCAAACATGCCCCTCCTGCAACCAAGTTTCACTGATGGCTACAATATCATATTTCCAAGTGTCAATCCATGCTCTAAGCTCATCCACCTTTATTACAATGCTCCTTGCATTGAAATATATACACTTGAGAGAATGTCCCCCACATTCACTCCTCTGATTACCATCTACTTTTACCACCCCCTTTCTTTAACTTTAACAATTTCATTCCTCTCTCCCTTCAAATCTAGTTGACCTTCTACCCTAATCTCCATACTCTCATTCTGTTTTCCACCCCCCTGCCAATCTAGTTTAAACCCTTCCCCTCCAGTTCAGGTGCAGCACATCCTATTTGTACAGATCAGACCTTCCCCAGAAGAGTTCCCATGATCCACAAATATGAACCCCTTCCCCCTGCACCAACTCTTTAGCCACACATCCATCCACCACATCTTTCTATTCCTATCCTCGTGAGTGTGTGGCACAGGCATTACCACCCTGAGGTCCTGCTTTTGAACTTCTTCCCTAACTCCCTATACTCTTCCTTCAGGACCTCATCCCCACTCCTATCTATGTCATTGGTCCCCACATGGACCATGACATCTGGCTTCTCCCCCTCCCCCTCCAGAATGCTGTGTACTTGATCAGAGATGTCCCTGAACCTGGCATCTGGGAGACAACATACCACCCAGAAGCCTCGATCTCATCCAGAAAACCACCTATCTACTCCTCTAACCAATGAATTCCCAATCACTATTGCTCACGTCTTCTCCCCCCTTTCCTTCTGAGCCAGGGGGCCAGCCTCTGCACAGGAGACATGACCACCTCGACGTGTCATTTGTAGGTCTTCACCAAAAGTATCCAAAACGGTATACCTGTTGTTGATGGGAACAGCCTCAGGGATACCCTGCACTGTCTGCATCTTAACCTTCCCCTTCCCCTTCCCTCTCCTGGCATTCACCCATCTACCTCCCTGATTTATAGTGGTGACTGCCTCCCTGACAATCCTGTCTGGCACTGCCTCTGCCTCCCTCAAGATCTGCAGTTCATCCAACTCCTGCTCCAGTTTCCTAACAGGGGTTGTAAGGAGCTGCATGTGAATGCACCGTCTGCAGGTGTAATCGTCAGGGACAGGTATATTGTCCAGATTTCCCATATCCTGCAACCCGAGCAACTTACTGCCCTAGCTGGGACCACCATGCATCCTCCCACCTCTGCTCATGAATGTTGAAAGGCATAGGCAGAGCAGATGTAGAAAGGTTGTTTCCCATGGTGGAAGAACCTAAGACAAGAGGGCACAACTTCAGGATTGATGGCATCTGCTAAGAGCAGAAATGAATAGGAATTTTGTCAGAGGGTGGTAAATCTGTGGAATTTGTTGTCACAGATGGTTGTGGATGCCAGGTCACTTAAGGGAAAGATTGATAGGTTCTTGATTAGCCAAGGCATCAAAGGTTGTAGGAAGAAGGTTGGGCAGTGGGACTGAATGGGAAAATGAATCAGCTCACGGTTAAATGGTGGGGAAGGCTTGATGGACTGAATGGCCTGTTTCTGCTCCTATATCCTATGGTCTGGTAGTCTATAATGACCTTAAATATTGTATATACTTATGTATAGTTGATCCCGCATAATAGTCTACTCCCCTTCCACCTTTTCTGGCCCCAAAATCGCGTTTTCTGCATGACCCATGTAAAAGTCGACCCACCTATTTTTGGCCCCGACTGCCCGTCCACCTGAACTCCTGACACCCTGACCATGAAACCTTGCCTTGGCTGCTCCGCCCTTCTGAGCTCTCGATGCCCTCACCGCTCACCCATCCGAGATCCCAATGCCCTGAACGCGGACTTACCATCTGATTCTGCCCAGACAAGCTCCCGATGCCCCAAGAGCAAACCTTTGCCTTGGTCACCTGCCCATCGGAGCTGCTGATGCACCAACAGCGGACCCGTAGCGCGTTGAATGACTCAAAGACTTGTAGATTCAAACCAAGGCTTTTATTACCAAATGACTGGAGTGTAGTACATCGAGGTCGACCAGTCCAGACTGACCTGGATCTGCTTAGGTGCATCACCTTGTGACCTGGCCAGTAGGTGTGGCTATGACTCTCAGCCAATCATTAGCACTATATACAAATATATACAGAGGTGATAGGATCCCATACCACCACAGGACCCTTGTCCCGGATACCTGGCGTCCAGAGCTCCTGATGCCCCACTGCAGATCCTCACCCCAGCTGCTCACCCACCAGATGTCCTGATGCCCCAGCCACAGACTCTCTCCTTGGCCTGGCCAAGTTCCCAATGCCCCGAACACAAACTTACTATCTGGTCCTGGCCATCTAAGCTCCCAAACCTTTGATCGACACAGGTACTTACCGTGGTCAAAGGTATAACCCATGTAAAAGTCAACCCCTAAAAATTTGACCTGAAACTTTGGTCCAAAAAGCTCAACTATTACCCGAGTAAGTATAGCATTTATCTCCTCCAAAACTGTCACTTTGATCTTCTCTTCATTTGCTTATCTCTTCTTCATTTTTCAGGATCTGGGCATTACTGGTAAGACCCCTTTACAATCCCTTGTTGTCCTTTTGGTGAAGGTACTTTCACAATGCTGTGGATGGGGTTTTCCAAGGTAAACTTTTGTGATCAATTGTGTTGATCTGAAAAACAGAATGGAGCAGTAATGTACAAAGAGACATCTGTTGCTCATCAATCCAAATAAAATGATACATTAGGTCCATGAAGCTTTTAATAGTCTGGTGAAGATTGATTGTATATCAAGCGATTATGTCCATCAGGATAAAGTATTCTTTTATTAACAGCCAAAATGGAAATAAAATCAGGAAGGATGCAGATGAAGGTACAGGTTAGGATTCATTATTCAGAGATAGTATTGCTGGGCTTGTCTCCATATGGACCATTTATTAAATATGACAGATGCTCATTAAGAAATTGAGCAAAATTAAAATATAAAGACCAGGTTCATTTTTGTCTTTGCTTTTCATGCTGTGCCTGTAAAAATGGCCCCTAAGGAATCTATTCAGCATAAGGGTTTAATAGGTTCCATATTAACATACTAACACTCCATCCACAAGGTTGAACTGAAGAAATGCTCTCTCAGGTATTTTTGAAATAATTTATTTGTAATTTACTATCTATATTTAGCCCTGATAGGTTGCAATTAAAATGTCATTGATGATATCTCACCATTTATTTGCCTTGAAAATCTTTACTTTGGAATGGCTATAACGATTTGTCATGACACAATGAAAATATCTTGGTAAATGTCCAAAATGTTTAATATGCTAACTCTATAGGCTGATTTGGACTAAAATTGGATTTGAAATCAAATCAGGTAGTTGAATTTATTCCAAACAAATGTGTGATGGTTATGGCCGCCTGATAGACTTTGAATGGTGAGAATTGATGGTGGTGGTGGTGGCTCTGTGAATACAGCGATGAAGGAAAGGAGACAGAGCGAAAGGGAAAGAGATAGAGAGCTGGAAAAAAGGAGATAGAGGGAAAGAGATAGAGAGAGAGAGCTGGAGGAAAGGAGCCATGGTAAGGATAGGGGAAGGGGAGATTATTTTGTGTACCGTACCATTCAGAAAGAGTTCCTTACAATTCCAAATGTTAAAGTTAATAATGTCTTAAGAACCTCATCCTGGGAAAAGCTAAGCCTTTCGTATTGATTCCAAATTTGACTTTTTCAACACAATTAATTCAAACTGACTCTGTGTGACAACATTTCAGACGCAAAGCACTGGCCAGTCAGTCTGATTTTTGGGGGAAAGTACCTCTCTGAAAACTGAAGCCTTGAAAGTTAACACTATTGTGGTTTAAAGGAGGGAAGGTGCCATGATCTTAGATAGTTGCATTTGAGTGCTACTGATGTACCATCAATTACTCAAAAGACTATGGCAGAGGAACCAATAGGCTTTTATTCACTTAAGAAAACAAGCACATCCATACTGTTCAGTTGTTGTTCACTGAGCTGCAGACGCTGTGGAACACTCACCTTTATACAGGAGCCTGTGGGGCCACAGGTACAATCGGACAATAGGTGTGCCTGACCAGACACTTATACATAACAGTGACAATTGTACCTAACATTTACTTCCATGTACATTTCAGAATTTTCACACACAGTCTGCAGCTATCAGTTGTACTCCAATGGGATGGAAGGTCCACTTGTTGCAAAAAAAATCTGTTCCTCAGAAGTTCTCAGCCATTTGATTTGGACTCTCAATAAATCAAGAGTCCTTGGTTGATTTGACAAGACTCTACAACTGGATGATACCAGGAACACTAAACATCTCCAAACAGTATGAAGGTTCTGCAGTTTAGAGGTGGGTCACTAGATGGCAACAATCAACTGTTAGGGAAAATCTGGCCACTTATTAGGTAAAAAAAGATGGACCAATCCTGGAATAAGCTGAAGGAACGGAACCTACAGTACCCTGAACTACTTAATGTGTATGTGGCAGTCATAGCATAGTATGATCATCTAGTGCTCAATACTTTTGGAATTTAAGTTAGATGTTCAAACAAAGGGATCCTTGATACTTCAGTAGACATTTTAGTCCTCATCCATTTCTTGTATTGGGGAACATCACGTGATGCAGTGAGAAGCACCACGCAACCTACCGACCCTCGTGGGATTATCTGAAAAAAGTACATTTTGACCAAAGTTAAGTTTATAACAACTATTTTAAAGTTACTTTAAAGTGATTAACAGAGAAAAAAGATGTTGCCAAAAAAAGAAAAAGCTACAAAGGTAACACCAACGAAAAAAAATTGGAAGAGAAGAAAAAAGAGAACTCGGGCCTATCTTGTCGATGAAGCAAGCTGCTGAAGTTGGTTCTGGATCCGCCGGTGAGGACCCAGTGGAGTGACCTTCCTCCAAAGCTCTTTTTGTGGTGCCCCGTAAAGATGGCACTGGTGGAAAAGTTATGACTGCATCACACATGCACGAGAAGTTGGGCTTGCGCACTGCAGAGGGGAAAAAAATTGAAAAAAAACTTTGTCTCTTAAAAGGCCACTCTGGCGTCATCACTTCTGAACAGGAGGGTAATGCTTCTCCCGTGGAAGAGGACTTAGAGGACTTTGGAATTGAAGAAGAAATGGCAAGCTCAGTAAAAGAAAGATCCAAAGGCAAGAAAAATATTTTTTTTAAATGGATAAAATTGAAGCTAAAATAGACAGACTTTCTGATGCATTGAAGAGTAATTTTAAACCTTTAACTGCAGAAATGAAGCAAGTCAGAACAGATATGACTAAATTGATCAATAATGTTTCGCAAAGAGTTGCTTCAGTGGAGGAGAAAATCCAAGATGTGCTTGAAGAAGTTCAACGTATTGAAGAAAGGTCAAATATAAATAAAGATATAATGACTGGTTAGATTTCTATGAATGAAAAGCTGTGAGAAAGTTGACATTTGGGAAAACTACAATAGAAGAAACAATCTTAAAATTGTGGGCATGTCCAAAGGCAAAAAAGGTCAAGTTGAACCAATTTTTTTTATTACAAGAATGGATACCGAAAATATTTGGAGGAGAACATTTTGAGGATGAGATTTTAAATGAGAGAGCTCCAAGAGCCTTGAGATCAAAGCCGAGTCCTAACTAGAGACTTTGATCTACCCTGATTAGATTTTTAAACTACCAGGATAGATAAACGATTCTTGGTTTCACGATGAGAATATGGACCTTCAAGTTATGAAGGGGATAAGATTTAAAAAAAATCTGGATCTGAGTCAAACTCTTTTGAAGATGAGATTTTAACCCGGTTAAGAAGGTTCTATATGATGAAGGTTATGGATTTGTTCTCCGCTACCAAGCTACTCTTAAAGTATTTTTACCAGATCAGCAGAACTTTTTTTTTAACGAGTCATGTACTGGCTGAAGAGTATGCAGAGAGCTTGTCTAAAATTCAAGTAACAAAAGGTGTTGATTTGTTGCAATAAACCTGATGTATAAAAGAGGGGCTGTTATTCCCCCTTTTTCCTTTTTTTATTCTTCTTGATGGATGAAGAAATTTCACATGGGGAAGAATTGTTGGTTAAACGGAAAAGTTTTTTCCTGTGGGGGTCTGGTTTGTTGATTTCAGACAGCTACATGTGTTTTTGTGGTTTGACCATGACCCATGAAATGGAGGGTGGTAATGTTAGTATTTCTAGCATTTTGGAGGGGGGTTTTGTTTTATTTTTATTTTTTTATAATAACCATTTATAATGTGTTCACTCTGAATAATTTTGATGCTTTTGGATTGCAGATGTTGTCATTCAGGACCAAATTAATTTGTGGGAATTCTTCCTGAATAGGAGTAATGGAAAGGAATTTTTAAAAATGTATTGATAATGAAAATGAATAAAGTAGTTAAGATTTTGAGTTTTAATATTAATGGGATTAACGGAACAATAAAAAGAAAGAACATTTTGTCCGATATTAAGAAATTGGGAATAGATATTGCTTTTTAAAAAGAGACTCATTTAATTGAAAAAGAACATTTGAAAATAAAAAGAGATTGGGTAGGTCAGGTAGTTTTTTTCTTTGTTTAATTCTAAAGCTAGAGGAGTGGCAATAATGATATATGGAGAAGAATACATCCTAAAAACAGGGATTATTCTTTTTATTCTAGTAGATTTGATACATATTCTAGAATTGACTTGTTTTGGTTTGGCTCAAAATCAATCAAGAGTTTTGAATATTAATTATAAAACCAGAATTTTATCTGATCATTTGCCATTATTGATTGAATTGGAATTTTCTGAAAAACAACACTCAGTATATAGATGGAGATTAAATTGTTTATTATTGAAAAGGGAAGATTTTTGTTTTTTTATGACAACATATAGAATTGTTTTGTGATACAAATTTACATTCAACAGAAGATAAGTTTATTATTTGGGATGCATTAAAATTTTATTTACAAGGACAAATTATGTTATATTTCAAAAATTAAAAAGGAATATATGAAAGAGATAAATTAGAAAAAGAAATAACAATATTGGAAAAATAAATTCTAAAATCATCTTCAGAGAACAAATATAGAAGTTTAATTAATAAGAAATTACAAAATAATACAATGCTAACCTATTGAACAGAGAAAATGATATTACAGTCTAAGCAGAAATATTATGAACTAGGAGAATGATCACATAAAGTTTTAGCTTGGCAATTAAAAGCGGAACAATCGTCTAAACCAATTAGTGCAATACAACAGGATAACAGTGAAGTGACATTTAAAGCACAAAAAATAAATGAAATATTTAAAGAATTTTATGAAAAATTATATCCATTTGAATCATTACATGATGAAATGGCTATAGATAAATATTTGTCACAAATATTACTACCAAGTTTAACTGAAGTAGGTATGGATGATTTAGATAGTCCTTTTACTGAACAAGAAGTTTATGATGCACTTAATTGTTTACAGAGTAATAAATCTCCAGGAGAGGATGGGTTTCCAGTTGAATTTTTTCAAAGAATTTAAAGATTTATTGATTCCTCTATTTATGAAGGTAACAGAACAAGCTTTCAAACTGCATTATGTTCCAGAAACTTTTTCGATGGCAACAATTATGATTATTCCTAAAAAAAGATAGAGACCCATTAAAACCAGCTTCATATAAAAACCTATATCATTATTAAATGTTGATTATTATAAAATGATAGCAAAAATGTTAGTGAATAGTTTTAATGATTTCCTGAATTAATAAATATGGACCAGACAGATTTTGTTAAAAATAGACAAATGTCAGAAAATATAGTAAGGTTATTAAGTTATAACTCACTGAGCACAGAAGAAAAAAAAGATTTGAGTATAATAGTGGCTTCAGTTGCAGAAAAAGCTTTTGATAGGTTAGAATCGGAATTTTTATTTAAAGTCTTGAGTAAATTTGGTTTTGGATTGAATTTTGTAAATTGCATTAAGGCATTAAATAAAAATCCTAAAGCCAAAGTAATAACAAATGGACAGATATCTCAATCTTTTAACGAGATCAAGTAGACAAGGATGTTCTGTCTCTCCAGCTTTGTTTGCTTTAGCTATAGAGCCACTTGCACAAAAGATTCAAAATGATCAACAGTTGAAAGGGTTTGTAATAAATCAGACTGAACATAAAATTAGTTTATTTGCTGATGATGTGTTAGTGCATTTAACTCAACCACAATTATCATTACCTAGACTTTATAGTCAGTTGTTAAGGTATGGAGAAGTTTCAGGGTATAAAATAAACTGGGATAAAAGTGAAGTAATGGAATTGGTACAAGGAGATTATTCACAATGTCGAAAAGAAGTTCGATTGTAGGGGACAGATAAGATTAAATATTAAGGTATACGTATTGATAATAATTTGAAAAATCTATATTAATTAAATTATTTTCCAATATTTAAGAAGATAGGTGAAGATTTAAAAATATTGGTGAATTTGCCTATCACTTTAATTGGAAGAGCTAATTGTATTAAAATTAATATTTTTCTTTACTTATCTTTATACCTGAAAACTTTTTTCAGGATTTAAATAAACAAGTTAGGAAATTTATTTGGAAAGGAAAAATAGCAAGAAAATTATTAGAAGTGTCACCATGGAAATATGAATTAGGAGGGTTACAACTTCCTAATTTTATGGATTATTATAAGGCAGCACAATTAAAATTTCTTGTTTCTTTGTTTGTAAAATTTAAACCATCTTGGGTGGAAATTGAATTAAATAAAATTGGAGAAATCATATCAGAAGAGTTCATTTATAAATGGGAACCAAAATTAATAACAATGGATAAAGATGTTCCAATATTGAAGCACTAACTTAATATCTGGAATAAAGTTAAATTAGAAATTGATGGAAATCTTATATCATTAAAACACCATTAATTAATCCTCTCTTAATTTTTTCAAAAGAGAATCTTTTTTTTTGACTATTTGGAATAAGAAAAGAATTTCTAAATTGGGAGAATGTTATGATAATGACATATTGATGTCATTTGATCAATTAAAAATTAAATATGATATTCCTCGCAGCACACTATTGTTATTTTCAATTAAGAACCTATTTAAGAGAGAAGTTAGGATCTGAAATGATTGTAAAAAATCTTACAGATTTGGAATTAATTATTGTTGATGAAATGACTAAAAAATTCATTTCAATAGCCTATATGTTGTTATAAGAACAAACACCTAAAGTAGGTTTGTTTAATTCAAAGGAAAGAGATTTAAACATAACAGCAGATCAGCAGGTTTGGCAAGATCTATGAAAAGAAGTTATGTCGAACACTATTCATGTAAGGCATAGGTTACTCCATTATCATTTTTTTTACATTCATTATATATTACACCTCAGAAACTGAATAGATGGAGATTGGATACATCGGACCAATGTTTTAGATGTGGAAAGGAAGTTGGAGCTTTTGTTCACTCTACATGGTCTTGTTCGAAGGTTAAACCTTTTTGGATTTCTGTTAGTAAGTTCTTACAACTGGTGTTTTTCCATTAAAACTTGAATTATTTTTGCTGGGAAATTTTGAGAATTTAACTCCGAAATGATCTTTGTCAGATTTTCAATTGAAATTTGTTAAGTTAGTTTTGGTAATATCAAGGAAATGTATCGTTACTTGGAAATCAGATGCTTCATTAACATTAGGAAGATGGCAAAGAGAGATTCAAAGTTGTATTCCTTTAGAAAAATTTAAGGGTTTTAAGGGCTCTGTATTTTTACAAGTTTGGAGCCAGTATGCTAGAATAATGGGATTAAAATTATAATTTCTTTTTTTTTGTTTTGAATTCTCCAAACCAGTGAGGTTTTCCCTAAATGAGTCATAGTTTTTGGAAAAATGTTCTTTTTGGGATCCTTGAGGGTCATCTGAAGCATCCAATTTAAAATACAGTTATGTTGTTATGAATTTTAGATTTAGAGTTTAGTTAGTGGGATGAGTTTAGGTTGGAGGGGGAGGGTTTAGTTGGGTTTTACGGGTTCTTTTAGTTTAAGTAGTTCCTTTCTTTTCTATTTTATATATTATCAAAATATATTTGTAAATACTGTAATATTGTGATTTGATATTAATTGTTTATAATTATCATATATGTATTGTTAAAGATGAAATATTCAAAAAATACTATTGTAATCTCTGCCTCAGTTACCACGAATCAACCTTTTAATTAGTGTCAGAGTTGAAAAAAAATGTTGAACCTCCCTATTCATTCTTCTGGTTATGTATTTTGCTCCCTTAATCTTGTCTGATTGTGCATCTAAATGAAAGCTCTCAAACCAAAAGACTGACTGCCCATTTTCCACCACACGGCACTGCCGGGCCCGTTAAGCTCCTCCAGCAGTTTGTTCTTTTTGGTCCAGATTCTAGAACCTGCAGTCTCTTGTCTCTTTTATTCTTTGGTATTATGGAAGATTAAGGATCCTAATAATCAAGCCGTTTTTAAAAAACAAAATAGAAACATTTTCCTGCTATGGTATCACATTAATATTTTGGACTGTCTTTGAAAAACTAGGAAGGAGACATTGGCTATTCCAGGCTGGGAATCATCTAAAGAGAATCAACCTTCTTCTAGTTGTTTTTTTAAAAAAAAATCACACATCTCCTGTGAAAACGGAAGAAGATTCTTTCAGCAGAGTTGATGGGAGATTCATGCTGTGCTGCAATTAAACAATAACTGAGAGGATAAACTGGAGATACAAGAGACGGCAGGTGCTGAAATCTGGAACAACAACCATCTGCTGGACGAGCAGCATCAGTGGGAGTAAAAGAATGCTTCCACAAAGAGCAGTGCAATCATGATTAGATATCGAGGATGGAGGGATAAATGTTGATTAGGATATAATCCCAGACCGCTCCACTCCATAATAGCCTCACTGGATGTTTTACAGCTATGTGAGGATTCATATTTTGACCAGGCTCGAATTTACAAGACATCCTTCCAACTTTTGAGCAGCAGCCTAATCTTCGCAAGGTGATCCTGTCCTCCTATTTCCATGTTGTTTGATTGATGCACATTCCAGTTAAGAGTCACATGATGCTGCCAAACTGCAGTGATCTCTCATTTACTATTCAAGAATGGACAGCAGGAGACTGTGTAATTGTTTACCACCCTCTGCTTGAAGCAACACAATACATTTACAAATCGAAGCAGTGTGAATTAGATGACTGATTCTAACAGAACTGCATTACTCGTCTGGCTTTCTGTGACAATACAGCAAAGGCACTTGAGTAAGTTTAACAGTGGAAACCATCCACTTCAGGGATAGTTATAACCTGGAATTCTAGAGGTCAAATGACCACACACATGAACCTCAGCAGACTTGCGTTTCTTGGATAATTGTTATTTCTGATCACCTGCAGCTTCCCTTTCTTTTGATGAAGGATTGCCAACGTCAAAAGTTGACATTTTCCACTTCGCTCCTTTTCCCCAAAAACCACTCAAAAGTTAACTCTTAAAAAGCAGGCCATCACAGAGGAGGTCAAAGGAGCTGCAACTTCCCCCATCTTCTGTCACCCACCTGCGCACTTGGAGCAATTTACAGCATCCAAATAACCTACGAACCTGAAGTCATTGGGATGTGGGTGTGAACCGATATGATCACAAGGAAAATGTGCAAACTCCATACAATCAGCCCCTGAGCTCAAGGATTGAACCAAAGTCACTGGAACCACTGCGGCTCTACTAGCTGCACCCCTCTGATGTCCACACATATCCATCTTGGCTCCATTTGGCAATTCAGCTTTACAGATAACAACATCTATTGAATACACAAAAGTGCTGGAGAAACTCAGCAAGTCCCACAGCGTCCACAGGAGGAAAAGATATGTAACCAATGTTTTGGGCCTGAGTGGAAAGGCCTGAGCCTTTCCTTGACAAAGTGACACGATTATCGTAAAGGTTAGCACAACGGATTTGGGTTCGAATCCCATGCTGTCTGTAAGGAATTTGTACGTTTTCCCCATGTCTGTGTGGGTTTCCTCTGGGTGCCCTGGTTTCTTCCCACCCTCCAAAATGCATTGTGGGTTGTAGGTCAATTGGGTGCGATTGGGCAGACTCGTGGGCCGAAAAAGGCCTGTTACCGTGCTTGTCGTAATTTAAAAACATGGAGATTATGTGGCAAATTATTGTTTTGGCTATAGCGAGAGCACTGTGCACAGCTCTGGCCACAGGTCTACAGGAATGATACAAGAGAAGCTGTAGAAAAGATTTACTGGCATAGTTCTGGGAGGAGGGACATAAGTTACGTGGATGTTCTCATGAGGTGGAATTGTTTTTTGAGCAGTATGTGCCAAGAGCTGCATGAAGGAGCTGTTCGAGATTACCAGAGTTTCAAGCTGGTGGACGGGTAAAAAATTGGAGGACACAGACTAATGGTGAGTGGTAAAATAAGCAGGGATGACTTGCATAAGAACATTTCTGTTGAGTGAGTGGTCATAACTTGGATACCACTGCCTGAGAATAAAATGAAAGCAGATTCAATTATGGTATTCAAAGAGCATTTGGATAAATTCTTGGATAAAAAGTAATTGGTGAACTGTGGGGAGAGAGCCAGTGAATGTGACAGGCCAGATTGCGATTGCAAGAGGAGCATCATGAGTTGCATCACTCTCTGCTATGGGAGTGCCAAGAAAAATAACTCCAGAGGGTTGTTAACTTGGCCTGCAACTTCACGGGCACCAGACTTCACTCCATTGAGGACATCTACAAGAGGCGGTATCTTAAGAAAGCAGCCTCTATCTCCACAGACCCTCACCACCCAGGCCATGCCCGCTTCATTCTGCTACCATCGGGGAAAAAGGAACAGGAGCCTGAAGACGACCACTCAAGAACGGCTTCTTCCCCTCCACCATCAGATTCCTGAATGATCAATGAACCACAGACATGACCTCATTTTGTCTTTTTCTTTTTCTTGCACTATTTTTATTTATTTTGTATAAATGCTTGCACTGAGATACTCCTGCAAAACATTGGATTTTGTGACTCGTTCACCACAATAAATCCTGATTCTGATGGGCTGAATAACCTTCTCAGTTCTGCAGCAACTTTATATTTCTAATACAATCTGGTGAACTGTTGTTTACTCATTTATCTGGTTTTTCCCCCTTGCTGTGACTGTACCCATGGCTCCACCCACATGACCCAGTATAAAGGCTTCAACGCTGTAACCCTTCCTCCTGGGTCACAGCATGGGATACACTTCAAGTTTATTGTGAATAAAATTGAAGTGCTATTAATAACTCAAAAGACTGGAGGACCGCCAGTACACCAGTTGCGAGGGAGACGGCCACCTCTATCATTTCCTTAGGGTCCCCTTTGGTGTTACCAATGCAGTCTCCGTCTTGCAACGGGAGATGGACCAGATGGTAGACTGAAATTAACTGTGTGCTACATTCCCCTACCTGGACAATGTTAAGATCTGTGGCCACGACCTGCAAGATCATGGCGCCAACCTCCAAAAATTCCTCACACCAAATGACTCAACTTAACCTACAACAGGGACCAATGTGTTTTCTGCATAGAAAAACATAGAAGATAGGAGCAGGAGTAGGTCATTCAACCCTTCGAGCCTGCTCCGCCATTCAACGCGATCATGGCTGATCTTAAAGTTCAGTACCCCGTCCCCGCCTTCTCTCCGTAACCTTTAATACCCTTATACTGAAGAAATATATCTAATTCCCTCTTAAATATATTTAATGAACCTGCCTCTACTGCCCTCTGTGGCAATGAATTCCACAGATTCACCACCCTCTGGGTAAAGAAATTCCTCCTCATCTCGGTCCTAAATGGTTTGCCTATTATCCTCAAACCATGGCCCCGGGTTCTGGATTTTCCTATCATTGGAAATATCCCATCTGCATCCATTCTGTCCAGCCCTGCCAGAATTTTATATGTCTCTATGAGATCCCCTCACAAATCTTCTAAACTCCAGCGAGTACAATCCCAATTTGTGCAATCTTTCCTCATAAGTCATTCCTGCCATTCTACGAATCAGCCTGGTGAATCGCCTCTGCACTCCCTCCAATGCAAGAACATCCTTCCTTAGATAAGGTGACCAAAACTGCACACAATACTCCAGGTGTGGTCTCACCAAGGCCCTGTACAGCTGCAGTAAGGTATCCTTGTTCCTATACTCAAACCCTCTTGATATGAAGGCCAACATACCATTTGCCTTTTTAACCGCCTGCTGTACCTGCATGCTCGCCTTCAGAGACTGGTGTACAAGTACCCCTAGGTCTCTCTGCACTTCCCCATCTCTTAATCTATTGCCATTCAAATAGTAATCTGCCCTCCGGTTTGTATTACCAAAGTGGATAACCTCACATTTATCCACATTGTAGTGCATTTGCCATGTATCTGCCCAGTCCCTCAATTTATCCAAATCACACTGGAGCTTCCTGACCCCCTCTTCCGTGCACACAACCCCTCCTAGCTTAGTGTCATCTGCAAATTTGGAGATATTACATCCAATCCCCTCATCCAGATCATTAATGTAAATTGTAAACAGCTGGGGTCCCAGTACAGATCCCTGTGGCACCCCACTGGTCACCGCCTGCCACTCAGAAAACGAGCCATTTATCCCAACTCTCTGTCTTCTACCTGCCAGCCAGTTCTCAATCCACATCAATACTTTGCCCCCAATCCCATGAGCCTTGATTTTGTAAGCCAGTCGTTTATGCGGGACCTTATCGAAGGCCTTTTGGAAGTCCAGGTACACCACATCCACTGGCTCTCCCCCATCTATTTTACCTGTCACCATCTCAAAGAATTCCAATAGATTTGTCAAGCACGATTTACCTTTTGTAAATCCATGTTGACTCTGTCCGATCCCTTCTCTGCTAGTCATATGCTCCGCTATTGGATTCCATCATTTTGCCCACTACTGATGTAAGGCTCACCGGCCTATAATTCTCTGCTTTTTCTCTACCCCCCTTTTTAAATAGTGGGGTAACATTAGCTACCCTCCAATCCATGGGTACTGATCCTGAGTCTATCGAGTTCTGGAAAATAATTCTTAAAGCATCTGCTATCTGAATGGCCACTTCCTTCAGTACCCTAGGATGTAGATTATCAGGCCCTTGGGATTTATCTGCCTTCAATCCCATCAATTTCTCCAAGACCATGTCCTTAGAGATACTGATTTCTTTCAGTTCCTCCCTTGCATTAGTCTCTATGTTTCCCAACATCCTTGGGAGGTTATTTGTATCCTCTCTTGTAAAAACAGAACTAAAGTAAGAATTTAATTGGTCTGCCATTTCCTTATTCCCCATTATATATTCCCCTGATTCTGACTGCAAAGGACCTACTCTGGATTTCACCAATCTTTTCCTCTTGACATATTTATAAAAGCTTTTGCAGTCGGTTTTTATATTTGCCGCAAGCTTACTTTCGTAATTTATTTTTGCTCTCTTGATTAATCCCTTTGTCCTCCCTTGGTGCATCTTGAACTGCTCCCAGTCTTCGGTTGTGGTACTTTTTTTGGCCAATTGATATGCTCTCTCTTTGGACCTAATGCTGTCTCTAATTTCCCTTGTTATCCACGGTTGAGTCACCTTTTTTGGTTTATTTTTATGCCAAACCGGTATAAACGATTTTTGCAATTTCTCCATTAGATCTGTGAATGCTTTCCATTGTCTATCCACAGTCAACTCCCCCATAAACACCACCCAATCAATCTTACTCAACTCCCGTCTCATACCATCATAATTCCCTTTATTTAAATTCAGGACCTTAGTCTCAGTTTTAATTTCATCACTCTCCATGTCGAGTGAGAATTCGATCATATTGTGATCGCTCCTACCCAAAGGGCTTCGTACAACAAGATTGTTGATTAGCCTCTTATCATTGCATAATACCCAATCTAAAATGGCCTGCTCCCGAGTTGGTTCCTCGACATATTGGTCTAGATAACCGTCCCGTAAACGTTCAAGGAATTCCTCCTCCTCAGTATTTTTACTAATTTGGCTCGTCCAATGTATATGCAAATTAAAGTCTCCCATGATGACAGATGTTCCCTTATTGCACGCTTTTCTAATTTCTCTTTTAATGCCTTCCCTCACCTCTACACTACTATTTGGAGGCCTATATACCACCCCCACTAACGTTTTCCTCCCCTTGCTATTCCTCAGTTCTACCCATATAGATTCCGCATCTTCCGAGTTGATATCCTTTCTGTCAATCGTGTCGGTCCCTTCTCTCACCATCAATACTACCCCACCCCCTTTTCTTTCTTGCCGATCCCTCCTAAATATCGTATACCCCGGGATGTTAAGTTCCCAGGCTCACCCACCCTGCAGCCATGTTTCTGTAATCCCAATCAAATCATATTTGTTTATCTCAATTTTCACAGCTAATTTATCTACCTTGTTCCGAATGCATTAAGATACAAAGCCTTCAGATTTGCTTTTTTCACCCTCCTTGCTCTTTCTGATTTTTTACTTTTGCTACCTAACCTAACTTTTCCTGTTTTATCTTTTCTGTCCTTTGCCCTATCATACAGGTTCCCACCCCCCTGCCAAATTAGTTTAAACCACACCCAGCGGCTGTACCATACCTAGCTGCCAATATATTGACCCCTTTTGGGTTTAGGTGTAACCCATCCTTCTTGTAGAGGTCATGCCTTCCCCAAAAGAGATCCCAATGATCCAAGAAGCCAAAACCCTGTCCTTTACACCAGCCCCTCAGCCACACATTCATTTTTCTTAACCTTCCATTTTTGTCCTCAGTTGCACTTGGCACAGGTAGCAAACCAGAGATCACCACCCTGGCTGTCCTATTTCTTAGTTTCTGTCTGACTCTCTGTAATCCTTTTTCAGTACTTCCTCCTTCTTTTTATCTATGTCATTGGTACCCACATGTACCAAGACATCAGGCTGTTCACCTTCCCCTTTTCGAATACCCTGGACCCGATTTGAGATATCCCGCACCCTTGCACCAGGGAGGCAGCACACCATGCGGGCATACCTATCTGACCATGCACTTCCTGCCTGGTGATTCTTGGCTGTGTCGTGGAGAATGGAGTGATTGGCCATGACTCTGACTGCATGTGCCCCCTGCTAGACCTCCCCCTCGCCCACAGCCTCAAAGCCTGGAAATGGTGTCTGGGATTCTTCTCCTATAACGCCTAGTGCCTCAGTTACGCAGACAAAGCCTGCCCCCTCATCAAGGCCACATCTTTCCCCCTGACAAGAGAGGCCCGGACAACCTTCTGTCGCATAAAACAGGACATCGCCAAGGCCGCGACTCATGTGGTGGATGAATCCGCCCCGTTCCAAGCAGAGAGTGACGCATCTGATTTCTCCTTGGCCGCCACCCTTAACCAGGCAGGCCGACCTGTGGCTTTCTTTTCCTGTACCCTCCAGAGCCCTGAAGTCCAACACTCCTCATTGACAAGGAGGTTCAGGCAATAGTTGTCAGACATTTTACCCTGCTCACGGACCAACAAAGTGTGGCATTTAACAACAAGCAGTAGGGTAAGATAAAGAACGACAAGGTCCTGAGGTGGAGGATCGAATTCTCCACCTATAACTACGACATCTTGTACCAGCCGGGGAAGCTCAATGAGCCTCTAGATGCCCTGTCCCAAGGAACAAGTGCCAACACACAGAAAGATCACATCAAAATCCTCCACAATGACCTCTGCACTCCTGGTCACGAGATCTTTCATTAAATCTCGGATTCTACCGTTCTCCACTGGGGATGTCAGAGACATGACTAGGGACTGTCAAGTCAGCACGGAGTGCAAATCGCACTTCTACAAACCAGACTGGGCATACCTGGTAAAGGCCACATGGTCTTTCGAATGCCTGAGCATGAACTTCAAGGGCCTCCTCCCCTCCATCAACCACAACGTGTATTTCCTCATGGTCATCAATGAGTATTCACGTTTCCCCTTTGCCATTCCCTGCCCAGACATGACCACCACCATAGTCATCAGGGCACTATGTGACCTTTTCAGCCTGCTCCAGTATCCATCATATATCCACAGCGTGCATGAATGACGAGCTGCGCCAGTACCTGGTGACCACCAGCTATAACCCCCGAGGGAACAGCCAGAGATGTAATCGAACAATTGACCAATGTAATTGAAAATTTCAACAGGTCAGGCAGCAACTGTGGAGAGGGAAACAATCAAGGTTTCTAATTGATGAGCTTTCAGCAAAGAACAATCTGAAATATTGGGAGCAATTTTAACCCTCTAAAGGAGTTATTTAGAGTGAATATTTATTTTTGCAGTACTGACCAACTGCTCTTTTATCTTCTCTTCAAGCCATCTAATATTTTGATTATACTTAAATTGTTGCTTATGTGTTTCGTGTTTTTGGCGGCACAGTTAGCGTAGCTGTTAACATAACACTGTTACAGCGCCAATGACTGGGGTTCAAAATTTGGCACTGTCTGTAAGGAGTGTGAACATTCTCCCTGTGTCTGCTCCAGTTTCCTCCCACCATTCAAAACATACTGGGGGTCGTTGGTCATTCGGCTGTAATTGGATGACACGGGCTCGTGGGCCAAAAGGTCCTGTTTTCCATGCTTTATGTCTCAATTTAAAATTTACATTTATGTACCTGGGGATCTGCAGCAAGTTAGAATTTCATTGCAACTGTACGTTTTACATGTATATGACAATAAACCTGCATTCATGCATTCATTCAGCATTTTGCACAGTGACATCTCCTGCACCGCGTGGCAGGTAAATTGGAGGTAGGGCAATGTTAGTGGACTAAAGTGAATTTAGGGGGAATAAGATCAATGGGAATGTCCCAATAGTTGGCATAGACACAATGAGTCCTTCTACTGTATGTTGTAAAGAAATATACTATGAAATGTGAAATGATGAACACAGGAGCCAGGTTGACTGCTCAATAATATAACAAAGTCTATGTATCATATTTGTTAAAAGGAAACTGATAACTTTATTTCTTCATGTGGATGACACTAGCAATGACTAAGCCTGTCTCTAATTGTCCCTGAACAGAAGCTGTAAATAGATGATCATTTTGGTGGATTTGGAGTCACCTACAGGTCAGACAGGGGTAGGATGGCCAATTTCTTGCCCGGAAGGACTTGCGTGAATCAGATGGGCTTTGATGATCACCTTGAAGTGAGTGAAACTAACCTGTATTTAAAAAAGACCAGATTTATATGATAAATTCCCCATTTGCCATATTGAGATTTGCACTGATGGCATTGGATCAAGAGTCTAGGACATACCTTGTAACAAGATAAGACAATGTGATATTTAATGAAGACAACTTTCATCAAATGGACTTGCTCATTTCTCCAGCATTGTGTTTTTATTGGAATGATATAAATGACAGGTTTGGACTCTTTAGAATATATCTCGACATTTTGCACCTTATAGTGACTGCAAAAACCCTAGGCTTCCTCTTCCTCAAAAGATACATAAATCCTGTATTGACACACTTTGAACATGGCCATTAAACTTTGGCGGTTGAGGTTAATCATGTTTCATGATGACTAATACATTATCCCTAATGGAAATATGATTATATTAATAGGTCTTCCTGTTTGAGCTATAATGGGTCCATTTCACAATTGGACTACTTTGAACTTGTAAATTAGATATAATTAACATAATCAATATCTAATTCCTAATAACAGTCTAATTATACTCTTCAACCAATGTCACGATATTAACAATAGCTCTGGAGGTTGTTACTTATTAATAAAATCATAAAAAAGGTTACCTTGACATCACTTATTCCTCCCTCCTGTAACGTCTTAACATAATCAAATCAATCTTCTTTGCTCGGGCTAGCATGGATGGACAAGCAAAAACTGATGATTTTACCTTGCCCATGGGGAATTTATTTGAAGTCCATGTAGCTTGACTGATGAAAAACTGATTCAAAAAGCCCTGGGTGAGGTCTACAGTGCAGAGGTTAGCAAATGGAAAGGGAAGCAGGCAGTACTTTAAGCTCCTTTCACACACTATACAGAGCCCCAAATACACCTTCAATGAGTGATTCACTTCTACCTTTTTCCAATTATAGTCATTCTTCATGAGTCTTCAGGAAATGCAGATTGGGTGCTTGTTCTAACTACATCTGCTTTGTTTGCCAGTGTTACTCTAAACTGCCAGTGGCTTGCTGTTATAATTTCGTCTCCCCTTTTGACTTCACTGTTCCAGTCACATCCCATGCAAGGACAGAATCAGGACCTCATCTTACTAGACTACCCTTGTAGTTGGCTTTGTCATGGCTATAAATGAATAGCACACACAATATATATATTTTTATATCTATTTTGAATGAATAATAAATATAAATTTATAAATATAAAATATATATATGATGAATTTTTCTAATTAATAAGGCCCACATATTTTAGCAGCTTCTTAGTATTTTTATACCACCCGCAGTTAGAGCAAGGAATGTTTGCATGTATAAAATCATGACTGAGTGCTTTGTAAGTATCTAGAAATAGAGGCAGGGAAGGCCAAATGTATCATCAAGCCAGTAAAATCTTTAAGCTGGAGCTAATAGGAACATTTCCAATATTAATTACCTGTATGGACATCCCTGGGCTCTCACCCTCTTCACCAAAAAGTATGCTTCCTTTCCAGACAAATAAAAGTAACACATACATTGGCAGTAGATGGTGTGTTCGGTCAGAGTGAGAACTGCTAAGACCTTTGACATCTTGACAATATGGATTCTGGTGGGAGAATGTCAGACAATGCTTGGTTGCTACACTGGAACAGATTCCTTCTATGTTGTAAGGGGATATGGCATTCAAAGCCAAGTATATTCAAGGCAAAGACCAAACTATGGTTAGAGATGAAGGGGATCACGTTATGGATTTGTGCAGAAAAAAGGCTCAAGTAAAAGATCAGTTGAAAAGCTGAAATGTACAATAATAATTGCCGTAAGAACTCTTGAAAAATTGAATGTCAACAGCAAACAACGAAAAATCAAATGAACTCCAGGTGGCTTGAAATTATTTCCTTTCAATATTTGTAAAATGAAATTTTCAATAAACATTCACCCTTCTAATAATACAGACTGCCTATAAATTGGGCTATGGACAGTTCAGTAAAATGAATGCAGTTCAATTGTGCAATTATTTAAGGACTGAACTTAAACTTTCATCTCCTCCAGACCTTCCCCCCCCCCACCCACCCATTCAGAAACGTGGTGGATAGATTTCAGCCTAATTTTCTGATCAGCTGCATTCTTTCTCAATCCACACTTGTGCTGCTACCTTGTGTAAAATTTACACTATGTTTCATGCTTGTCCTTGTATAAAATGTACACTGGGCTGACAGCTACTCAGTCAATTTAAACGGAATAGCATTAACTTCTTTCTACTTTAAACCAAAACAGAGTCAGCTGTTTTTTAATTCACTTGTGCTATTCTTAACAAGGTGCAAAAAAAATATCAGTTGCAGCTTTATCTTTCATTAAATATTCTTGGATAGATTCCACCTGATTAATATTCGAGCGCTTCAGGTTTTTAATGACAGCTTAATCACTAATCACTTCTCCATGAATTTAGGACATGTTATCCATCCAATTATCAGAGAGGGCAGGTGGTGCAACTGTTGAAACATTTCACCGCAGAAATGTAAAATTAGATGCCAAGTGCATCTCCAGAATTGCAGAAGCACCTGGTGAAGATTTCTGGAGCTCAGGGGAAAATGAATTTCATTGGTGTCTCTGAGTTACAGTAATACCATTTGATCTTTATAAAATTCAAGTGTGCTTGATGTTAGTAGGGAGAAAGTCACAGCTTATTTTTAAATAGGGAACATTTTCTCAGGCAGTCACAATATTCACAAGTGTTCTTCTCAATGGGGATGCCATGAGTAAGGGCAGAATATTTTACTTCCACTGTGATGTCAAAGTTGGCAGACTGTAGCTGTAATTAAAGTCTATATCACCAAGATCTCTGGAGTCTGAATTATTTACTGGAATTGTGTATCAAGTGGCATGGCTCGATTCAGTGTAGGAAACTGATGGATGTTTGGCCTTACATGCTACTGAATGAGAAACTCAATCACACTGAAAGTCCCAGTGTTGCTCATTCAAGTCATTCTAACCATCTGCTCCTCTTCAAGTGTTGGGAGGGCCGTTCACACTAGACCATGAAATCCCGGGTCCTTTACAGCGCCTCAACATTAAATATGTTGGAGTCGAGTTGAGATGGCTTGGCTCTGTTACTGCCTCTTTGATAGTATCAATTTGTAACCCCTCCCAACTGGGTTTGGAGTGTTCACACTGGCTGGTGAACCGCTAAATTCCCAGTAAATCTCCCGGTTCAACCCACGTCCAACTGCCAGTGTGAAAGGGTTATTTACGCTCCCTTTTGTAATATAGGTCATTAGCCCCTTGAGTATAGGAAGTCTTTGCTGTTTATATTTGTCCTGAAATATCATCCTGCTGACATCGTTCATCCAATAAGGTGATGTTTATGACACACTGGAAATATTCAAACCTTTGGTTCCATGTTCAGCAAAACGGCTCAGTAGTTTGTAATCTATATGTAATGTATTTGATAATGCATGCTCCATGGTCAGCAGCTTAAGAAGAATCTTGAATAAAGCTTTCACAATTGTTTTGGACCTCTGCTTCCACCTTCCACTCTGTACACTTTGATATCACTTCACTGAGAACCCACACGATTTCATATGCCTTGGAGTATACCAGGACATCTGGAGAATTCTACCTCTTAAATTCTTCTCATGCAAGAGGAAGACCTGCTTAGGAGAGGGTGGGTGGGGGGGAGGGGTGCTGAATATAGAAGAATGAGAAGGGATTTTATAGGAATATATAACATTATGAAATGGAGTCTAGAACTAGGGGACATAGCCTCAAGATTCAGGGGAGTAGATTGAGGATGGAGATGAGGAGGGGGGAATCTGTGGAATTTACTGCCCATTGAAACTGTGGAGGCGACCTCAGTAAATATATGTAAGACAAGGTTGGATAAATTTTTACATAGGAGGAGAATTAAGGGATATGGGAAAAAGGCAGGAGGTGAGCCCATCATCATCATCATTAAGGGTGTAGTGGTTAGCGCAATGCCCTTACAGCGCCAGCAATCTGGACTGGGATTCGAATCCCGCGCTGTCCGTAAGGAGTTTGTACATTTGTATGTTTGCGTGGGTTTTTCCTGGGGGCTCCAGTTACTTTCCACCATTCGAAACATACCAGGGGCATAGGTTAATTGGGTGTAAATTGGGTGGCACAGACTCGTGGGCCAAGATGGCTTGTTGCAGTGCTGTATGTCTAAATTTAAAAAGTTTTAAAAATCAGATCAGCCATGATTTCACTGAATGACGGAGAAGGTCCGACAGGCCGGATGGCCTAGTCCTGCTCCTATTTCGTATGTTCTTATATACTAAGACCCCAGTTATCAGGAAGCCTGCTAATCCCTGTGAAGGTCTTTAGGCAAGTGCTGATTGGAGTGTGAAACGAACAGCAATATCATCTTTAGGAGCTGAACACTGATGGAAAATCCTCTCTATGGAAGGGTTTCAGATTTTCTTTGCTGGCTTTAAGGCTATCCTGTTACACGAGGTCTATTTGAGGTATTTTTAAAGTATCAGTATTAACTCTTCAAGTTGTGTTATCTCTGCACTATGTGTGTCCAGCACCATGATGCAACTTCTCTTCCTGTTTGTCCTCAGCCTCACCCATGGTGCCTGAAATCTAATGGCACAAACAATAGTTTTTTCCAATTTTAGGTAACCCTACCCCCACCCCATCGGATTCCACTTTTCCACCTCATCTTATACTTATTTATTTTTCTATCTCTCTCTAACCTTTCTGTGTTTCTCTTTCATCCGCTCTTAGCAGAATGGTCATCAAGGTACATGTGGGTCAAACAACTGTCTTCCCCGCATCAAATAATTATCAGAGAAACACAAAAATGCCAATGCTGGGAATTTTATTTTACCCGTCCTCAACAATCCTCCTCTTGGACACCCCCTCCCCCACAACAGTCCTCCTCCTTCTCCTCTTGGACCCGCTCCCCAGCAGGTTTCCTCCTCTTGACCATTCCTCTCCTCCAGCTTCTTATTGTTTGATAACATAAATATTCCCTTGATAACTAGACTCGGTGCAACAGAATTAAAAGTAAAAACATAAAGGAGGGGAGAAATATATCTTCATGATGGTCACAATTTTCTGCTCACATTGCCTGTATGGGCTTCATTTTAGGGTCTCCTTTCATAAACTGTGCAAAGGATTCACACCTCTTTCCCCCCCACCCCCCCACCCCTACCCCCACCCCCACCTCTGCCCTGGGTCTGGCTTCTGAAATAAGTGATACCTATCTTGGGGAATAGTGATATAATGGCAGAAAATGTCCTTGTGAACTGCAATGGAGATGCTTGTAAATCAATGTAATTGAAGAAATATAGAGGCCTCAATTTTAAAATCTCTGGTTGAACATTATAATCAGCACTTTTAACCCAATTGGCCTGTATTTTCTATCGATACTTCAGTGTTCACAACAGGACTGGAGTCTTATGGTTTAGTGCAGTATTGATCATCTGTCCATGATAATTCACACAACCTTCAGCTGTTCTTTAAAAAAAACACCTAATCAATCAACTTAATACACAAAAGTACTGGACAATCTCAGCAGGTCAAGCAGCGATCATTGGAAGCAAAGATACGTAACCACTTTTTGGGCCTGAGCTCTTCGTCAAGGTACGAGCAAAAAGCAGGCAAAGGCCTGAATAAAAAGGTTGGGGGGAGGGGAGAAAGAAGGGGCAGGGAGAGGAGCACAGGCCAAGTAAGAGGTCATAGGTGGGAGGGCAGGAGAGAGAAAAAGCTGGGAAGTGATAAAGGGAGAAGATAGCTCTCTGAATGGAGACGGAAGAGGTGGAAAGCTGGAGGGAAGGAGACAGAGGGAAGAGAGAGAGAGAAAGAGAGAGAGAAAGGCCTAATGGAAACTGGAGAAGTCAATGTTAATGCTATCTGGTTTGGCGAGTGCCCAGATGGAATATGAGGTACTGTTTCTCCAGTTTGCATGTGGATTTGGTCTGGCAGTGCATGAGGCCATGGACAGATATGCCAGTGTGGGAATGAGGCGCAGTATTGAACTGCGTGGCCACTGGGAGATCCCCACTATTGCCGCAGACGGAGTGAGGGTGCTCAACAAAACAATCTCCCAGTCTGTGTCCAGTCTCTCTAATGTAGAGGAGACCACAATGGGAGCACCGAATGCAGTAGATGACTCCCT
The DNA here is from genome assembly GCF_036971445.1 of Narcine bancroftii. Classification (NCBI taxonomy): domain Eukaryota; kingdom Metazoa; phylum Chordata; class Chondrichthyes; order Torpediniformes; family Narcinidae; genus Narcine; species Narcine bancroftii. The sequence goes on along the minus strand of NC_091480.1, from coordinate 70,577,539 downwards.
GCAGATTCACGAGTGAAGTGTTGCTTCACTTGGAAGGACTATTTGGGGTCCCGAATAGTTGCGAGGGAGGAGGTGTGGACGTAAGTGCAGAATATCCTGCGGTGTCAGAGGTAGGTACCAGAGGATGAGTGGACGAGGGAGTCATGGAGGGAGCAGTTCCTGCGAAAGGCAGAGAGGGGAGGAGAGGGGAAGATGTGTCTGGTGGTGGGATCATGTTGTAGGTCACAGTAATAATGGAGGATAATATGTCGTAGGCGGGGGCTAGTGGGTTGGTAGGCGAGGACAAGGGGAATCCTATCCTTGTTGTATCTAGGAGCTGAACAGAGTGGGGGGGGCGGTGTCAAGGCAGATGCGTGGGAAATAGAGGAGATGGGGGTGAGGGGTGAATTGATGGTGGTAAAGGGGAAGCCTTGTTATTTGAAGAAGGAGAACATCTTGGATGATCTGAAATGGAAAATGTGACAGAGGCAGAGGAATTGAGAGAAATGAATAGAATCCTTATTGGGAAGAGGGTGTGAAGAGGTGTAGTCGAGGTTGCTGTGGGAATTGGGATAAGGCTCTATGTCTACTGCTCCACATTGAAGGGAAATATTCTTCTGGTTCTCAACCACTTTATATTCACATCCTGCTGCTCTAAAAGAATGGTTCAATTAACTATCTTCTTTATGTCTTTATTATCCATGCCTGTTATCATTTAGAGAATTGATTACATCCTCAATCCATTTTTATAGCTATGTATATATGTTAAACTGTGAAAGCTTTCTTTATTCAATAGGTACCTTTTAGAAGGCTGACTATTTACACTGTATTCCAAAAATATAACATTCTAAAGTAATTAGCTCCATCACTTTTATCAACGTTGACAGTATGTTCGGGAACCAGCTGACAATCACAGTAAAATTTGTTTTTATTTTATTTACTTTAAACTTTCTGTAACATGGAACCTTATTTTAGAAAGCATCTCTTAAAACCCAGGTTTGAGGATTTTTTTTGCACTAACTGCAACTGAATATTTATTTATCTATCCTTTCATACACAGCACAAGTCCACAAGAAAAGGCAACATTCCTTCTGATAGGTGAAAGAAACTATTCTTAAACAGCCCCTTAGCCTAAATGTAGGATATATTCATACACTCAGGCAGTGACCTCCTGAAGATCTGTGTTGATGTTCCTTCACTGATCAGTCTGGGCAAGAACAAATTGGTTGGAGACTTCTCATGGAAAGTGTTACTGTTTCAAAAAATAGTAAGTCCAAAGATACAGGTACATCTAGGTTAATTCTATCCTCGGGGTGGTTCCATCAAGCATTAAGTAGATCTTTGTTGTAGGATTGAAAGCTGCAGTGTTCCTCCAGACAGTTTAATTACCACTGAATTGTCCATTAGTACTAATGTATCTGTATACTGCAGATTTACGTAGTCATACATATCCACTGTAGATTGGAACATAGAAATATAAAAAATAGGAGCGCAGCAGAAGGTCACCTTGGCCTGTCGAGCCTGCTCCACCATTCAATAAGATGATGGCTGATCTGGCCATGGACTCAACTCCACTTAATCACTTGTTCCCCATAACCCTGAAATCCCCTATTGTTCAAAAAGAGAAAAGACGGAAAAGGAATGGGGAATAAGGTTCTTATTCATAAGCCAGGAGAAGAGAACATTTTATTTATTTTGCCTACATGAATTATTTGTGGATTACAGTAAATGGTGACCAATAGTACTGATGTGAAAATTTTGACAGACTTATGCATGAATTTATCACAATCAGAATATTTAAAGACATGGGGCGTAGTGCATGGATTTATTTTTAAAGCGACCCTCAGCTCAATGTGACTAGATACTTTGTATGCTTGTGACACACTGTAAATTAAGTATGTTCCTTCACTAAATATGTGGGCAGTAATGTCATATGACAGACAAAGCAAATTTTGGGCTGCACAGATGCAGCCCAAAATAGGCAGACCTCATGCACTGATGCAGATCTTGAAAGTATTGAAGCCCACCCTGATGTTATTTAAGGTGCCCCATCTACTTTAGCAATTCCATGACCCGTCTTCTTCCAGCTAAGTTCTTTACCAATCATTGTTCCCACCTCATCTTTCTATCGTCTCCTGACCAATCTTTCCATTTCCAGTTGCTCATCAGCCAGACCTTACACCTTTAGAGTCTTATTTTTGGATAATTTTGGGCATATGCTACGGTTGCCTAGTCGGTCTAAGTTTGAAAGTTTATTTACTAAAGGGGTAAAAGAGGGTTTATATCTGAGATGTACACTTTATTACAGAATGTAATGCCTAAGCCAGAAATTCATAAATCTAAATTAAAATGGGAAAATGATTTATTTATAACTATTTCTCAAGATGATTGGATGGCTATATGTGAGGATAGTAAATGTAAGGTGTAGATTGGTTCATTATAACTTTATACATCAGTTATATTTAACTCCTGAGAAGTTAAGGAAATATAAGTTTATTCCTTCTGATTTATGCTTTAGGTGCCATAAGCAAGTTGGCTCCTTCTTGCACTCTACTTGATCATGTGAAACCTTTTTGGAATAGAATTAAGCAACTTTTAGAAGTTTTATTTAAATTTAAAATTTCGCTTGACCCTATGGTATTTTTATTGGGTTATACTAAGAAATTGAGTTTAGAGTTAAAATTAGGTCAGTCTCAAATTGCTTTTTTGAGATTGGCGTTAGCTGTGGTTAGAAAATGTTTGGCAATTACTTGGAAAAATGAGACTGATTTGAGTATTCGGAGATGAGGTCTTGTATCCCATTAGAAAAGATAACGTATAATTTACGTAATAACTATCTTTTTTTTTGTTAAAGTCTGGAGCCTGTATACGAGATATATGGGCTTGAATTTGTAATAGTTTTTAATCCCACATTGATGGGGTTGCACTAAACCATGGCAATAGTTGATGATTGTTATATAAGTTGATCTCTTCTTCTATTTTTTTTTTCTTTTGGGGTAGATTAGAGGGGGGTTGGGAGGGCTGGGTGGCTTAGGGTTAGGGGTGGGGGATTATATGGGATAAATATTATGTATTTTGATTGTATGACTTATTTTGATTAATAAATAAAATTTGAAATAAAACTCAGACTCACCCATCTTCCCCAACCACCAATCCTTACTGCAGTCTTCCATTGAATTTCACCATGAACTTGTGAAATAATTCATATACTGGTAATAAATGTTGGTATCCTCAATGACAGCCACATACCATCAAATGTGAAAAAAAACCAGACTCATAGATTCCATACTGAATGCTGCTTCCATGGGTTGTATGCACGTTACATCTGTTTATAAGGTTGTTGGTCCAAAGAAGGGGCCTTTATGGGCACCCATGTCCACTGCAATGGAACACGAGGATGAGGGGAGTTTGGAAAACATTCATGCTCAATAGATCTGAACATTAAACAGCCGGGTTAGCGCAACAAAGCGCCAGCGATTGGGACTGGGGTTCAAATCCTGCGCTGTCTGTAAGGAGTTTGTACGTTATCCCTATGTCTGTGTGGGTTTTCCCTGGGGGCTCCGGTTTCCTCTCACCATTTAAAAAATGTACCAGGGATGTAAATTGGGCGGCGTGGACTTATGGGCCGAAATGGCCTGTTACTTTGCTATATGTCTAAATTTTAAAAAAATTAAGGGGTGACACCTCAGGTTGCTCACACTTTCACTGTCCATAGTTTGGATTTGACCCTTTCCCAGAACTGGAAAAGCCTTCACCAAGCCAAAGGCTCATCCTGTCACAGCGGCGACCATTTCTACAGGTGGGGAGGTCAGTGACAAATGGTCGCCAGCCCCAAATCAATAAAGAAGACATATTATGAGAACCAGTTTTCTGCACTGGCTCATTAGAGCGCAGAGAGCGAGAACAGATTGAAGAATGAAGTACAGACCGAGAAAAGAAAAAAGCAAAACGCTGAGGTGTGTGGAGAGAGTGGAGTTAATTCTGGATTGTCTCAACAAAGATTGACACAGAGTCACTGGACGAACTAGTCACCCTTTGTGCTGTAAACATCTGTTGTCCCTGTGAATTTGAACAAAGGCCAGTAAATGTAGAATCATTCCTACAAAAATTAGAAGTGGCATTAAAATAAATTATCCAAGGGAGGCTTGCTTATAAGCAGCTTTAGTGTCTGTGATTAAATTTGAAAGTAGTTTAAGTATGTATGTAATGGGATCTGAGGAAATAGGATCAAGTTGGATAGCTATATGATTACCACAATTCTTGAATTTCTCCTGCCTTTATTTTCCTCAAAATAAATGTCAAAATGCCTTATTCTTTTTAATTCCAGCTGTCACACCCATTTTGGGAAAAAAGAAACTGGTTTTTAGCATTGAAAATGGCAACCTATTTAAAGCTTGGAATAGGCAGGTGATAGAAACGAAAGAGTACAATGATTCCGACTGGCATAATTACCATATACAAGAAAAATGTCGTGAAAATGATGACAAAAATATGGGTGATCATGAGGTTATTTGCTGGGGAATATTAAGAATAGAATATATGAACAGGGATGTGATGTTGAGGCTTTATAAGGCGCCGGTGTGACCTCATTTGGAGCACTGGGAGCAGATTTAGGCTCCTCATTTAAGAAAGGATATGCTGATGTGAAAGAGAGTTCGGAGAAGGTTCACAAGGATGATTCCGGGAATGATAGGGTTAGCATATGAGGAGCGTTTGACAGCCCTTGGCCTGTACTGGTTGGAATTTAGGAGAATGAGATGGGATCTCAATGAAACATGTTAAATGTTGAAAGGCGTGGACAGATTAGATGTGGAAAGGTTGTATCCCATGGTGGAAGAGTCTAGGGACAAGAGGGCATAACAGAGATGAGGAAGAATTTCTCCAGCCGTAAGGATGGTAAACCTGTGGATTTTTTTTTACCACAGGTGGTTGTGGAGGCCATGTCATTGGGTGTGTTTAAGGCAGAAATAGATAGGTTCTTGATTAGCCAGTGCATCAAAGGTTATGGGGAGAAGGCCGGGCAGTGGGGCTGAGTGCGGAAATGGATCAGCTCAGGATTAAATGGCAGGGCAGATGGGCTGAATGGCCTAGTTCTGCTCCGATGTCCTCTGGTCATATGTATCAAATGACTTGAGCTTAGAAGGCAGAGGTAGGAAATAGAGTGTTGCCAGTGATGTACTGTTTAGAATACCATAAGATGGATGCAAAATTAGATGTTAGTGTGCAAAATTGGAGAATTTCTTTGGCACATTGGGTCATGATGCTGTGGAGCAAAAGCTGATGCAGAGAACATATCAAGATTAATAACCAGTCAAACTGGTGGATGAAAGTAAGGAGGATAAAGTGAAATGGAAACAAAATGGATACTTGAGGTCTGCTGTTAAATATTAAAGTGGAAGTTGGGCCAATTTCAGTGCTGTAATTTCAATTTTTAAGTGGATGATAATATATTGACTGCCCCTTTCATATACTGTACCTTCTGACTTGGAAGAATATTGCAGTGGGTTAAAAACAGGGTTATTAAACAGATTAAGGCACGGTCTTCTGGGGTGAACACATTATCAGCGGATAACTTTCAAGTGCAATAGTTCTCACTGCAATGCCAAAACTGCCAACCAATGAATTGTAGGTGGGTGGATGTTTATATCACAGCTCCTGTACAAACAAAATCAACCTGATCAGGATGGAAGCGATATAAAGAACAGAAGAAATAAATTTCTCCAAGTGAAAGTAAGGTGGGTTCTGAAAATCACAGCGAATCCAGGAAATCTACACTTAAAATGAGAAACGGTCAGGCTAGCAACCCGGCTTGATTAACGATAGACACACAGGAGGCTGCTGATGCAGGAGTCTGCAGCAACAAGCAATCTGCCGGAAGAACTCAGCAGGTTGAGTGGCATCTATGGGGGAAAAAGAATTGTCAACCCTTCATCGAGACAGTATACTTTCAAGGCGCGTGTGTGTGAAAAATTACTGGAGGTAGAGGGAATGCGTACAAGCAGATCAACAAAGATATTTTGAACAGTGCTGTAAGCTCGAGGGCCTGATGAGCCAACTGCCAGAGGCCCTACTTTGTATGTTTCCATGTAAGTTCATATGTATTTTCATGGATGAAAGCAGAAAAGGGGGCTGAGGTGAAAGATCAGTCATGACCCTTTTTTTTTAAAGGTGGAGGGAACAGGAAGAGCCTATTGTTCATGCTCTTATACTGATGGTCATTGTTACAATGGACAGCATGTCTTTAAAGATTAACATGCTGGTACATTTTATTAATTTTTGGGCTGTGGATGTTGCCCGGAAGCCAGCATTTAATATCAATCCTTAATCCCCTGGTGGAGGTGGTGCTTCTTGAAATCTCAATGAAGGTTCTTCGACTGTGGTGAGATGCAGGGTACGGGTCCAGGAGTGGTGATAACTTTCCAAGTCAGTTGGTGTATGATTTACAGGAGAACCTGGAGATGTTGGAGGACCTATATGACCTTGGTGTTTCTTTGTGAGGTGGGGGGGTATATATGTTTGGGGAGGTGCTGTTGTAGTCTAGGGAAGCAACACAGTGCGTTTTGTGGACGGCACACATGGCACTCACTACGGCGGTAGACCTAGTAAATGTTGAGAGTGGGGGATGAAATCCCAAGGGCTTCTTTGTTCTTGATAATTTTATATTTAAATTGAGAACTAAATCATGATAACAGGCCCTTTTGGCCCACGAGCCCATGCTGCACTGTTACACTCAATTGACCTACAACCTCGGTACGTTTTGAACGGTGGGAGGAACTGGAGCACCCAGAGGGGAAACCCACGCAGACACAGGGAGAACGAACAAACTCCTTACAGGCAGGGCTGAATTCGAACCCGGGTCGCTGGCTGCTACACTAACCTTGCCGCCATGATGCTCGAGCTACTTAATTGTTGCTGAAGCTGCACTTAACCAGGCCAATAGAGTATATTTCATCATTTCTCAATTTGTATTGATTGATGTATAATGGAAAAGCTTTGGCGAGTTAGAGGTGAGTCTTTGTTAGAGGATACGCAACCTCAGATCTGCTGTCATGGCCACAGCATTTGCATCACATTTTCATTTTTCCGGATGTTGTACGCCAATGATTGTTTCCCCTTTCCTTTACTTCTGATGTGACGTTCTATCACAACTGAAGGATGAAATTTCTAATCCTGAACATAATTGACAACTTGAGCTGAACCTCTCTTGAAACATTTCAGCTGTGTTTTTTCTACAAACAGAAAGTAGAAAAATACCACTTTCTCATATGTGTAACAAAGATTAACTATATTTCCTTACAGGCTGTCTCAGCGATTTATTGGCAATGAATTGGTTCATCCATTATTAATACATTCAATCATTTCTCTGAGCTACTATTACTGTATGCTTAAATTTAGCCAAAAATGCATCTGAGAGACAATTCCAGGCAGCATTTAATCAGGAATCTCTTTTTTGTTCCCCAGTTGGGAGAATTAATTCTACTTCTAAACCTCAAATAGTTTGTGCTGAACAAATAAAATAATTAACAATTGGTTGTAGAGTTTGTTCATTAGTTGATCTCTTTGTTTTGTTGGGTTTAGACACATTTGAGAAGGGAAGGGGACACTGAAGGTGGCAGTGAAAGCAGGGAGCCTGTCAGAAATGCTGTTCCTCCATTGATAGGATGGTGGTCACCACGGCAACCAATTCCCTTGCAGATACCAAGGCCTCATTTCTTTTCAGTAGATGCTGTTGGAAGATCGTAGGTTAGTTTGCAGGATAATGGCTTTTGCAAAATACATATTTGAATTGTGGAAGTAGCAGCATAGGAATGATGCCAGAGAGTTTGAAATAAAAATATAAACTGGGCAATTTTCATTCTTATCATTTAAAACAGAAAACATACTACATCTTTGCTTCTTATGAACATCAGATTTAATATCCCCCATGTTCTGACATTTTTCTTGAACAGGAGATTGCTCACAATGGGAACTCCCTATTTAAAATAATGCTGCAAGAAGCCAAGATCAATAGGAAATGCATCGACTGAAGAAAGAAGCTGCCAGTGCTTTGCTTATTACTTTACTGCATGGCCATTGACCTTTCATATTTAAAAATGGTCATGATATGGAAAGGGTGTGACACAGGGGTGTTACTGGGACTGGGTGGCTTGATTTACAAGGAGAGGCTGGAATGAATGCCCAGGGTGGACTAAGTTAAAGTGAAGAGGAAAGATTTACAGGGGACCTGGGGGGGCGGGGGGGTAGGTTTTTCACACAGATGGCAGCGAGTTTATGGAATGAACTGCCCGATGAGATGGGAGAGATGGGTACAAGTTCAAAGTTCAAAGTTCAAACTCATTGCCAGAGTATGTACATGAGAGTACATACAAACCTCAGATTCTTCTTTCTGCAAGCCAGGCAGAATTTCTCCTTATCGGTAATAGTAACCTGTATGTCTTTCAAACAGCATTTGGACAGTTACATAAATAAGAAAGAGTTGGAGGGATGTGGGCCAAATGCAGGCAAATGGGACTAGCTCAGATGGGAAACTTGGACAGCATGAATGAGTTGGGCTGAAGAGCCTGTTTCCATGCTGTGACTCCATGTATATGATACCATGGAATAAAATTTGTCTAGGTCCTCGATAATTCCATAATGTTGATAACAAAATGAAGGGCTTTGGTGGGCAGAAATTGGTGCTGGGGTCAGAATCTCTGAGTTAATATTTAACACTTAAATATGTTAATTCAATGTGGGTGAATGAACTAAGGAAATATGACAATGCTCCAGAAGTGCTAACTGCTCTGTCAACCTGGCAGTGCCTTTTCTGTATAGGTCTCTCCTTTTGAAGGGTCTATATATAGAATCAATATTAAGGCAAGATGCTTAAATGGATTAACCATATATTTCACCTTATAAGTTGAGTCATGAAAAGCTAAAAAATTTCTCGGGGTGGGGGAGGGGTCGACTTTTACGCTGGATATACTTTTGAGACCTTAAATTCACTGAAAAAAAAACAGATTGACATAATTTTGGCATATAAGTCGATGTTGGAAGCACCTCCCCACCTCCGGTGTCTCCCCTCCCCGACATCTCCCTACTGCTGAGCACCACCAAAATCACTCTTACCTGGGATTCTGAAGTCGCCATTGCTGCTGCTGCCTGGTAGGCCAAGGTTCCTGCTCCCGCTGGGAGCACAATGTCAGCACTCCAGCTCCATGGGCCGTCGCTGCTGCTGCCTGGTAGGCCGAGGTTCCTGCTCCTGCCGGGAGCACAATGTCGGTGCTCCAGCTCCATGGGCCATCGCCATTTCTGTCTATTAGGCTGAGGTTTTTTTTACTTACTTAATTTTCAGCTTTGTTATTTGTGATTGGGGTGTTTTAAAAAATTTTGGGAAGCCTAGGCAGCCCGAAAAATGAGGGTCAAGTTATATACTGAATGTACCATAAAAACCTTAAAATTAGGCTGAAAAATGGGGGTGGACATACACTGTTTGACTTGCACGCTGAAATATACGGTATTTATATGGTAAGAAGACAAGAATAACATGTTCTATTTATGTAAATCTTTATGATTCTTCAATGTTAATGAATAACTGCTGATAAAATCTGTGCTGGTCTCCACTGAGTCTATTTTCCACAAATCTCATCTCAGACTAATGTATCGAAACCATGCTTGCAACCATCAACGCTGGAGCAAAACATAACTCATTATGGATTGTGGGCATGAGTGGAAAAGGCATCTTTGATTCCCATAATTGTTGTTGGGAAGGTAGGTGGTGGTGAGCTGCTCTCTCATTAGGTCTGGTAATAGGAAACAAGCAGAAGATTAAAAACAGCAAAGTTTATTCTGGACATCCTGCACATCCTCCATTTGAAATGTTCTTTAAGTGTTGTTCTTTTGACTGGCACTTGCCAAGTGTGCTCCTTTTGCATTCTGTTCCTGGTGTAAAGTCTACTGCCTGGTTGACTTCAGGCTGACTTGGAGCCAGATGAGAGGTTATGGTTGTTATTGGTAGGCAACAAACGTTTTCTACACCCACTGGCAAATGGCAATGGACATTGTGCTGTAAGCCTATCAGATATTTTTTTAGAAATACAGCGCAGTAACATCAGCCCATGCCACCCAAATATCCCCTTATGACCAATTAACCTACTAACCTTTGGAACATGGGAGGAAACTGGAGCCCCCAGAGGAAACCCATACAACCAGAAGGAGAACTACATGTAGACTGTGCCACCTGGGTCACCGGCGCTGTAATAGCATTCTGTTAACAATTACACCAACCGTGCCACTCCACACTAACTGGGCACTGGAGCAAAAAGTAATCTCTTCCTTTAAAAAAATCACAACTAATATTTTAAATAAATAACGTTTTAGAAGATCTTAGAAGGAACAGCACAGAACTGTAAAATAAGCCACAGCACTACACCCTGCACTTCTATTTCTTGTACTGAAGTATGAGTTGACTCACTTGGAGAGCAGGCAAAACAAAGTTTTCCATTGCATGGTGGTGCATTTGGTTATAAACAATTCAATTCAAATAAATAGAAAGCAATTCTCTACCACAGAAAGCAAATAAGACCATCTCATTTAGTGTTTTCAACAAGGAGTTAGATGTACTTCTGATGGATAGAGATGAAGGGAGAAAACAGATACAGGGAACTAAATTTGAGTAGCAGCTCAGACTCAAATGGCCTACTTTGAATTTCTGCATATCTGTGCTTTCTTTGGATTTAATTCAAGTTCTTTTATGTTTTAGTGTTGCAGAGAGTTTAAATATCTCTGGTGTGGAACTCCCTTGAACACCTATTAATCAATGGGTGTTAGAATGAAAAAGAACTCAATGTTCATCACTAACATCAGATAACGATAGATACAAAATTTACTCCAAAAATGCTCTGAACATTATAACAATGAATCTTGTGGTAAACTGCTTATTTTTGTTGTGCAATCTGTTTTTATTTTTCTGGCTTTCCCTTTTTACTTGGCTCTTTATTGCAATATGAGGAAACTAATCCCACCATGAGTGGGAATCCTTGGTTTCAAACCAGACTCAAACTGATGTTTGTGTCTGATTTAGAAAGTTGCCATATAAAGGAGAGGCTAATATTGCACGGCATCACCACCGAGGAACTCCAGGTGCACTTGTACCAATCATGAACTGCAATCTTCTTGGCATTGTAAATTTAGATGACTTTAACAGAGCATATTGAGTAAATTTATATGAAATTTCCTTGATCACTATAACCATATAACCATATAACCATTTACGGAGCAGAAACAGGCCATGTTGGCCTTTCGAGTCCGCACCGGTTCACCGGCATTGGTCCCGGTAGATCTTCATTCAATAATGATGGACGAATTCAATGCAGGTGGAATCAGTCGTTCTCTTGCCCGTTTGGATCTTGTATTTCTGCGCACTGTTGTTGTTTCCGATCCAAGAGAGAGAGAGAGATTTATAAAACAAAATATTTAAATGATTTCAGTCCGTGGCCCCTCCCCCCATAAATGTGCTGTGTCTTTCCCTTTCCCCCTCTCCCCCCCCCCCAACCCTTATTGAGAATGGCTGCTCTCCTCCCAACCCTTATTGAGAATGGCTGCTCTCCTCCCAACCCTTATTGAGAATGGCTGCTCTCCTCCCAACCCTTATTGAGAATGGCTGCTCTCCTCCCAACCCTTATTATTGAAACAAAATCAATGAACTGTTAAAATTACTGGGGAATCACAACTTGATACTTACATTTGTTATCTGTAGTACAGTTGTGCTATTTTAAACCTGTTCACTGCAGAGATTGTCAATCTCATTAGACAACATGACATCTTTACCAGCTGTGATGCTTGATGTAAACTTATTCGAGAATAGTGTCTTAAATTAGAAAAATAGATTTAAAGCCAGTTTTTTGCTGTGTTCATTAAAAAAGAAGAGGATTAGTCAAGAGCTTCTAATAAGATTGCCTTTGTGGAAGGTGAATCTTTTGAAGAGATGGGAAATATTTCTGATATTTCTTGGAGATTTTGAACATTTAGATCTGTGGTTATCCCATTGGAGAAGTATCTAGTTTCCAGATGATTAAATGATACATCATTTGTTACTGTTGTGATGGATTATGTTATATTTTATATTGTATATAGATATGTTTTAAAGGAGGTAAGTTGTAGGTTTTTTTTAGTTAGGTCACAAAAAGATACAAACACCTCACAACACAAATCTCATTTAAAATGCCAGACCTCTGCTCAAGCCAGACAGTCCAGGCTCCGATTGCCTTTGCAAAAACTTTGAACAATGCCTATAGAGACTTCACAAGTAGGTGTTAATTAGACATGCTGTGGAGTAATGGATTATTGTTTTGGAAAGCAACAGATGAATGGACTCGGAAGATTAGGTCCGGTGCCACAGTCTGAGTCCAGTTAGCTGTTCTAAGAGGGTCATGTGGTTTTCTCTGAGAGAGAGAGAGAGAGAGAGAGAGAGAGAGAGAGAGCATTCAGTTTTACAGTCAGCAACAGCAGCTGGGACTGGAACAGGACAAGCTGGCAAACTTGTGGAAAAACCCCATTTTGAAGACTGGTTGTGTGAGTTCTTAGTTCAGCCTGGTCAAAGCCCTTGTGGTCCATACAAGAGGAGATGGCTGGCTGTATAATGTTTCACCTGAAATAAGGGAAACAAAAAGGAACTCTGTGGTGACCTGGAGGAAAGAGGTTATTATCTGGAAAACACTGATTGGGCAAGTTTATTCGGCAAGACATTGAAGTGGCTGATCAGAAGGAATCAGTTGTGTGGGTCCAACGAGCAACAAATCTCTCTCTGAAAACCGACAAGAGCCTTCCTGACTGGCAACCATTCACCTTTCAAGCACCAAAGCCTGGTGAAGATTCATAAATGTTAAATTCTGTGCACAGTGTAAGAAATGCCTGATACCAGTGAACTTGGAGGAGTGAGAAGTGAGATTGGACTGTGAATCAAAGAACTTTTCTGAACTTACACACACATTACATACACGTGCGCTTAGAATTAGAAGGGGATTAAGTTAAGACAAAGGAGGAAAAACCCAACACCCAACCCCAACCCACCTATTTTCCCTTGCAACCGCTGCAACCGTGCCTGCCTGTCCCGCATCGGACTTGTCAGTCACCAACGAGCCTGCAGCAGACGTGGACATACCCCTCCATAAATCTTCGTCCGCGAAGCCAAGCCAAAGAAAGAAAATTAAGTTAATAGTAATAAGAAAGTTTGATCCTGTTTTTATGATTAAAGGTAATTAAAAGCGACTTTTGTTTAAGTAACGATTTGTCTTTGTGAATTTCTATTGCTGCTGGGTTTTAGGGTCCTCTGGCCTTGTAACACTGTAGGACACACAATGTAAAAGCAGTATCAATAATTAAATGGATTTGAAATTTTACAGAGAACCAACACTGACATTTTTAAGGCACCTAGATTTACTAAAATTCACTTTAGAATCATCGAGTTCAGAGGCTTCAGCCTCATTTCCAATAATGACCTTTATGAAAGACTCATCCAATTGGTTCTGCACTACAGAAGCTTCATCCACACAAAAAATAAATGGATAATAAATATCCTTGTGCAAAAATAGTGAGACAGTCCTTTTGTGGTGTTGGAGTTGTCCATGATTAGTGTAACAAGTGAAGGCTCATGAGCCTGATAGCTGTTGGAAAGAAACTGTACTTGAAACTAGAGGTGCAGGTCTTCAGGCTTCTGTACTGTTTGATCAAAGGTAGCAGTGAGAAAAGGTCTTTACCAGGGTTCTTGGCCGTCCTTTATGATCTTGGCTGCTCTCTTGAGGCAATGCCTCACATAACTGCACACAATGGATGGGGGGTGGGGCAGGGGTGGGTGGGTCATAACCTGTGATGGACCTGGCTATGTCTGTTACCTTCTTTACGTAGAATCCTACACGGATGGTGGAAATTGAATTAGTGGCTTCAAAAGGATATTTGGCATGGCACAAGAAAGGATAAGTTGCAGGATTGAAAAGAAAGAGTTTGGGGGTGGATAGGACGGAGGGGATTACTTTACAAGGAGCTGGCATATCCTCGCGGAGAAGGTACAGTTCCTTCTGTGCTATTTTTACTTGTTTCTACATTGATTCCCTGAAATGGCTCCAACATAAACCTCAAACCAACCAAAAATACATCCTGAAAATCCATAAACAGGCATACATTAAAGAGACTGTATTACAGCATTGGGTATGACATGAATATGACTCTTAATGATTAGGTAAAAGCTTTTATGGCTGCAAGGGACCTTTCTAAAGAGATAAGATGTGCAATGCAGCCTACACAGATATTACCACTGTTTGCTTGGATACTTGGTTCATTCTGAAATCTTCTTCCAAATATTGTAGTTACTATTTATATCCAAAATAAGTTTAAATGCTGATATATTCAACTGCATCTTCCGGCAAATTCTTACTTTACAAATAACCAAATAATGACTGCCCCCATTCAGAACACGAGCCTTGTTTCTCTGCTTGCCGCAGCATTCACTGACTCCTTACAATTACTGTCATCCATCTTGTTAATTCAGTGACAGATCAATCTTAATAACAATCATATTTGCTGTCTGGTTGAATGTTTAAATCCCAGACTTTTACTCGTCTGCTCAGTCTACTGTCAATAATATGTTCCTGTCGTGTGCTTTTTCAGAGTCCTAACCTGATTTCAGTTCACTTGAGACAGCTTCCACTGTTTTTAGGTCAAACCGTTCAAACCGATGTGCCTGCGACATTTTAAAAAACTAATTCTGTGAAATGTCATTAACCCTTGATTAAACTGTCTACTTTTAGATTTGAATATTTGGGATGTCACATGTTGCTGGTTTCAAAGTAATCTCAGTTCATATGGCTATCAACTCTTAATGAATTTCATCATGTTCGCATATCCAAAGATAAATTGGCTAGTATTTTTTCTAATATTAACTCTATTTGTAACGGATATAAATCAGATATTGCTACATCGACACTTATGTTTTGATCTTGTTCATCCTTAGAAAACTATTGGAAAGCAATTTTAAATTTTTTTTCAGATGTATTTCAGGTGGAGTTATGACCCAATCCATTAACTGCTCTTTATGGGGCTATTGACCCAGACATAAGGAGTTTTTCTGTATCTGTGCAACAGGTTGTGGCCTTCTCGACACTATTGACTAGAAGAGCCATCTTATTCAAATGGAAAGACTCCAGACCTCCAACAGGATTTCAACGGTTCTCTCATATTATGTCCTGTTTAAGTTTAGAAAAAACTTATCATGTATTTGATTCATTGGTGAAATTTGAAGATATATGGTGACCTTTTATGTCTTATTTTTCATTTGATGTAAATGTTTTGAATCTGATTAGATGTACTCACTCTTCCAGATAAGATATAGTCTTACCTTTGTTTTTTGATTCATGGTAAGAATCAAAAGATACCAAATATTTGTAACCCTCAGGATAAGCTGCTCAGAAGTTTTTTTTGTTAGTTTTTTTTATTAGAGTGGGTTAGGTGGGTTTTTTTTATACAATGCTTTTGATTTTTTTTTCATTTTTATCCATTGCAGTGGAGCGGGAATCGAGTATATACTGTATGAAGGTTTATATTAATGTGTGTGTATATATATATACCACACACACAGATATGTGATACTGTATTTTCAGTTTTGTTCCCTTTTCTTCATTTCTGTATTTCCTATAAAAACGATTGAAAAAGCAAGAAAGGGTTTCTTTATCTCTTTTATTGCTGCAGTCAGAGGTTCCCACCTGCTTCAATCATCAATCATCCCGGCCCCCATGAAGAGTAGTGTGAGCTGCCTTAACGACTACCTTCCTGTTGCACTGACTTCTACTGTGATGAAATGCTTTGAGAGGCTGGTCATGGCCAGAATTAACTTGAACCTAAGCCAAGGTCTGGACTCACTGCAATTCGCCTATCGTCACAAACGCTCCACAGCAGATGCAATATCCCTGACTCTACACTCAACTCTGGATCACCTCAAAAACAGCAACTCATACATTCAACTGCTCTTCATCGACTACATCTCGGTGTTTGATACCATTATTTCCTCAGTGCTGGTTAAGAAGCTACAAACTCCAGGCCTCTGTACCCACCCCTGTAACTGGATTCTTGACTTTCACATTGGAAGACAACAGTCAGTACGAATTGGAACCAACGTCTCCCCCTCATTGATTATCAACACAGGCGAACTCCAAGGATGTGTGCTTTTCCCATTGCTCGTTATACACCCACGACTGTGTGGCCAGGTTCAATTCTAATGCTATCTACAAGTTTGCTGATGACACCACAGTTGTCGGCAGAATCATAAACGGCAATGAGAAAGCGTACAGGAGGGAGATAGATCAGCTTGTTGAGTGGTATTATACCAACAACCTAGCACTCAATGCCAGAAAAACCAAGGAGATCATTGTGGACTTCATGAGGAAGTCAGGGGAACATGACCCAGTCCTTGTCAAGGGCCCAGTAGTGGAGATGGTCAAGGACTTCAAATTCTTGGGTGTCAACATCACCGAGGACCTGTCCTGGAGCCTCCACATTGATGCAATCACAAAGAAGGTTCGCCAGCGGCTATACTTTATGAGATGCTTGAGGAGACTCACCGAAGACTCTTGAAACCTCTACAGGTGGACTGTGGAGAGCATTCTGGCTGGTTGAATCACTGCCTGGTATGGAGGCGCCAACTCTCAGGACAAGAATAAACTCCAGAGGATTGTTAATTCAGCCTGCGACATCACAGGTACCAGACTTCACTCCATTGAGGACATCGACAAGAGGTAGTGTCTTAAAAAAGCAGCCTCTAACCACAAAGACCCACCCCCCCCCCCCCCCCCCGCCACCCAGGCCATGCCCTCATCACTCTGCTACCATCAGGGAAAAGGTACAGGAGCCTGAAGATGAGTCTGTATAATTACTTTGTGAAAGTCTGATGGGGGGGTGGGGGGTGGACCACACTGCGACCTGATAGTTGTCTGCCACTAGTGGGTTTTACCACACCCAGATTTTTAGGGAGTTACTACCTTTTAGTAGTTTACTGAGGGGAAATTTATATATATTTTTTGTTTTGTGGTATTTTTATATAGTTGGGGGGAGGGTTAGCATATTTAGGGAATTGAAAGGGGAGTAATATTTTATAATAGACTTTTTACTGAAATGTCTAACTTGAATTTTGCAGGGATGTCCAGGGATTGACTAATCCTATTAAGCGTAAACGAGTATTGACTTATATTAAAAAAAAAGAAAGTCAATATTGCTTTTTTTGCAAGAGACACATTTGACCGAAAAAGAACATATGAAATTGAAGAGAGAGGGGGTTGGTCATGTATTTTCTTCTTCCTTCAATTCCAAGGCAAGAGGTGTAGTGATCTTAATTCATAAGAAATTACCATTTGAATTAGAATCCTTTGAAGGTAATGCAGGGACAGTTTTCAGGTTGAATTGTAATTTTTTTGCTGAATCATGGACTTTGTTAAATATCTACGCACCAAATGTGGATGATGAAAGATTTATGTCGGAGGCTTTTTTCTTGTTAAATCAGACCAAGGAAAATATTTTGGATGGGGGAGATTTTAACTGTGTTTTAGATCCTTTGTTGGATATGTCTCCGAAAAGTATAAGGAAATCAAAGATGGCAATACAATTAGGGGCCTTGATGAAAGATTTGAATTTAATTGAAATTTGGAGGTGAGTAAATCCTGCAGAGAAAGTTTCTCCTTTCATTCATTTAGACATGATTCATTTTCTAGAATAGATTTTTTTGGTATCGGCACATTTACAAGGTAGAATTCTTCAAGCTGAATATAAAAGCTGGGTCATATCGGGTCTATGTTGTTTTTCTCTTGTGCAAGTCCAGAAGTGGTGTAATTGTCTTAGAGATGGCGGCTTAATACAATGCTATTAAAGAAACCAGAATTTGTTACTTTTGTTAAGGAACAGATTGCTTTATTTCTGACTGAGAATATTAATACAGTAAGTATAACTTTTGTATTATGGGATGCTGTGAAAGCATATTTGCGTGGGCAAATTATTAGTTATACTACAAAAGTTTAAAAACAATATGTGGCAGAAAGCTTAACATTGGAGAAACAAATTACTGAGTTGGAAAAGGAATTTCAGAAAAATGTTACAGAAGATAAAAAGGCAGCTTTAGCGAAGTTGAAACTACGTTATAATAGCGTTTAATTAATCGATCTAAGCAATGTTACTATGAATTGGGTGAGAGGGCTCATAAGGTGTTAGCATGGCAATTAAAAACAGAACAGACATTGCAAATTATTAATGCTGTTAAAAAAGAATTCAATAGTTACCTATAAACCTCAGGAAATTAATGACCAGTTTTACTCATTTTATCAACAATTACATACTTCTGAGGGAAAGCAGGAAGCTGGTTCTATTGATTCTTATTTATCTAAATTAAATTTAACAGTTTTAGGAGAGGAGGTTAGGGAATTAAAAGCTCCACTTACAGATTTTGAGATTAAAGAAGCTATACAAGAGATGCTGAATGGGAAGTCACTGGGAGATGTTGGATTTTCTGCTGAATTTTATAAAATATTTTATGAAGATTTATCCTTGGTATTTGGAGATGTTTTACAGCAAATAACTGAGGATCAGGTGTTACCAGAATCTTGTTCAAGTGCTATAATTACTGTGATTTTAAAGAAAGATAGGGATCCATTAAAAGTATCTTCATATAGGCCAATTTCTTTACTAAATGTAGATTATAAAATTATGGCGAAAGTATAGCGAATAGACTTGCTAAATATTTACCTCAGTAAATCATGTAGATCAAACAGGTTTTATTAAGAATAGAAATTCATCTGATAACATTCTTAGATTGATTACATTGGTCAATGCATCTAGACAGCAACCTAACCATCCAATGGTAGTTGCACTGGATGTAGAAAAAGCTTTTGACAGGGTTGAATGGAATTTTTTATTTAAGGTGTTAGAGAAATTTAATTTTGGCCCTTATTTTATTGGTCGGGTTAAAGTTTTATATAAAAACCCAATTGCTAGGGTGATGACAAATGGTCAAATCTCCATTTACCATTTAAATTAATGCGGTCGACTCGGCAAGGTTGTCCATTATCACCAGCCTTGTTTGGCTATTGAACTGCTAGCTTAGACAATATGACAGAATGATAAGATTAAAGGGATGAGAATTGCAGATGATGAATATAAGATTAATTTATTTGCGGATTACGTGTTGGTCTATTTGGCAGAACCGGAACAGTCTTTGAAATATTTGTAAAATTGCTTGCTGAAATGTGGGGAGTTATCTGGATATAAGGTAAATTGGGATAAAAGTGAAATATTACCAGTTGGGGAAGGAGATTATTCAGAATATAAAAATATTATAAAATTGAAATGGTCAGATAAAATTAAATATTTGGGAGTAACAGTAAATGCAGATTATCAATCTTTATATAAATTATGTTTCTTTTTAAAAAAGGATTAAAATGGATTTGATTAAATGGAAAGATCTTCCATTAACATTAATTGGTCGAGTAAATTGTATTAAAATGAATATCTTTCCTTGAATCCAATATTTGTTTTAGTTGATACCTTGTTTATTTTTAAAGAGTTTCTTTCAGGACTTGAATAGCGTGATATGGGAATTCTTATGGAAGGGGAAATTAGCATGAGTAGCTTTACATAAACTTACATGGAGATATGCATTGGGTGGTCTTCAATTACCTCATTTTCAAAATTTTATGAAGCAGCTCAGTTGAAATTTGTTAGCGGATTGATGAATATGGACCAACCTCCGAGTTGGGCGAAGGTGGAAATGGCTTGTATTTCTGAAGTTGAGGTACATCAGTTCATATTTAAATGGAATATGATTTTATTACGGGAATGTAATATGCCAGTATTAAAGCACCTGTTAAAGATATGGAGTACAAGAAATATGGTTTTAGGGTCGAAGGGTAAACTATTAATTCAAACTCCGTTATACCATAATCAACTTATTCCCTTTTCAATGTTTAATAATCATTTAAAGAGATGGAATTCTAAGAGTATAAAGATAGTTCAGGATTGCTTTGAAGAAGGACAGTTTCTTTCCTTTACTCAACTGAGGGAGAAATTTGATATATCTGTAAATTTCTTTTTTGTGTATTATCTACTCAGAGCTTTGATAAAAGAGAATTATGGTAAAGAGATGAATTTACCTATGTTGAAGATATTTGAGTCTTTGATTTCCTCTATACAAAAGAAAGGTTATATTTCAGATATGTATCAATTGTTACAATTGTCTTCAGGAAAAATATAAGTTAAATCACTTTCCCATTTAAGAGGCTGGAATGGCTGATTATCTGAAATTGTTGAATTTGGTGTTGAGCCTGAAACAACTTTGGAAGAACGTAGGAGATTAAGGACAAAAATGTCAGGGTGGCAGTGATCTGCGAAAAGAAAGTGCAAACTCAGGCGACCCACATGGACTGAACTGAGGAATTCTGAAAAGTGGTAACTTCATCTGTGTTTGATTTCCCTAGTGGAGAGGAGACAATGCCTAGTGCAAATGTATATCCAACTTCACCCATTTCTGATGTAAGGCCATTAAACATTAACTTTATTTTCTCTTGACAAACATTACCTGTTTTGATTTTGACTTTTTATTAAATAACATTTTCGGGAAACTCCTTGTGACATGCTTTTTCCTGGCTTTGGAAGAGTTTGTACAGGGGGTCTTGGTCCCTTAGGACAAAATTCTTCAGAGATAGAAGGAAGACGTGTGAACTGAAGCATCTCCCCATGGAACAATATCCATTTGTTGCTTGTCCAATTTCCACAACTAGTAAGTTTTCTTGCCTAGAATGGTTTTGCCATTGTGGTAAAGATAGGCTGGACCAGTGGTTCTCAAACATTTTCTTTCCACTCCCATGCCACTTTAAGTAATCCCTATGCCATCGGTCCTCTGTGATTAGTAAGGGATTGCTTAAGGTGGTGTGTGAGTGGGAGGGGAAGGTTGAGAATCACTGCTCTAGACCCAATTGTTACTGAAATATTTTGCTTGAGAAAAATGATCATTGGCCCATTTCCTTTGGAGTTCTGAAACCGTGCACATAACGAGTCGATTGGCTACAATTAAAACAGTGGTTTTCAAACTTCCACCCACACACCACCTTAAGCAATCCCTTACTAATCACAGAGCACTGATGGCATAGGGAATACTTAAAGTGGTATGTGAGGGAAAGAAAAAGGTTGAGAACTATTGGGTTGGACAATAGCGAGCTGGTGTGAAGTTAAGAGACAGCATTGTTCAGGAAAAGCCCCCTGGTCATTTTTAATAAAATAAAAGCAAACAGTTTGCAGCTTTGCACCATTTATAATCACAGTAATAGCTTTTACATAACAACTTCAATGCTTCAGGTTATTTTATGTAAGAAGGAGGATAATTGAATGCAAATTAGAAAATGAGAAGTCGTGACTAAATGCAAGTGGGAAAAGTACTTCTTGAGAAGTGCAATCGCAGTACATTTGGAAAGTAGTGGTATCATCGGACGGAGTCAGCATGGTTTTTTGAAGGGAAGATCATGTCTGATGAATCTAATAGAGTTTTTTGAGGATGTAACCAATAGAGTGGATAGGGGGGAATCAGTGGATGTGGTATATCTGGACTTTAGTAAGGCATTTGATAAGGTTCTGCACAGAGGACTAACAAACAAACTTGAGAAGCACGTTGTTGGAGGTATGGTATTAAGGTGGATTAAGAATTGGTTGATGGACAAGAAGTAAAGAGTAGGAATAAATGGGTTCTTTTCAGAATGGCATCCAGTGACTAGTGAGGTACTGCAGGGCTCCGTGCTGGGGCCACAGTTGTTTACAATATATATCAACAACTTAGATGTGGGAATAGATAGCAATATCTCAAAATTTGCAGACGACACGAAGTTGGGTAGCAGGGTCGGCTGTGTTGAGGAGGGTGCAGAGTGATTTGGACAAGTTACGCGAGTGGGCCAAGACGTGGCATATGCAATATAATGTGGATAAATGTGAGTTTATCTACTTTGGAGATAAGAACAGGAAAGAGGACTATTATCTAAATGGTATCTGTTTAGGAAGAGGAGAGATGCAGAGAGACTTGGGTGTTGCTGTGCATCAGTCATTGAAAGTGGGCGTGCAGGTACAGCAGATGGTGAGGACGGCGAATGGTATGTTGGTGTTCATAGCGAGAGGATTTGAGTCCAGGAGTAGGGAGATCCTACTACAGCTGTACAGGGCCTTGGTGAGACCACACCTGGAGTATTGCATGCAATTTTGTTCGCTTTTTCTGAGGAAGGACATCCTCACCATGGAAGGGGTGCAGAGAAGGTTCACTAGACTGATACCAGGGATGGAAGGACTTGCATATGAAGGAAGGTTGGATAGACTAGGCTTGTATTCTCTGGAATTTAGAAGGTTGAGGGCGGATCTTATAGAAACATATAAAACTCTTAAGGGTTTAGACAGACAAAACGCAGGTAGGTTGTTTCCAATGCTGGGAAAACCAGAGGTCACAGTTTAAGGATAAGGGGGACATTTTTTAGGAATGAGCTAAGGAAAATTTTCTTCTCTCAGTGGGTAGTGGATCTGTGGAATTCTTTGCCATAGGAAGTAGTTGAGGCTGGTTCCCTGTCAATATTTAAGAGTAGGTTAGATTTGGCCCTTGTGGCTAAGGGGATCAGGGGGTATGGGGTGAAGACAGGAACCCGGTTCTGATCAGCCATGATCATATTGAATGGTGGTGTAGGCTTGAAGGGCCAAATGGCCTACTCCTGCACCTATTTTTCTATGTTTCTATGTAGCAAGTAGAGAGGCTTGGTGGTGAACCATGGTCAGATGACACCTTTCGTAAGCCAATGGACAGAGATCAGTGACACTTCTAGTAGAGCTGCTGCCTCACTGTTCCGGAGACCTCTGGGGCTGTCTGTGTACAGTTTGCCTCATTTTCCATCGGTCCTCCTACATCCTAAAGGCATGCAGATTGGTCAGCTAATTGGCCACTGAAAAATTATTCCCAGTGTGTGGCAGAGTGATAGGAACTGGTGGCGGGAGGGTGGGTTGGTGTGGTGGGGGGTGGGGGGGGGGCGGGAGGGGGCGCTGGCTGATTAGAAAGTGTGGAGATTAATGAGAAAATAATGGTGTTTGGAATTGCTGTGTGAAGTGGTATGGACTCGATAGCACGTTTTCATGTGGTAAGAATAAATGGAAAAAGCACCAATTTGAAGACATCAAATTCTAGCACAGCAGCTCAGGAATTTGAATTTAAAATAGATCTGGAATTAAGTAATATTATTAATAGTGAGGATCCTGAAACCTCTGGATGATAATTTAACAAAAACTGTCATTATTAAAATCATTTTCCTTCCTTGGTTGATAATAGTGAGTTTATTGTCATATACACTGTACAATGTACATATGCACAGAAATGCTTACTTGCTACAGCTGAACACCTACCTTGTAACAAAAAAAAATGCAAAACAACCCCAATAATATACTTTTTTTTAGACATAGAGCATGGTGACAAGCCATTTCGGCCCACGAATCCATGCTGCCAAATTTACACCCCATTAACCTACACCCCAATATGCTTTTGAACTGTGGGAGGAAACTGGAGACCCCAGAGAAAACCCATGCAGACACGAGGAGAATGTACAAACTCCTTACAAACAGCGCGGGATATGATCCCAGGTCACTGGCGCTGTAACAGTGTTGTTCCAACTGCTACATTAACCGTACTGCACCTTTTCATTTTCCTAGTTACCTTTTCGTTTATGGTAACCGTGGCATGCTGTGGAATTAACACAAGGAAGACATAGTGTAAATGTTAACTGAGTGCCACAGACATCCTGGCATTTACTTATCATCGAGGGCTCAGTTGTAGAGAGGATCAAGAAATTCCTGTGTGTCAACCTCTCTGAGGATCTGTCCTGGAGCCTCCACATGATAAACCACTGTTACACCATGATTGGCTGCTACTGACTGGACACGCCTCCCGAGACCGATCTTACCCATAGCCCCTTGCAGGCTGCCCCTTTCCTTTTGCTCTGATCAGTCAAGGAGGGGGATGGTTGTTTGACAGTGTTCCAGTCTTTAGCTATTAAAAGCATTGGAGCAACTTCATCCCCAACATCGAAGTACTCGAGATGGCAGAGGCTGACAGGATCGAATCCACGCTGTTGAAGATCCAACTGCGCTGGGTAGGTCACATCTCCAGAATGGAGGACCATCGCCTTCCCAAGATCGTGTTCTATGGCGAGCTCTCCACTGGCCACCGTGACAGAGGTGCACCAAAGAAGAGGTACAAGGACTGCCTAAAGAAAGCTCTTGGTGCCTGCCACATTGACCACCGCCAGTGGGCTGATATCGCCTCAAACCGTGCATCTTGGCGCCTCACAGTTCGGCGGGCAGCAACCTCCTTTGAAGAAGACCGCAGAGCCCACCTCACTGACAAAAGGCAAAGGAGGAAAAACCCAACACCCAACCCCAACCAACCAATTTTCCCCTGCAACCGCTGCAACCGTGTCTGCCTGTCCCGCATCGGACTTGTCAGCCACAAACGAGCCTGCAGCTGACGTGGACATTTACCCCCTCCATAAATCTTCGTCCGCGAAGCCAAGCCAAAGAAGAATGACAAAGAAGGCTTGCCAGTGGCTATACTTGACCAAGTGGAACACAGTGAAGATCATGAGGGAACCCTGCTGCCTACATTGAAGTTGTATTACACATACAAAACCCACAATTCAGAAACGCTACTGGAAGATCATGCTTCCGGAAGTATTAGAGTGAAGTATAAGAACTGGGAAACCAAAACATAGAAAAGAAAGTGAGGCAAGGACTTTAATGAGCCAGCTACAGACAGCTCAGGGGAAAATATTTGCATTCCATGCCAGGCCATTTGTCAAGCGTAAGGAGCTGAATGAAACATTCAGACATTTTCCGTAAACATGGCAATAAAGTCATTGGGCAACACAATGCGGAAGGCATAGTTTATGAAAATGTTAAGGCTCTAAGTACTGTTTAGAAACAAATGAAAAGCCTGAAGCTTTTGTTTCGAATGTATGCTGTTAGGGAGCGCCAGCTTGTTTACAATGGATTCTGAGGGGTTCTTCACCAAAGCGATATGAATTTTTACTGAAGTACCAGAGCTTAATCATGTAATATTTACTAACACAGAAGGGTCTAAAATCACATTGACAACTGAATCATGAAGCTCTCACTTGATGTTTACTGATGCGGAAAATGAATTATAGTGCTATTTATATGGATCAAAAACCTTCTTGACATTAACAAAGGAAACAAGGTGAACAATTCACTCAGTCCTCTACATTCTGCACATCTACATCACCATCCTTACATCAGTTTACAAAATGAAAATGAATGATACCTTCAGTGAAATTGCAATTCTTGCAAAGGAGAAGGGGAAGACTGTTTCAGGAATCAAAACACAACGCTGCAGGAACTCAGCAGGTCGATAGGCTGCAGGCGTCGTGATTGGAGTAAACACATGAACTGCTGGAGGAACTCTGCTTTTTTGTTGGATGCTGAACAGAGTAGCTGAGACCTGCAGCAAAGTCAGCAGGTTAAACACTGTACTTTATGCACCAAAGGTAAAGATATATAACCAACATTTCAGACTCGAGCCCTTCATCAAGGTATGAGCAAAATGTAGGCAGGTGGAGGGGGAAAGGCAGAGGGTGGAGCTGCCTGTGGGGACTGTGCTCTCCCCCCTGCCCCTCCCCGCCCCATTTTGTTTGGGCGCATGTCTACATTCTTTCATACCTTGATGAAGGGCTCAAGCCTGAAACAATGGTGGTGTATCTTTATCTTGGCGACATAAAGTACGCTGTTTGACCTGCTGAGTTGCTCCAGCTTTGTATTTTTACTTCAACACAATGTCTGCAGACTTTTGTGTTTTAAAACAGATGGTTTCAGGAGTCAGTTTAGTTTTATTTTTAATTTCTTGTCAAATAAATAGAGGGCTGAAGTGATTCTCTACAAATTCTATCATTCGGAGACTCGACAGTCTAATGCTTCCTCTTAGCAGAATCAAATATATATAACCATATAACAATTACAGCATAGAACAAACAAATCTCAGTTAAAGCCCTTTAAATTTTCCAATCACTGTTCAGACTAAAGAATTCAGTTCGTTCCAAAAATTCTAATGTATGATCTTTTTGTACTCCTCTCTTGAAGCTACCAGCTTTTATTGGCCAAGCATCAGCAGTCCTCCTTTATCATACCCATGTGGTGATAGTTCTTGCTCAATCCTAGTTTTACCAGGCTGCTCGATAACGGCAAGCTTCTCTGCCAATCTGGTATTTTGTACCCAGTATTTACAAATACAATCATCCATAAGAAGAGTACTGTGAATGAGGCAAACTACAAATAACTGAAAGGCTGCCAACCTTTCTCCACAGATGCTGTTAGACTAGTGGTTTTCAAACTGTCTCCCTAAACTTACATTCCACCTTAAGCAATCCCTAAGCCATTGGTGCTCTGTGATTAGTAAGGTGGAATGTGAGTGGAAAGGGAAGGTTGAGAATCACTGCACTTGGACCCAAATGTTACTGAAATATTTTGCTTGAGAACATTTGTCAGTGGCCCATTTCCTTTGGAGTTCTGAAACCGTGCACATAACGAGTCAATTAGGTATGATTAAAACAGTGGTTCTCAAACTTTTACAGCACAGAAAAAGACCCTCATGGCCCCCACTGCCCATGCTGATGGTGATGCTCATCTACACTGATCCTATTTGCCTACTTTAGGCTCATATCCCTCTAACTCGTTTCCTATCCAAGTACTTGTCCAAATGCCTTTTCAACATTGTCATTGTGTATGCCTCTACCACCTCCTCTGGTAGCTTGTTCTGGATAATATGGTGATACAAATATGTGTCTATGTGACTGTCAATGGGTAGCTGACCTGCCCCCCATGAGTGACTCGCTCCCTGGTAACTCTTCCCCTTGTGACCCTGTCCTCAGTTGAGCATTTGGAATTAGGCCAGTCTAAAGTGTAATAAAGCTTATTGTTCCTCACTCTACAGCTTTAGAGTCATTGATAGAGCCTATCAATTTGTTGCAATTTGTTGCAATTTTCCTAATACAGCTTGGGAGACACATTCTGTGAAAGGGCTGGATGGTTTAGAATTTGTAAAATGTGTGCAGGATAGTTTTTTGCAGCAATACGTTGAGGTACCCACTAGAGAGAAGGGGCAGTGTTGGATCTACTGTTGGGGAGTGAGATAGGGCAGGTGACTGAGGTGTGTGTTGGGGAACACTTCGGATCCTGTGATCATGGTACCATTAGTTTCAATATAATGATGGAAAGGGATAGGTCTGGTCCAACGATAAAAGTTTTTGAGGGGGGAAAGCCAGATTTGATGAAATGAGAAGGGATTTGCAGGGAGTGGTTTGGGCTGATTTGCTTTTTGGGAAGGAGATAGAGGAGAATTGGAAGGGATTTAAAGGTGAGATTTTGAGGGTGCAGAATCTTTAGTTCCTGTTAGGATAAAAGGCAGAGCCAAAAGTTCGATAGGGCCAAAGTTTTCAAGGGAGATTAGGAAGTTGGTTCATAAAAAAATGGAGGCCTACATTAAATACAAGAAGCAAGGTATGGATGAGATGCTTGGAAAATACATGGATTGTAAAAAGAAGCTTAAGAAGGAAATTAGGAAAGCGAAAAGAAGGTACGAGGTGGCTATAGCGAACAGGGTGAAAGTAAATCTGAAGGATTTTTTCAAATATGTAAATAGCAAAAGGAGAGTGAAGGATAGAATCGGTCCATTAGAGAATCAGAGCGGACAAATGTGTGTGGAGCCGAATGAGATAGGAGATGAGTTCTTCTCATCGGTATTCACTAGGGAGAAGGATATGGAATTGTGAAGGATAAGTAAAGCAAAAGGGGTGATTATGGAAAATGTAGGGATTAGGAAAGAGGGGGTATTGGAACTTTTTAGGCATATAAAGGTGGATGAGTCTCCAGGTCCTGTTGGGATTTTCCCCAGGACCTTGAGGGAAGTCAGGGAGGAAATAGCAGAGGCTCTGACAGTGATTTTTCAACAGCCACTGGAGGGAAGAGTGGTGCTGAGGGATTGGGGTGTTGCAAATGTGGTTCCCCTGTTTAAACAGGGCTCCAGGTGTAGGCCCAGCAATTATTGGCCATAAGTTTGACGTCGGTGGTCGGTAAACTAATGGAAAGTATTCTTAGAGATAATATATATAAGTATCTAGAGGGGCAGGGACTGATCAGGGACACCTAACATGGGTTTGTGAGGGAGGGGAAGGTCATGTTTGACAAATCTTGT
The DNA here is from genome assembly GCF_036971445.1 of Narcine bancroftii. NCBI lineage: Eukaryota > Metazoa > Chordata > Chondrichthyes > Torpediniformes > Narcinidae > Narcine > Narcine bancroftii. The sequence continues at coordinate 70,549,281 of NC_091480.1, read as the reverse complement.
TGAAGTGACTAGGAAGGTTGATGAGGGTAAAGCAGTAGATGTGGTCTATATGGATTTCAGCAAAGCCTTCAATAAGGTTCCACATGGAAGGTTGGTGAGGAATGTTCAGGCCCTGGGGATTAATGTTGAGATAGTCAGATGGGTTCAATGATGGCTAGAAGATAGGAGCCAGAGAGTTATGGTGGATACTGTCTGTCAGGATGGAGGCCAGTGACGAGCAGCGTTCCTCAGGGATTTGTGTTGGTTCCCTTGTTGTTTGTCATTTACATTAATGACTTGGATGATGGAGCAGTAAATTGGGTGAGTAAATATGTGAATAATACAAAAATAGGGTGAGTTGTGGATAGTGAGGATGGTTTTTGGGGACTGCAGAAGGATTTGGACAGCTTAGAAGAGTGGGCGGGAAGGTGGCAGATGGAGTTTAATGTAGATAAGTGTGAAGTGCTTCATTTTGGGAAGAATAATCAAAACAGGACAAATGCATTGAAGGAAGAGGGGTTGAGGAACAGAGAGATCTTGGAACAATGGTTCATCGTTCTTTGAAAGTGGATTCTCATGTAGATAGGTTAGTGAAGAAGGCTTTTGCTAGACTGGCCTTTATAAATCAAAGCATAGAATATAGGAGCTGGGAGGTGATGTTGAGACTGTTCAAGGCACTGGTGAGGCCAAATTTGGAAAGTTGTGTGCAGTTCTGCTCCCCAAATTATAGGAAGGATATCAATAAGGTAGAGAGGGTGCAGAGAAGGTTTACTAAAATGTTGCCTGGTTTGCAGTATCTAGAAAATGGAGAAAGATTGAGTAGACTGGGTCTTTATTCAGTGGAGCATAGGAGGTTGAGGGGGGTTTTGATAGAGGTATTTAAAATTATGTGGGGGATAGACAGAGTAGATGTGAATAGGCTCTTCCCCTTGAGGGTAGATGAGATTGGAATGAGGCGTCATAAATTAAAGGTTTGTGGGGCAAAAGTTTAGCAGTAACATGAGAGGAAGCTTCTTCGCTCAGAGAGTGGTGGCTGAGTGGAATGACCTTCTGGAAAAGGTGGTCAATTTTGTCATTTAAGAGAAGGTTGGATGAGTGCATGGATGTGAGGGGATTGGAGAGTTATGGACAGGGAGCAGGTAGGTGGGACTAGTGGAGTTCACTTAAATTGGTGTAGACTAGAGGGGCCGAGATAGCCTGTTTCCATACTATTATTGTTATATGGTTATATGGGATGGACAAACTGCTGTGACCCGACAGGCTAAACCTCGACCCACAGATGCCCGGAGCCCCAGAGCTGTACGAGCAGTGGATCAAGTGCTTCGTAGACTTCTTGGAAGCTTCTGAGGACCTTGTGGATTCTGAAATTCAAGCTATTGTCAGTGAGGGTTGGCTGTCGTGCATACGTGACGATAAGGGGCTGTATGACTTACCCTGGTGCAATGACCAAGCTCCTGAACCTCTACAGACCCCAGGTAAACAAAGTCGACTCAGAGTTTCTCCTGGCCTTGAAAAAAAAAGCAACCCGGTGAGTCTCTGGACAATTTCTTTAGGGTCCTGCATGATCTGGGACAAGAATGCAGGGGCAATATCCCTGCCCCAGTATCGGCAGACCAGTATGTGGAAGAGCTGATCTGGGACACCTGTGTGGCTGGGGTGAGGTCTGATTACATCCACCAGTGACGACGAGAGGAAGACAGGCTGCCATTGCAGAGAGCCATCCAGCTCACTACGACTCTAGATTCAGCCCACCGCAACGCAGAATCCATCACTGCCGGCAACAGGCCCTCCATGTGGGGATGCGGGCGCAGCCATTTTGGACATGACATCGCAGACCACCTCCGTACAGTGATGTCCCGACCCCACTGCCACCGCCAGAGGTAAGCATCCTAAGTGCTACTTCTGCAGCCAGCAGAAGCACACCCAGCGACGCTGCCCAGCGAGAGAAGCCACCTGCTCGAGATGCGGGAAGAAAGGACACTACAAGAGAATATGTAAGTCGAAACCTTCCCTACGGAGCAGCGCCGCGTACACCACCAGGGTTTGGCCATCAAACCCAACTCCACTTCCTTCCGCAGCGATAATGTCACTTCTGGCCTCAAATTGTTCGACTGCATGTGTGACCCAAGGGTCGCCATCTTATCCTACTCCTCTTCTGCCATTGTGGACGATATCACTTCCGCCATTTTCATTCACCTCTCCCAGTGCGACCACATGGTGAACATCGGGGCCGCCATCTTATTGAACCAGCTCCCTCTCCGACATTGACGGCGACCTGGTACTAGTGTCCATCATCTTGGATCAGGACAGCCCTCACCCGATCACCCACTCAATGATGGAGATTGAGGTAAATGGGAAATGAACTAACTGCCTGGTCAAAAGTGGAAGCTCTGAAAGCTTCATCCACCCAGACACTGCTCACAAACTCTCTCTATCAATGGCTGCAAAGGACCAATCTTCTGAGATCCGCGGGTATTGTATTGCATCGTTAACGGTCTGGGTGAACGTTATGACAATGTCCATTTACTCTTAATGCCTCAGCTCTGCTCACCGATCCTTCTAAGGCTAGACTTCCAGAGCCAATTCAGGAGTGTCACGATGGCGTTCGGGGGCCCCAACCAGCTATACAACCCCCAGCTCACAGCACCCCCCTCCCCCCCACAGCCAGTACCCATCTGTGGTCTCTCGACCCTCTGCATACCCCCACCATCATTGTTTGAGAACCTGACCCCAGACTGTAAGCCCATAGCCACTAAGAACAGACGTTACAGTGCTGAAGACAGGCCATTCATAAAGTTTGAGGTGCAGCAACTCCTGGCGGAGGGGGTCATAGCCCACAGTTCCAGCCCATGGAGAGCCCAAGTCATGGTGGCCAGGGGTGGAAGTAAACCCCGTATGGTGATTGACTACAGTCAAATAAGCAACCACTTCATATAACTGGATGCATACCCCCTTCCCTGGATCACCAGCATGGTCAATAAGATCGCCCAGTACAGGGTGTTCTCCACCATTGACCTAAAGTCGGCATTCCACCAACTCCCCTTTTCCCAGGAGACCACCAGTATACTGCATTTGAAGTGGATGGCAGTCTCTACCACTTCCTTCAGGTACCCTTCGGAGTCACCAATAGTGACTCTGTACTTCAGAGAGAAATGGATTGGATGGTGGATAAGCACAAACTGACAGCCATGTTCCCCAACCTAGATAATGTCACTATCTGTGGCCATGACCAGCAGGTCCACGATGCGATCCTTGCCAAATTCCTCCACACAGCCAAGTCCCTCAATTTGACCCTCAACAAGGACAAGTGTGTGTTTAGCACAACTCACCTGGCCCTCCTCGGATGCTTCGTGCCACATGGTGTCATCGCCCCCTGACCCCGACCACATGCGTCCCCTTATGGAACTCTCTATCCCACCCAACTTCAAGGCACTAAAAAGGTGCCTGGGTTCTTCTCTTATTACACCCAATGGGTGCCCAACTATGCCAATCCTACCCCCCAGTAAGATCCACAACCTTCCCCTTATTAGCAGAAGCTTGGGCAGCCTTTGCCCAGATCAAGGGAGAAATTGCCGTGGATGAATCCATCCTGTTTCAGATGGAAAGCAATGCCTCTGACTTCATGCTGGCTGCCACTCTCAACCAGGCAGGTAGGCCAGTAGCATTTTTTTCCCTGTACCCTTCATGGTCCTGAGACATATTATTCCTCCGTTGAGAAAGAGGCGCAGGCCAACGTTGACCAGAAAGAGATTTACCCTGTTAATGGACCAATGAGCCATTGCTTTCATGTTCGATACCAAATTGCAGGGTTAGATCAAAAATGACAAAATCCTGAGGTGGAGAATCAAGCTCTCCACCTACAACTATGACATCCTGTGCCAGCTGGGCAAGCTCAACAGACCCTCAGACTCACTATTCCGGGGGAAGTGCGCCAGCGCGCATCTCGGCCGCATCCGGTCCCTCCACGACGACTTTGCCACCGTGGAGTCACAAGATTTTCCCTCAATGAATATCTACAGTAATATCTTTTACCGGGGATAATAACAGTCGGGTTTTGAAAGACAGTCTGAAGCTTGAAGATTTTCCCTCAATGAATATCTACTGTAATATCTTTTACCGGGGATAATAACAGTCGGGTTTTGAAAGACAGTCTGAAGCTTCACGTTTAGATTGTTAGCCAAGTTAATGGTGTGGAAACCAATCTTGTGCTGCCGATGTTAATGGATTTTGTGTCAAAATCATTGTCAGCGGTCATTTCTAACTAGATTTGGGGGAAGTGCTGTGTTTGCTAAACTGATGGCTTTCTGTATAAAAGCTGCAATTTACAACTAATTAATATGGAAATAGTGGGGGAAAGCTAAGAACTAGCCACCTGCTCCTGGTATAATTAAATCTGAAGAATAAATTAAAGTTCCTAAAACACACAGAAAATTATCTCAAGTGTCAGAAGGCAGCAAATGAGCAGTACATGGAATGATCAAACAGCCTTCTGCATACTGTTTCCACATTCCTAATCATGGTTTCCACCTGACTTACTCAATCTGCTCACAGACAGTTTCTGCCAAAGGTAGTAAATGGTAGAATAGATAATGGGTTGGAATTTCCTTGTGATGTCCAAATGATAACTGATGCACGGGTAGCCTTTATCTGTGGTGACAAGATGTCCTCATTCCCTGATTCCAAAATGTTGAATTGCACTTTAGGTGCCTTAGGTCTGGTCACCTAGTGCCTTTGTCAAAGCCAGAGTGTTTATGGTTCTGCAATTTCAATGCTGGTTAAGAAGGGGGTCATACCTGAAATGTTGGTTGTGTATCTTTATCACCTATAGATGCTACATGATCTGTTGAGTTCCTTCAGCATTTCTGTGTTTTTACTACAAGCAGCATCTGATGAGTTTCGAGTTTCACGTTCACTAGTTTAACGTTCAGTGTTCAAAGTTCAACATGATTTTATTGTCATACATACAAAATACAGATGCAATGAAATTCTTATTTGCTGGATCTCAGAATCAGAATCAGAATTTATTGCCATGAACAAGTCATGAAATTTGATGTTTTGCGGCAGTGTCACAGGGCAAACATTCACATTATAACCATCTTACAACATTACTATAAAAATAATACTGCACAAAAATTAAGGCGATATCTTTGGTTCATTGATTATTCAAGAATCTGATGGTGGAGGGGAAGAAGTTGTCCTCGTACCACTGAGTGCTTGTCTTTAGGCTCCGGTACATTTTCCCCAATGGTAGCAGAGTGAAGAGGACCTGGTCTTGGAGAATAGAGGCTGCTTTTTTAAGACACCACCTCATGTAGATGTCCTCGATGGAGTGAAGTCTGGTGCCTGTGATGTCGCAGCTGAGTTAACAACCCTCTGGAGTTGTTTCTTGTCTTGAGAGTCGGCGCCTCCATACCAGGCAGTGATGCAACCAGCCAGAATGCTCTCCACGGTCCACCTGTAGAAGTTTTCGAGTGTCTTTGGTGACATACCGAATCTCTTCAGACACCTCACAAAGTATAGCTGCTGGCGAGGCCTTCTTCGTGATTGCATCGACATGGAGACTTCAGGACAGATCCTTGGAGATGTTGACACAAAAGAATTTGCAGTTCTTGACCCTCTCTACTACTGAGCCCTCAACGAGGACTGGGTTGTGTTCCCCTGACTTCCTTCTGAATCTTAATGGATAGTAAGATACACCAACTGCATTAATAAAAATTTGCAAGATAAAGAGATGACATATAACATTTAGAGAAATAAATATTCACAGTTACAGTTTGCTCAAGAAAATAAAGCTCTTTTGACAGATCATTTTCTGGTCCCAGTGTAGTTTCTGGTTAAAATTGGAGCCCAGGGAGGTTCAAATGAATGATGACTGTTAGATAATTTTTTTAAAATCTGGAAGTGCTGGACTTCAGCCTGGAGACCAGTAGTGAGATTTCTATAGATGGAGACCATGACAATTTGAATGACATGTTTGTTATTGGAAATATTGGGCTCAGTTGGGCAAATGGCCACTCCTCACTCTGTGAACTTTAGAACCATAGAACAATTACAACACAGAAAGAAACAGGCCACCTCGGCCCTTCTAGTCTGTGCTGAACCATTTTTTTGCCTCGTCCCACTGACCTGCACCCAGCCCATAGACCTCCATACCTCTTCTATCCATGAACCTGTCCAAATTTGTCTTAAATGTTAAAATTGAGTCCACATTCACTACTTTAGTTGGCAGCTCATTCCACACTCCTACCACTCACTGTGTGAAGAAGTTCCCCCTAAACTTTTCCCCTTTCACCCTTAACCCATGTCCTCCAGTTTGTATCTCACCTTCCCTCAGTGTAAATGCTTATCTACATTTATTCTGTCTAACCCCCTCATAATTTTAAATGCTTCTATCAAATCTCCCCTCATTCTTCTACACTCCAGGGAATAAAGTCCTAACCTGTTTAATCATTCCCTGGACCGCAGTTCCTGCAGTCCGGGCAACATCCTAGTAAATTTTCTCTGCACTCTTTTCATCTTATTGATATCTTTCCTGTAGTTCGGTGACCAAAACTGCACACAATACTCCAAATTTGACCTCACCAATGTCTTATACAACTTTAACATAACATCTCACCTCCTGTACTCAATACTTTGATTTATGAATATGCCAAAAGCTCTCTTTACAATCCTGTCCACCTGTGACACCACTTTCAGGGAATGATGTTTCTGTGCTCACGGATCCCTCTGTTCTACCGCACTCCTCAGTGCTCTACCATTTACCATGTATGTCCTACTTTGGTTTGTCCTTCCAAAATGCCACACCTCACACTTGTCTGCATTAAATTCTATCTGCCATTTTTGGCCCATTTTACCAGCTGGTCCAGATCCCTCTACAAGCTTTGAAAACCTTCACTGTCCACAATACTTCCAAGCTTAGTGTCATTTGCAAACTTGCTGATCCAATTTACCACGTTGTCATCTTGATCATTGATATAGATAACAAATGACAATAGACCCAGGACCCATCCCTGAGGCACACCACTAGTCACAGGCCTCCAATTTGAGAAGCAATCTTCTACCACTACTCTCTGTCTTCTCCCATCTAGCCATTGTCAAATCCAGTTCTCTTCCTCACCATGAATACCCAGTGTCTGAACCTTCCTGACTAACCTCCCACGTGGGACCTTGTCAAAGACCTTACTGAAGTCCATGTTGACAGCATCTACAGCTTTCCTTCATCAACTTTCCTGGTAACCGCCTCGAAAAACTCTACTATCGGATTAGTTAAACATGAGCCTCCACACATCCGATCTCTTAGACTCCCTTCCAATAATTTATCTACTACTGATGTCAGGCTCTCCGGCCTATAGTTTCCAGGGTTACTTTTGGAACCTTTTTTAAACTGGAATAACATGAGCTGCCCTCCAATCCTCTGGCACCTCCCCCTTGGCTAAGGATATTTTAAATATTTCTGCCAGAGCCCCTGCAATGTGTTTATGGCCACTGTTTGTGGAAACACAGTTTCATTTTTATGCTTTGGAATATGAAAATGACAATAAAGTGACTCTGATACTCTGATACTCAAGGTCCGAGGGAATATCTTGTCAGGCCCTGGAGATTTATCCACCCTTATTTGCTTTAAGATGGCAAGCACCCCCTCCTCTTTAATCTGTACCGGTTCCATGGCCTTACTGCTTGTTTTCCTTACTTCCCTGGACTCTGCCCATTTCCAGAGTGAATACTGATGGAAAAACAAACCATTTAAGATCCCCCTATCTCTTTTGGCTCCATACAAAGCCGACCACTCTGATCTTCAAGGGGACCAATTTTGTCCCTTACTATCTTTTTATTCTTAATATACCTGTAGAAACCCTTAAGATTTTCCTTCACATTGCCAAAGCAACCTCATGTCTTTTCTTTTTAAGCCTTCCCGATTTCTTTCTTGAGGTTTTTTTATACCTCATTTGCTCTATGTTTCCTATACCTGCTATATATCTCTCTCTTCTTCCGAACCAGATCCTCAAAATCCCTCAAAAACCAAGGTTCCCTATGTCTTCTAACCTTTCTTTTGACCCTGACAGGAATATACAAACTCTGTACTCTTAAAAGTTTATCTTTGAAGGTGAAACGTACCTCACACATCCTTGCCAGTAAACAACATATCCCGATTCATGCATTCTAGATCCTTATTCATTTCCCCAAAATATGCTTTCTCATGTTCACAGAACCTCAAAGTCCCAACAGAAAGTGTTGAAAAAGGTAATAGTACTGTTGGCACCACACACGAGTAAATCAGGGGCACTCTCAGGTAAGCTTTCCTTTGACATGGACTTTGCCGCAATGTTGTGTTGGGAGGTCATAGATACAAAGAATGTCAGAGGTGCCAAAGAATGAGCTGCCTTCTGTAATCTGTACAAGACCCAAAAGAGCAGTGTCAGGATGTGAAAGATCAGGAGGCACATTGTGCAGTTTCTGCTGGTTTATGTCAAACACTCCACACATTTTCACAGTGGAGCATTGACTTCATTATGCAGCCATTGCTGATTGTAACCTTTCATTGACAGGCTCAGGGTTCAAGCAGCACAAGGAACTCATGTTTGCAATTGTGAATTTGTCTGTACAGGATTCTTATTACTTTCAATTTTGCACTTAACATTTTATTGATTCAGGTCCTTCTTTGAAGGATTTAATTGATGATGGCTCTTATCTGCCACAATTAATTCTATTTGAAAGCTTTATTGTCCTGCAGGGAAGGAGAAGAAACTTCATCTGGAGTCTCAGAACTGGCTTATTAATTTTATACTCACGTCCTCTGTTTCTACACTCATAGTCAGGGTTAAGTAGTCTGTTTGCATCAGTATTTCCCTGGTTCCAGTTACTATGGAGATGAAGGCTGTCCAGTGCTAGGCATTCAGTCCCCTAAGTCTGGAGAATGCCCTGAAGTTGGTAAATGGTCAAGCGTTTTGAGTTTGTGATGGGCCAGCGACACAGGAAGATCGGAGTGAATGGAGAGAGGCTTGCCAACAGTGTAAGGTGACGCATTTCCCTTTTGCTCGACCTATCCATTTTATTTATTCTACATAAGACATGTTCATGAACTGTACAGAAGGAAAATAAGTATGCTTCCTAACTGGTGAGGAGCACGAGTTCACAGGAAGCATTCTCCAAGTCTTATTGACATATTTCAAGTTCCTTATGAAATATATCCATCAGGACAATAGTAGGCAATGCCAAGGGGAAGATATTTCCTCACCCTCACCTCATGGCCCCAAACTTCAAGGACAATCTATACCATAGAACTACAGGTGGGTCCTTCTATGGCTCAGGAAGAAGCATGGCCCCGGAGGTGGAGACAATTTCTCACTGGTTTGCTGTCTGTCCATTTAGTTTTGTAAGCAGATGCTTCCCTTGAAGTGTGCTAAATGCAAGATTGATAGCTTGTTCTTCCCAGCTTGTGACATATTTTCAATGTGTCCCTTGAACTCCACCAGTTTTCTGAGAAGGAGAGAGAGAAGGCTTGTTCAGATGGCAAAAATTCTACATGCTCACATAAAGAAAAAATTGGATAGCTACATGGATGGAAGGCAATGGTCTGATTGCAGGTCAATGGGACTGGGCAGAATAGTTCAGCAAGGCCTAGATGGGCTGAAGGGCCTTTTTCTGTGCAGTAGTGTTCTATGATTCCATATTGTCCAGCCCAGTGGACTTGGGAGCTGAGGATCATTACTTTGATGCTGGTTACATTGGCTTCAGTATGAACGTTGGCATCATTGCAGTGTTAGGAATTAAAGTACCTTTAAAGAAATTGCTCGAGACAAAAATTGAGAACAAAGAACATTTATTACTACAACAATGCAAAGTTGGGTGCTTCCCCTTACCCTGGGAATACACACACATACTGGGGCTCACCCAACTTTTATACAGTCAATTTCAGTATCAGAATGCCCTCCCCCTTACATTCTTCTGCCCCCTGGATGGGTTTGGCATTAGGCAATCCTGCCTGCCTACGTGCAATTTCAGTATACTTGGAGAACCAGGGGGGGGGTATCCTGTCGGTGTCCCTTCATGTCATTGTCCTTATTCACACCTTCCTGATTCTCGGGGCTACAGTCTCTTGATATGCAGAGTTGACTCATTCTATCTAGGGTTGGCTAATTTCATATGTATAAATCTGTGTATGGTTAGCTAATTAGAAATGTATGACTTGGTACTTCTGTCCAGGGCTAGGAGACCCTTATCTGATCCAGACTACCTCAACTTCCTACATTCTATTGTACCTTACCATTCCTTATCTTAGTCCTATGGTCTTGTCACAAAGGATAGAAGATTCTTATGTTAATCGTGCTGACTCTGCTTTCCTGCATCCTAAGCCCCAAACTTATCCTGTTTGAACTGGTTTCAGCCATTTTACTGATGAACTTTAGTTTCTTCCATGTTCATAATTTTAGGTCAATTTTCCCATCTCTCACAGCAGCGATCTTTCCACTTGATGCAAAGGATCTTCTGGAACCATCACTGGTGACACCACTCTGGACCCTGAAGGTAGGTCACCCAGACTTCACATTCATAAGGTGTGCCGGAACAACAGACTGGGTTTGAAGAATAAATCATGAGCGAAGAAAGCACTTTGTTGCATTTCCCAAAAGAAGCACTGGCTCACTGGACTTTGTGATGAATGTCATTGTTGATGGCCTTTGAAAAGGATGACCACTGACATAATAGGAATCTACAATTAATTGATGATCGGTTTGGGTCATGTCCAAGGTGTAGGGAAGGTCAAAGCACTTCAGTCCTCTTATGGCTGTGAGAATCGAAGGCTTTGGTACAGTTTTGCACAAAGATCCAGTGTTGACTGAAGATAATCTTCACTGTACCTGGAGGACAGTAAAGGATGGTCTGGAGATTCCAGGCATTGAGAGAATGAGAAGTAATTTTACATTGGATATCACTTCTAATGGTCTTTAATGAGGGCAAAAATAACCACTTGGAAGATGGAGAATAGGGTTAGAGTAATAACATCTCTTGCTCAAATAGCGAATTTCTAGGTCACTCGGGAGTTCACAGGCCACATAACATTGTCAGTATTAATTCTAACGAAGGGTCTGATCTACTATTTTCAGCATTTTTAGTTTTTAAATCAGATTTGCAGCATTGTTTTTTTTTTAAATTAATTCCCAATTATAAAGCAAACTAGGAAAACAAACCACCTCTTCCAAGACTGAAAAAAATTAAATCTAAGAATGTGCTCAGGGAATTTGCTAATAAACTATTGGCCTGTGCACACTGCTGTTCTGCAGTTTGATCCTGTCCCAACCAGAGCTCAGGAAGATCAGTGTAAAGATGCAAACACACATGGGGAGGGGATTACTGGGGTCAACTGATAGAAGATTTAGAAATATCCTCTCAGATGCAAACAATGCACTGGAAAGATAAGTGTGAGATTACATCATAAGCTAGGGAATGACAAATCCGTTCAGCAGCTCAGCTCAATGCTTGCCACATAATGGCTTTGGATAGTTGAATGACAGTGCAGCCTGTGAATAGGTTGTAAAGTGGTCTGTGGAAGGATTTTTCTGCCCCCTCTATTTCAGCATTAAATAGCCCACATTTTCATCAGTCTTCTTTCAATGGCCATTTTGCAATTCTTTCAATCATCTATTATCATACAAAAATTTCACCCGCACCTTGTCCATTCACAAACTCTGTATGAAGCTATTTCAGTCCTATCCCCATATCTCATTGATTATCTCAACCATCACATGGATTTACTTCATTCCTTTATTATGGTTCAGGTCTATATATTGATAGCTGACTTCATTTTGTTAAACTTACAGCAAAATAAATGTTCTGTTACTGTTTTTTATTCTGACAACTGAACTTGGAAATGTTAAGCCATCATTTGCATTAAAGACCTCAGCTTTTGAAAGATTGCACTGGAGAATTTGCCTCATTTTTTTTAACTTAGTCTATAGTTTGGATATTTCAGGTATATTCTGAAATACGGTCCTTATTTCTTTTCCAAGAAACATTTTTAGACATGCAGCATGGTAATAGGCCCACAAGCTTGTGCTGTCCAATTACACCCAATTGACATACAACCCTGGTATGTTTTTGAACAGTGGGAGGAAACTGGATCCCCCCAGAGGAAACCCACCCAGACATGGGGAGAATGTACAAACTCCTTACATACAGTACAGCACCAGTGAGCCAGGTTTGAATCTCACGCCATCTGTAATATGTAAACATATTACAGGACAACTCCAATTATCTGAAATTCGATTCTCCAAAATCCTCATTTATCCGAAACTTTTTCAGAGCCGAACTGACCAGGGACATCGGGTTCCTGGCGGCGGCGGCAGCAGTGGATCTCATGCTCTCAGATAGGAGCGGGACCCTCGGGCTCCCAGCACCAGCAGGGCCTTGGTGGGGAGGTGTTGGTGATCGGCGGTGGCCAGCATTTTTTTTTGGTGAGAATTAAACATTATTTTAATGCTTAAAAAGCCTTCCCTTGTTGTTTAAACATTGATACAAATGATTTGGTGTGGCTGCTGGCCTATTTTGGATAATTGGAGTTCTACTATATATGCAACATTGTTTAATCTGTCATAATTCAAAATGTAGAATGCATTTAGAAAATACAAATCAACCAATCAATGCTGAGATAATTTTCAGGTTATTTCGTTCGTGAAAGAAGTTTAATCTGAACACATCAATTTATAGGCATCCATCAATCTACAGAGTATCCTCATCTAATGGCAGTTCACTGCATTCCATTAATGTCACCGCCTATATATGTAACCCTATCTTAGCAATGGGCGATACTCATATGTTTTTCGATTAGCTGAGCCGCTTGACTTATCAGTGAGGTCAGTTCATCAATTTCATTGTACAATGTAAATTGGTTCAAAATTATTATCAAAGTAAATTAATCTTATGATAAATATTGCCATAACATTGCAAAATACAGTTAGAACAGAAGTAGAGCAGATATAGACCATGTGGCCCCACCCGCTTGCTTCGCAATTAATATAAAAGTGGATTTGGTGGATTTGACATTAATTTATTCTCCATCATATTGAACAGTGCATTAGCTTGGACTTTGTCATTGTGTGTTCACCATTATTTAGCCTGGGAAATTGACTGCGAATCTGAAATTCTGCTTGATACTGAGGCTTTGTATTGGTCACGTTGCTCATCTCTGAGCCAGAAGATTATGAAGTTGTCTTAACTTGAGTATGTGTTCAAGGCTGACATGTCAGTGTATTGTGGAGGGAGTGCTGACCTGTTGGAAGTTACTTGAGCAAAACCTTAAACCGAAGCCCATTTAGCTAGAATAAAAATGCCCTGCCCCTGTTTTGATGAGCAGAATTCACTGGGACCCCAGACAAAATTCTTCTCTTCTTCTCCGCCAGACCCTTGGAGTCACGGTTAGATTGCAGAATGTCTAAATACCTGCAGACTCTGTCACAGAGAGGTTGTCAATATGAAACATTAGCCTTTTTTACACTGAAAAGCCACATTACTGCTTTATAAATGACCTATCTCTGGAAGCCGGCTTGTTTCCAGAACAGAAAAGCCGGGTCAGTGAGTCCTTTTACCCAGCAAGCCAGTTTCCCAAAGCAATTTAGTAGACATTTAGTAGAGGCCTGCTCCACTCTGACACTACCTACATTGGTGGATTAAAGCTGGGTAAGTTCAGGACCCCCCCCCCCCCCCCACCAATCCGCCTTTGATGCGTTCACACAGCTAGGTGAAGAGTTCAAAAGGCGGATAAAACCCAGCTTTAATCGTCTGTGTAAAAGGGATAGTGACTTCTTCTTACGTCTCTGATATTGTCAGACCTCCCACAGACACCAGCATTCTGTGTTTTCATTTCAAATCTGAAGCATTTCTTGTTGTTTGCTTTAATCCAGTTCTGACCCATTTACTCATGATGTGCTCAAGGTTATTTTCATAATCGATAAATATCCATGTGTAATGGAGGAATGGTAATGCAGTGGCATCACAACACAAAAGAGTAGACAATTTGAGATGAAGTGATCATGATGAGAATTTGTCATATACAGAAGAACTGCACTGAAATACTTACTTCCTGCAGCCACACAATTAACCTACAACACAGACACATCAGGTACACCAATTTCAAGAATATAAACTAAATTACTACAATATGCCAAGACAGAAAAAGAGATGATAAATGCCAAAGGACAGATAAATAAACATTCACAGTTCCCGTTAGTGCACAATTGAGCAGACAGAACTTTTGCTTCTGGCCTTATAACAACAAAGAGAAAATGTAAATTTTCTCCTCCAATTAATTGTGATTGAGATCACCTGAAACTCCCTGTTGAAATAAATCATCCTGATGATTGCGCAGAGCAATGTGGAATACAGTGAAAACACAATTTTAGGTCCCCAATTTAACACGAATTCAGTAATAACGCAATGAGTTATTGGACTAGGGTGTTGGGCAGGAGCAGGAACCTCGGGCTCCGGGATTGATATAAAATGCATACAGGATAACTGGGATGTTCCAAATCAAGCAGAAATGGAAATAATGTAGGTTTGCAAATTAAAGAGGGAAATACAGTGAAACCTCAATTTACCGCGACCCGGCTTTTATCGCCATTAGATTTTATGGACTCCAGCAATCGCGTTATAACGGGGTTTCACTGTACCATAATATTTCATTAATTCAGATTTTGCCTTCAGTGCTTAAAGACTGTCCGGAAGATAAATGCATTCATAATGAACTCATTTGGCCTATTTTATTATTCCTATTCCTCACCTTTCACCAATGTAAGATTGTAAGATTGAATTAGTCAGTTTATCTGGATTAAATTCAATTCACCATAAAGGAGTGTGGTGATATGTTTCCTCCATTTTATATAGTTATCCATTGTCTACTGTATATATAGAGCTGGCCCATCCACTGATGACTCATACCCTATGACTCCTCCCCCATGGTCCTGGGCCATAAAGGTCGAGCCACCACTCCCTTCCCGCCATTCCTATACCTGGATTCGGGCCAGCAAGGTTCTTCTGTAAATTAAAGCCTATTGTTCCCTCAGATTTGTCTCTGTGGTTACTGGTAATGCCCTACAAGGAGGCGCGTTTATTGATCATTCTTATTTTGGTGATTAACCTTAAGCCGCTTTAATGGCAGTGCTGTCGTTGGTGCGGACCCACGAGGAGCCGGGGAACGGAGATGCAGTACTCCTGCAGGTTCCAGCTGCCTGGTCAACTGTTGTCGGCTCCAAACGGCCCGTTGAGGGAACCGACAGTGGTTTTATTTGAAATCTTGCGACCACGGGTCTGCGCCCAAGATGGCGGCAACGTCCATTAATCAGCAGCAGTTACGAGGGGCTGCAGATTCCGCGGAAGTGGAGGATTGGAGCAGGACACCAGAGAACGAGAAGATCATGCCCCCACCTGAGAAGGAAAAGTGAAGGAGATGACCCGCGGGGACGGTGACCACGGTGGCGAACCAGCGAGGGGGCTCTGCAGCTGAGGGACCAGTGCATGTGGCGTGGCTGCTGGCGACTCAAGGCGAGGAACCTGCGGAAGCTGTGGGCTGCTGGAGACTGCAGACGGGAGACTCACGCCGGGGCTGGAGACTGAGTCGAACTGGCTGGAGGGGTACCAGGTATTGGAACCGGGATGCGAGGAGGTGCCGAGGGCGTTGAAGGGTTCCTGACTGTGTCGGAGGTTTGGATGTGGAGCTCGGGTTGCCAATGGTTTGGACTGGACGCTTGTGTGGCTGCAGGGGCTGCAGATGCACTGGGGGAAAATCTATGGACACTTGGTGACTCTGGGCGGGGGGCGGGGGGTGGCTCTTATTTGCTTCTCTCTCTGACTGAAAGGCGCCCAGGCAATTTCTGCTGATGGCGAATCTGTCTGCCTTGCAGCAGGCAGAAGTGAATTTCATGTAATATGACACTGTTTTATTATAATGATAATAAATTGAATTTTGAAACTTGAAATCTTGAAAACTGTAAACAGATCCAAATAAATCCTGGCAACTGAGTTTATGCGAGAGGTTCAAATCGAGTGTGCTGGCGCAATACCAGTAGAGAAAAAAAACTTTTCAAAAGTTGGGAGTAAATTTAATTGCAATAGAGTTCCAATTCCAATAACCATGAGTTTATGTTACAGCTCCATGAAACTCTGGTGTGACAACATTTGGAATATTGTGTTCAGTTATGGTGTCACCTCATTACATGAAGAACGTATGAGTTTTAGAGAGGGTGCACAGGAGATTTACCAAGATGTTGCCTGGATTGGAGAATGGAGAAAGTTTGATAGAGCTAGGGCTTTTGTCTTGGGAGTGACAAAGGATGAGAGATGAGTTAAAAGAGGTACATAAGATTATGAGGGGCATAGGAAAAGGTGGACTGCCAGCACCTATTACATGAGGCAATCTTTACACAGAGGATGGTGGATGCCTGGAATGGATTGCTGGGGGTGGAGGTGGAGGTTTGTACAATAGGGGCATTTAAAAGACTCTTAGGTAGCACATGGATGCAAGAAAGAGGGTTATGGGTGTGAGGTAGGGAAGGGTTAAATTGTTGTGGAGAGGGTTTACGTGGGTCGACACAACATCGCAGGCTAAAGGGTCTGTCCTGTGCTGTAATGTTCTATGTTCTACAATTACTTAAACAGTGATTTTAAAAATAATTAAATCACTTAAATACTTGGATGCCAAGTTCTGTTTCTGTTTCATAGTTAGTAACCTGACTGCAACAGGTTGAGATACAAATCTATGTCGAGAATTTTGCTTTTATATTCCTTCTCCATCCATTTTCTTCTGTTTTTAATCTATAATGCACACCTTTTAACCATTTACAAAAAAAATCCTTAATATTTAATAGAAACTGCCTCAAATGTCCAGGACGATTCTAAGAAAATAAAGTTTTTGATGTATATTGACCTTCCTGCCAGCTCAGGATGTTCTGTTAATAATGATATTCATTCGCTGATTTGTCGGAAGAAGCAGAAATCAATGCACTGCACAGATCCACAGCAGCAGGACATGAATGCCCATATCCTCTGTGATGTTAATAGAAGGGAGATTTCTCACTGGGGCATGGGGATATCTTTCCGCTGCTTTGAAATGGAGGCATGGTATTATTTACGTCCGCTAGAGAATAGACCTTGAGGTAATGAGTCATCCAGGAGATTAAATTTATGTCGTGATGGGAGCAATGTAGCGCTTCCTCAGTACTGAAAACAGAACATGCTGGAAGAACGTAGCAGATTAAGCAGCATCTGTGGAAAATAAAAGAATTAATATTTCAGAACTGGGAAGGAGAGGAAAAAATAGTTTTTTGTGGCACATTATACTTTTTTTTGGTCCAATGTTATTAGTTTCTTATAGCAGGGGTATGGGACATGTCTAGTGAGCAGGCTAAACTAGTGGAAGCAGATAAATTGTGTCACAATCACAGATGAGTGGTTGGCAGAAATGGGCAGTTTTCACACAGACTGGAAGAACGACAAAGTTACCTCAAGTTGGAGAATTCTCTATTGAGAAGGGTCAATTTGTCCAAATGGAAGATGAGGTGCAGCTCTGTAGCATTGTGTTGGGCCTTGTTGTAACAGCATTTCCTTGACAGAGAAGGTTGGGGAGAGAAGAGTAGAACAAAGGAATTTCAGCATTTTAAAAGGATCCCTCCCAGTTTACCTCTCTGGGCTGCTTAAAACATTTCGCATTGATACCATTTCATCAGAATTCTTGAACACTAAGTGCTTTCATTTTTCTGCTTCTGTTTTGAATCCAGTGCTGTCTGTAAGGAGTTTGTACATTCTCCCCAACTCTACGTGGGTTTTTTTCCTGAATGCTTTGGGTTCCTCCCACCATTCAAAAATGTACAGTGGTTATACAGTTGGTTAATTTCTCACGTGGGTGTATAGGGCGGCTAATGGGTCAGAAGGGCCTGTTATTGGGCTGTATGTCCAAATTTTAAAAATAAATTTGATAATCAAGGATACATAATCAGTCATATTTCATTGTGTTATCCATAAAATGTCCTGTTCTCTTCAATTTTTGTAATCCATTTGTGAGAAGCTGAAGCAGTCACAAAATCTTCAGCTTCCAGTCAATTCTCACTTGTAGAGTTGTTCAGAGTTGACAGGGTTAAAATAGATGTCACTCTCAGACTGTATCCATTGTTTCATCTTGTATTCATATGTGTGAGTTCTTAGACAACACATGGACGAAGGAAAAGGTTCTTTACTTTAAAGTTGTAAATAGCACCATGAGGCAGGCCATGTGGGTGCAAGCCTCCATTATAAATCAAGCATACTATGTGTCAGCCCCCTGCTGGTAGCCAAGTCTAATCAAACAGTAAGGCATTGCTAGTTGCATTGCAACCATGATCTTTTTCATCACATCTATGACAATGGAAGGTTCAAGGCTGGGCAGGAGGAGATCTAATGGACATGTTGTCAGGGAGTAAAAATCCAAAAAGCTTTGCAGATGTTTAAAATCTGAAGTAAAACTAGAAAAATACTCAGTGGGTTAGTAGGATGTATGGTCAGGGAAGATTGCTTTAGGTTAATAACCCTTCATCGTGGGTGGCACGGTTAGCGTATAGGCAGCACAGTTAACATAGCAATTAGAGCAACACTATTAAAGGGCCAGTGACCCAGGTTTGAAGCTGGTGCTGTCTGCAAGAAGTTTGTACATTCTTCCCTGTGTCTGTGTGAGATTCCTCTGGGTGCTAGAGTTTTTACCCACCCTCCGAAAATGTGCAGGGGTTGTAGGATCATTGAAGTACTTGGGTGGCATGTGCTTGTGAGCCAAAGGATCTATTACCATTCTGTACATCTAAATTTAATTTTAAAACAAAATCAGCCAGGAAGTCTCCTATTTCTTGTAACATTGAAGCAGCCATTTTCATTGGACGGTCGGGGAAGGACTTGCATTCACTAGCTGACATGACTTGCTGTTGAATACAAATGTTTTTTTGGAGTTTACTGGGAGGGATAATGAGGGAAAGAGCTCATCTACAGTACTAAAGCCAAGTTTGCTCATCTTACATCTGGAAGAAACCAAATTATATGAGTTTATTGTAAAACAACAGGAATTTCGTACTTTTGGTATCTGAGTAAAGAAAAGGCAATTGGTCAAAAGCTCAAACCTGAACTTCAAAGAATCTTTGAATTACTATATTTTTTTAAGTTTTTTGTTTGTGAATGTGTTTTAAAGGAAGTTTGATAAGCTCCGGGCAGAATGCAATTATTTGTCCCTTTTTTTTTAACTCTCGAGGATAAGCTCATGACGATACATGGTTTAAGGCATTACTCCCAAAAGGATGCGCTCATCCCTATGGTGTGGCACAAAAATATAAGTCAGCATCTTACATAATCATGTCTCCAAAATTAGGTAAAAAAGAGTCCAAGACTTCTCTTGGTGAACATTTTATAATTGGAGAATAATAGGTCAAAGTTTGAACATTCTCACTTGAAGAGTCAGGGTGAGAGGTGTGATCAGCAGGCAATTTAGATGAACTGACCTTGAGTGCCTTGTGAAATATATAGCAACTGACCTGTGAGGGATGAACAATGAATTTCAAATCTGAGTTCAGTCCTTTTCCCATTTTGTTCTGCCACAAAAAAGTTGTGATTTAATATTCTGGCATCTCTTGAATAAAGTAAGTTTGATTCACAGCTTAAAAATTCGTTAAGAAGGTTAGAGGAGATCTTACAATGTGCCTCCAGCAATTATTTCTGTAATTGCTAGCACCTACAGACCTTGCATTTAAGATGATCTGGAAGAGGGGACAGAGTGGGGTGTGTTTTAAGTTTGCTGATGACACTAAATTGAGAGGAAAAGCAAATTGCACAAAGGATATGGAGGCTCTGCAGAGAGATATCGATAAGTTAAGTGAATGGGCAAAGGTCTGGCAGATGGAGTCCTATGTTGGTAAACGTGAGGTTATCCACTTTGGAAGGTAAAATGGAAGATCAGAATTCCAGCATGCTGCCGCGCGGAAGGACTTAGGAGTAGTTGTTCATGAAGCACAAAAGGTTGGTTTGCAGGTGCAGCAGGCTGTCAAGAAACCAATGGAATGTTGGCCTTCATTGCTGGAGGGATTGAATTTCAAAGCAGGGAGGTCAGGCTGCAAATGTACAAGGTATTGGTGAGGCTGCATGTGGAATATTGTGTGCAGTTCTAGTCTTCTTACTTGAGGAAGGATGTACTGGCTTTAGAAGCGATTCAGAGGAGCTTCACCAGATTGATTCCAGAGATGAGGAGGTTAGCCTATGAGGAGAGATCGAGTCGTCTGGGACTATACTCGCTGGAATTTAGAAGAATGCCTTGGTACCAGGGTCTGGGATATCTCAGATTGAGCTCATGACATTCTTAGGTGGGGAGATGATCAGCCAGATGTCGTGGTCCATGTAGGGACCAATGACATAGGTAGGAAGGGTGAGGAGGTCCTGCAAGGAGAGTTCAGGGAGTTAGGTGCTAGGTTGAAGAAGAGGGTCTCCAGGATGTTGATCTCAGGATTGTTTCCCCTGTCATGTGCTGGAGAGGTTAGAAGTAGGAGGATAAGACAGGTAAACACTTGGCTGAGGACTGGTGTGGTAATGAGGGCTTCAGGTTTCTGGATCACTGGGCTCTGTTCCAGGGAAAATGGGATCTGTACTGACAGGACAGATTGCATCTGAACTGGAAGGCGATTAATATCCTTGTGGGGAGGTTTATTAGCCTTGTTCTGATGGGTTTAAGCTAGATTTGCAGGGTGAGGGGAACCAGAATGTTAGAGCAGTTAGTGAGAAAGAGGAGGAGGATGACGGTCATGCGAGGACTGCATGTACAGACAGAAATCAAAGGTTTGTATGTGATAGAAATGTTCTCAGATGTATTTATTTTAATGCAAGAAGTATTGTTAGGAAGGATGACGAGATTAGGGCATGGATTGACACGTGAAATTACAACACTATTGCTATTAGTGAGACTTGGTTGCAGGAGGGGCAGGACTGGCAGCTCAATGTTCCAGGGTTCTGTTGATTCAGACGTGATAGAGGGGGATGGATGAAAAGGGGTGGAGTGGCATTGCTAGTCAGGGAAAAGGTCTCAGCTGTGCGAAGTCAGGACAGCCCAGAGGGCTCGTCTACGGAGGTCATAAGGGTGGAGTTGAGGAGCAGGAAAGGTGTGACCACACTGATAGGTTATTATAGACTGCCCAATGCTCAGAAAGAATTGGAGGAGAATATCTGTAGAGAGATAGCAGACCAATACAAGAAGCAGGACATTGTGATAGTGGAAGATTTTAACTTCCCAGATATTGACTGGGACTCCCATACTGTAAAAGGGCTGGATGGCTTGGAATTTTTGATATGTGCTCAGGAAAATTTTCTAAATCAATGTATAGAGGTTCCAATGAGAGAGAATGCAGTACCTGATCTCCTACTAGGGAACCAGGTCAGATGACAGATGTATGCGTAGGTGAACATTTTGGGTCCAGTGACCATAATGCCATTAGCTTCAAGTTAATTATGGAAAAGGATAAGGTCTGGTCCTCACGTTGAGATTCTAAATTGGAGGAAAGCCAATTTTACGGAAATGAGAAAGGATCTAGGAAGAGTGGATTGGGATAAGTTGTTTTATGGCAAGGTTGTGTTCAGTAAGTGGAAGGCCTTCAAAGGTGCAAAGCACAGAGTTTGCATGTTCCTGTCAGTATTAAAGGTAAAGTTAACAAGCAGAGGGAACTTGGTTTTCAAGGGATATTGGCAATCTGGTTGAGAAGAAGAGTGAGATGTACAGCAGGTATTGGCATCAAGGAGCTAATGAGGTATGGAACGGAAGACCCCAAATCTCTGATGCTATTTGCTGTCTCTCCACCTCCTCGGTTTCCCAATCTGAGCGCCGATTGCAAACCAATTGCTACAAAAAGCAGAGGACCGGGCCTTCATCAAGGCTGAGACA
Source organism: Narcine bancroftii (assembly GCF_036971445.1). Classification (NCBI taxonomy): domain Eukaryota; kingdom Metazoa; phylum Chordata; class Chondrichthyes; order Torpediniformes; family Narcinidae; genus Narcine; species Narcine bancroftii. The sequence continues at coordinate 70,527,383 of NC_091480.1, read as the reverse complement.
CAATGACTGCGTGATGAGAACATTATCGAGCACAGTACCAGCCCATAAAGAGCGCAGGTGGTAGTGGTAAGGGGGGAAGAAAAGTCCAGGCTAGTAATTGACGATAGCCAAACCATTAATCGTTTGACACTCCTGGACGCATGCCCCCTTCCTCGCACTTCGGACATGGTGAATGAAATTGCACAGTACAAGGTCTATATGATCATTGACCTTAAAGCTGCTTACCACCAGTTGCCAATCCATTCCAAGGACCGTCCCTACACCGCTTTTGAGGCTAATGGGAAACTCTCTCAGTTCCAGAGGGTTCCATTTGGTATCACAAATGGGGTCTCAATCTTCCAGAGATAAATGGACTTAATGGTGGACGAATTTAAGTTGAAGGCCACCTTCCCCTACCTCGACAATGTCATCATTTGTGGCTGCTCTCTGGAGGACCATGACACCAATTTCCAGAATTTTCTCCATGCAGCTGAGGCCCAAACCTCACTGACAACACCATTAAATGTGTGTTCAGGGCTAGACGCCTAGCCATCTTGGGCTACGTGGTGAAGAATGGCATAATTGGCCCTGACCCCGACAGGATGTGGCCCTGTTGGAACTCCTGATCTGATCCCGAGGACCACAAAAGCTCTGAGAAGGTGCCTGGGCTTCTTCTCATATTACGCCCAATGGGAACCTCAATATGCAGACAAGGTTTGTACCGTCTTAAAAACCACCTCCTTCCCACTGACAGCCGAAGCTCAAACAGCTTTCAACTGCATCAAAAGCCACATTGTAAAGGCTACCATGCATGCAGTGGATGAAAATGTACCTTTCCAGGTGGAAAGTGATGCTTCAGACGTAGCCCTGGCTGCAACCCTTAATCAGGCAGATAGGCCGGTTGCATTTTTTTCCAGGACCCTACAAGGTCATGAGCTTCAGAACCCATAGTGGAGAAAGAGGCACAAGCCATTGTGGAGGCCATCAGGCACTGGAGGTATTACCTGGTGGGCAGGAAATTCACACTCCTCACAGACCAGTGATCAGTGGCTTTCATGTTGTCATGTTCAATAATACAAAACAGGGAAAAATTAAATATGGTAAAATTGCAAGGTGGAGGATCAAACTCTTCACCTACAACTATGATATGGTCTACTGACCTGGTTCCCTCAATGAACCTCCAGATGCCCTGTCCAATGGAAGCTGTGCCTCTGCACACACCGGTCAATTGTGGTCACTGCTCGATGAGCTCTGCCACCCAGGCATCACGCGAATGGCTCACTTTGTCAAGGCGTGCAATTTACCCTACTCAATTGAGGATGTCAGGGAAATGGCCAGGTCATGCCAGGTCTATGCCGAGTGCAAGCCACACTTCTACCGCCCTGGCAAAGTGCACCTGATGAAGGCATCCTGGCCCTTTGAATGATTCAGTGTCAATTTCAAGGGACCCCTCCCCCCCATGAGCGGGAACGTCCACTTCCTCACAGTCATTGATGAGCACTCTTGCTTCCCGTTCACCATTCCCTGCCCGGACACGTCCACGCCGTCCGTCATTATGGCCCTAGACTCCATTTTAGCCCTGTTCAGGTATCCCGGTTATATCCAGAGCGACCAGGGCTCATCATTTATGAGTGAGGAGCTGAGTCAGTTCCTGCTGGTGAGGGGCACCGCAGCCAGCAGGACGACTATCTACAACCTTTGGGGGAATGGACAGGTTGAGAAGGAGAATGCTACAGTTTGGAAGGCTGTAAAATTTGCCCTCTGGTCCAAAGGACTTCTAGACTCATGCTGGCAGGACATCCTACCCATGGCGCTCCTCTCCATTAGATCGCTACTCTGCACTGCGACCAATGTGACTCCTCACGAATTGATGTTTTCTCGAGAGAAAGTCAACGTCAGGGACCACCCTCCCGACTTGGCTTACAGCACCAGGTCCAGTGCTGCTCTGAAAGCACATGAGGAGGAGCAAAACCGACCACCTGACCAAGAGAGTGTACCTACTCCATGCCGACCCCACGTACGCCTATGTGCATACCTGGATGGCATGGAAGACACTGTCTTGATCAGGGACTGACCCGGCACCCATTGGAACTAAGGGTCCCTCACCTCAAGGGAGCCAAGACCTACCCAGCATTCCCTGGGAAACACCAAGTGGCTCAGGCGAGACGACTCAGGAAGTGTTTCCAGCCACCCCTCAACCAGAGCCAGATTACCCTCGCCCTGAAGTCCCGGAACCACAGGAGGATCAGGAAGTCCAGAGCGTGCCTGCACTAATGCGCTCGGCCCGTATCTCCAGGCCCTTTGACAGGTTGGATTTGTAAATATTGTAAATATTTCTATGACTATGTTCTCTGTTTTCACCTGCAGGCTTCATTCTAAAGGAAGGGGTAAATGTAGTGAACTGGGATTCACTACTGATGTGATGTCTTAAGTACTGGCTCCTCCCCTGACTCCACCCCCACATATCCTGGATTCCTGCCAAAACCCCAGTTCAGTCCAAAGACTATTGTGTGTTATTCCTACTGAATAAAAAGCGTGTTGCACTCTCTCTGGTCTTGAGTGCTCTCAGTCGCGCTACACGTGGCTGATTGATCTAACTTTCAAAAACTAAAGGATGCGTAAAGCCACACTGAAGGTGTCAAAGAGACCTAGGGTTCCCTCCCTATTGTTGGTATTGATGACTTTCTGTTTAGGGTGACGGAAACTGAGGCACACAGAGCATGGAAGTCACTGTACATTGGGACAGCTTTTCCAGACTGCTTCTAATTTTAGATGCTACCATTCATATCTCTTAATTATAACATGTACACGTAAAAGGCCAATTGATGTTAACCATTTTCCTGTTGTTGGAAATGTGCGAGTACCAACTGTAATGCCTTAACTTGCAACAATACTTTCAAAGAGATAACTCTCTCATTTGTATCCAAAAATTGTCCTTCAATATTGCACCCTTCGACTGGGTTCTTTGAACGAGCAGCTGTATTAGCTAAAGGCGACACCTGAACCTGATTTTGCTCATTCCCAGTGGCGTGACTCAATAAAATCTGTGCTTTATACTTTATGGTTCTGCTCTACATTTTGTACCTTGACAGGTAGCATGACTATAACATCCTTTAGAATGATGCCCATTTAAGTTTTAAAAACAAACCAATTTTTACATCTTTACTTTTTATTGTTCATAAAATACCCACGATTCTGTATCATGCCATCATTCTCTTTTAAAGAATATTAACAATGTAAGTACCACCCCAATATGATAGCTCAATATGGTATGATAGCTTATGTTGCAGCAGCCTGCCTCTCATACACAAGGGCAAGTGACCTTCCTTGAGGGAAATGACCAGATGATAATCAATAAGACTTTTCAAAACTTGCAGCAGGATCTGGACCAGCTGGAAAAATGGGCAGGTGGAATTGAATGCATTTTGGAAGGACAAACCAAGAAAGGACATACATGGTCAATGGTCGGGCACTAAGGAGTGCAGTGGAACAGAGGGATCTGGGAATGCAGATACGTAATTCCCTGAAAGTGGCGTCGCAAGTGGACAGGGTTGTAAAGAGAGCTTTTGGCGTATTGGCCTTCATAAATCAAAGTATTGAGTACAGGAATTGGGTTGTTATGATAAAGTTGTATAAGACATCGGTGAGTCCAGATTTGGAGCATTGTGTGCAGTTCTGGTCGCCTAACTACAGGAAGGACATCAATAAGATAGAAAGAGGGGGAGGAGTCACGTGATGGAGTAGTGGCCGGACAGTGAACTCCAGCCCTCTCCAGAAAAGTCGGGAAAAACAAAGGAAAACACAAAGGCACAGAAATAAAAGTTAAAGGAAAGTGAGTATAAAGGTGGAAAGAAAATGGCGACAAAAAAAGAAAAATCGAAAGCAACGGTAAGAAGAGAGGAAGAGAAGACAACGGAGGAAGAAGGTGAAGGCCTTACCTGTCCGAAGAGGCCCGCTGTGGAGAGAGAAACCCGCTCCCTCAGGTCGGTAGATAATGGACTACAAAAATGGCTCGCTGAGCCGAGTAAAAGTGCGCAACCGCGCATGCGCGACTCCTCGCGCATGCGCGATGCGCATGAAAAAAAACACACTGACGGGAGGGGGGACCAGCTGGGGAGTCGATCTCCACAGCCGGCAACGACAGCTGCAGAACACCTGCAGCAAGAAGAGACCACAGAAGACAATGGAAACAAGAAAGAAAAGAAGAAAAGGGCAACAAAGAAACAACAGATGGCCAACCCAGAGGAAGAAGAAGAGGAAGAGGAAGAGTACAGTGAAATAGAAGAAGAAAAGAAAGGCAAGATAAAGGAGGTACTTTCTCTTATTAAAGGATACATGGAGTCATTTAAAGAATGGCAAACACAGGAATTTAATGATTTAAGAAAAAGAATAAACAACACAGAAGAGAAAGTGAATAAAATAGATATGACCTTAACAGAAATGGGAAAGAAAATGGACAAGATGGAAGAGCGGGCAGTAGCAGCAGAAATGGAGGTAGAAGACTTAAAAAAGAAATTGGAGGAATCCAATAAAAAAGCGATAGAGACACAAGAACTGTTAGCTCAAAAAATAGATATAATGGAAAATTATAACAGAAGAAATAACATAAAGATAGTGGGCCTTAAGGAAGATGAAGAAGGCAAGAATATGAGGGAGTTTATAAAAGATTGGATCCCTAAGACCCTAGGATGTCCAGAACTACAGCAAGAAATGGAAATAGAAAGGGCACATAGAGCATTGGCCTCTAAACCACAACCACAACAAAAACCAAGATCTATTGTAGTAAAATTCCTAAGATATACTACAAGAAGACAATGGAAAAAGTAAGAGTGGGCAACAAACCACTGGAGTATAAAGGGCAAAAAATCTTCATTTATCCAGATATAAGTTTTGAACTCCTAAAGAAGTGAAAGGAGTTCAATACAGCAAAGGCGATTTTATGGAAGAAAGGGTATAAATTTATACTAAAGCATCCAGCGGTATTGAAAATATTTATTCCAGGACAACAAAACAGACTATTCTCGGACCCAGAAGAAGCACGAAAATTCGCAGAACAATTACAAAAATAGACTGAGGGATGAAGACGGGTAATGAGAGTAAAAATGATAACGATTGATATGTATGTGGGTAAAGAGGTATAAGAGTGAATAGATAAAATGTGCATACGTGAAGGTATCTGTACTTAGAGGAAAATATAGATAGTATAGACAAGAATGAATAAGGGAAGGTAATGGAATAGAGAGAATAAGGAGGGAATTAAAAGAGTGACCTTTGTTACATATGAAAAGTGAAATCTTTTCTGGGGAGGGCTGGGTGGGGAGAAATAGCGGTCACTGCAAAATCAGTTGACGCTTGCGAGTGAATTCGCAAACCCAAATGGAGAGGGGAGATGTGGTTGTCCGACAAGGGATAAAGGACAACTCAGGAGGGGAAGGGGAGATTGGGGATAAAGAAGATATAAATAGGAGAATAAGGAAAATGTTGGATGTTGTAGGAATGTTGTCTTATAAAGAGTTGAAAATAAGAAAACAGAAATGGAAAAGGAGGAAAGGTAATGATGGAAAAACGGAAGGAGAAGATAAACAAAGTATAAAATGGCTACGCTGAACTATATGACTTTAAATATTAATGGAATACATAACCAAATTAAAAGGAAGAAACTACTAAATTTACTGAAAAAGGAAAAAATTGATATAGCATTTGTCCAAGAAACACACTTAACTGAATTGGAGCACAAGAAATTAAAGAGAGATTGGGTAGGACATGTAACAGCAGCATCGTATAATTCAAAAGCAAGAGGAGTGGCTATATTAATTAGCAAAAATGTGCCATTTAAAATAGAAGAGGAAATAATAGATTCAGCAGGGAGATATGTAATGATAAAATGTCAGATATATTCGGAGCTTTGGAATCTACTTAATGTATATTCACCTAACGAAGAAGATCAAAAGTTTATGCAAGATATCTTTTTGAAGGTAGCTAATACGCAAGGGAACATACTAATAGGAGGGGATTTCAACCTGAATTTGGATCCAAATATGGATAAAACGGGGAAAAAAATTAACAGGAAGAACAAAGTAACCAAATTTATAATTAAATCAATGCAAGAAATGAAACTTTTGGATATATGGAGGAAACAAAACCCAAAAGAAAAGGAATACTCATACTACTCGGCTAGACATAAAACATACTCAAGAATAGACCTATTTTTGTTATCAGCTAGTATGCAGGATAGAGTAAGAAAAACAGAATATAAAGCGAGAATACTATCGGACCATTCACCCTTAATATTGACAGTAAAGCTAGAGGACATCCCTCCAAGAATGTATAGATGGAGATTAAACCCCATGCTACTTAAAAGACAGGATTTTAGAGAATTTATTGAAAAACAATTAAAAATGTATTTTGAAGTAAATACGGAATCAGTGGAAGATAACTTTATACTATGGGACGCAATGAAAGCATTCATTAGAGGGCAAATAATAAGCTATGTAACCAAGATGAAGAAGGACTATAATCAGGAAACAGAGCAGTTGGAAAGGGAAATAGTAAACATGGAAAAAGAATTTGCAATGAAGGAAGATACAACTAAAAGAAGAGAATTGGCGGATAAAAAAATAAAATATGAAACATTACAAACATATAAGGTAGAGAAGAATATAATGAAGACAAAACAGAAATATTATGAACTAGGGGAAAAAACGCACAAAATCCTAGCATGGCAGCTTAAGACAGAACAAGCTAAGAAAATGGTATTGGCATCAAGGAAAAAAGACAAACAAATTACATATAATCCAAAAGAAATTAAGGAAAACTTTAGAGAATTCTATGAACAATTATACCGAACTGAAAACGAAGGGAAAGAAGGGAAAATAGAGGAATTTTTGACTAAAATTGAACTACCAAAACTACAAATAGAGGAACAAAATAAATTAACAGAACCATTTGGAATAGTAGAAATACAAGAGATAATAAAAAAATTACCAAATAATAAGACACCAGGAGAGGATGGATTCCCAATAGAATTCTACAAAACATTTAAAGACTTATTAATACCGCCCCTCCTGGATGTAATCAACCAGATTGATGAAACACAAAGCTTACCAGATTCATGTAAAACAGCAATAATTACAGTAATACTAAAACAAGGGAAAGATCCACTCTTACCAGCATCATATAGACCAATATCTTTGCTAAACACAGACTATAAGATAATAGCTAAACTATTAGCAAACAGATTAGCAGAACAGGTACCGAAAATGGTAAATTTAGACCAAACTGGATTTATCAAAAAAAGACGCATAACAGACAATATTTGTAAATTTATTAACTTAATTCATGCAGTAGAAGGAAATAAAGCACCTGCAGTAGCAGTTGCTTTAGACGCAGAGAAGGCCTTCGACAGAGTAGAATGGAATTATTTGTTCAAAGTATTGCAAAAATTCAGTTTACCGGAGAAGTATATTAATTGGATTAAAGCATTATATAAGGGACCGTTAGCGAAAGTGACAGTAAATGGACATGTATCAAAGCAATTTAACTTAAGCAGGTCAACGCGGCAGGGATGCCCACTATCACCTTTATTGTTTGCGCTAGCTATAGAACCACTAGCAGAATTGATGAGAATAGATAATAATATAAAAGGAATAAAAATAAAAGACAGGGAATATAAAATCAGTCTATTTGCGGATGATGTTATAGTGTACTTAACAGAACCAGAACTATCAATAAAAGAATTATATAAGAAATTGAAGGAATATGGAGAAGTGTCAGGTTACAAGATAAATGTAAATAAAAGTGAAGTAATGCCTATGAATAATGCAGATTTCTCAAAATTTAAGAAGGAATCTCCATTCAGATGGCAAATGCAGGCAATAAGATACCTAGGTGTACAAATAAACAAAAATCTAGGCCAATTATATAAACTCAATTATAATCCACTAATGAAAAAATTACAGGACGATTTAGAGCATTGGAAAGATCTACCACTAACACTGATAGGAAGGATAAACTGTATTAAAATGAACATTTTTCCAAGGATATTATACTTATTTCAGGCACTGCCAATACAACTGACAGAAAAATTCTTCAAAGAGTTAAAGAAAATAATAAGGAAATTTTTATGGAGAGGGGGGAAACCGAGGATAGCACTAGATAAATTAACAGAATGGTATAAACAAGGAGGCTTACTATTGCCAAACTTTAAAAATTATTATAGAGCCGCACAATTAAGATACCTATCAGATGTTTATCAAACAAGGGAAAAACCAGATTGGACGAGATTAGAATTACATAAAATAGGGGAAAAGATACCTGAACACATATTATATAAATGGGACGAAAAATTGATACAACATAGAACTTCTCCAGTATTACATCATCTCCTCAATATTTGGAAGAAGATCCATGTAGAAAGAAATAAAACAAATTATCAATTACCAAAACTAATATTGACGCAAAATAAGCTACTCCCTTTTACAATAGACAACCTTTCCTTTAGAGAATGGGAAAAAAAAGGGATTAAAAGAATAGAAAATTGTTTTTCAGGAAGTAGATTCTTATCCTTTGAACAAATGAGAGATAAGTACAATATAACTGGAGATACAGCGCTGGCATATTACCAACTGAGATCCTACTTGAAGGATAAATTAGGAAGCAATCTGAGTTTACCAGAGGGAAGTAACCTTGAATATGTGATTACAGATACAATGTTAATCAAAAGATTTATAACAAATATGTATATTAAACTGCAAGAAAAGGAGAATGAGGAAACAAATGGTAAAACTAAACAAAAATGGGAACAAGATTTAAATATAAAGATAAAAAAGGAAACATGGGAGAAATTATGTTCTGGAACGATGAGAAATACAATAAATACGAGGCTACGTATGATACAATATAATTGGTTACACAGATTATACATTACACCGCAAAAGTTAAATAAATGGGACCCAACAGTATCTGATAGATGTTTTCGATGTAAAAAAGAAATGGGAACAACAATTCATGCAATCTGGACATGTGAGAGAATAGAAAAATTTTGGGATGATCTCAATCAGATATTAAATAAAATAACAGAAAACAATATACCAAAGAATCCAGAGATCTTTCTCCTAAGTAACATAAAAAACAAAGAATTTGGAATTGATTTGGAGGATGCACAAAAAAGATTTGTTAAGATAGCCCTAGCCGTAGCAAAAAAATGTATTATGTCAACCTGGAAATTGGAAGATAATTTGAAAATACAACAATGGTATATAGAAATGAATAAATGTATTCCATTAGAAAACATAACATATAGTTTAAGAAATAATATTGAAATATTCGAACAAGTATGGGAGCCTTACATTAAATACAATAGCGAAAACCTACCGGGGACAAACATTACCTAAGTTGATGGAAGGAGAAGGAAAGAAAAGAATGGACTCTGTAGAATTTCTGGTGTATTTTTGTTGAATGACAACATTGTCTGACGGAATTAATGCAACATAGATTGTATACCTAAAATGGATGAGGGGGGGGGGGGGTGGGGGGGTGGCTTGGGAGGAGGGAGGGGGGGGGAGAAAAAGTCACTGTAAATGTGTGAAAAAGAAAAAGTGTATATCATGGCTATTGTGATTTATGGTGTGAAAAATTAAAAAAAAAAAAAAAAAGTGGCGCCTGTTAGCACAAGAAAGAAAAGAGATAGGCTTCCAGGTTGCCAAACTAACGCTGTAAAAGTGTCAGAAGGGCAGGACAGTAAACCTTTGGATGTCCACCAGAAAGAATGTGCACATGGAAAGGAGCAGGACAGGAAAAAATCAGGAAAGGAAAAAAAGCCTTCTGCACAGGAGGATAAACAAAGACTACATAGTCAAATGGAAGTCCAAAGGCTGATGGAGGAGGGAGAGACGAGTGACCCCGAGCACTCCTCGGAGACCCCCTAAGGAAAGTAACGATGTGTTTTTAAGGAACTATTTACTGGCAGTCTCTCGTTCCCTTGCAGATTGAAAAGCTAAGAGTCTGCTGGCGCAGAGACCTCCTCTGGATTTCCTTATCCACTCTGTGAATGCTGGTGACTGTGTCCTGATTAAATCGGGGAAAGAAGAAAAGGTTCAGCCCCGGTGGAACGGACCATGTCTGGTACTGTTGACCACAGAAGCAGCGGTCCGAACGAAGGAAAAGAGGTAGACACATGCTTCAAGAATAAAGGGACCAGTGGACCCACCACAAGCCGCAGAGGGAAAGAAAGAGGAGTAAAAAGGGACAGAAAAGAAAACTACAATAATGAAACTTTTACACTTTGTGGTGAATTTCTGCCAAGTTGCCTGTTTCCCCTCTGGTGAGCCTTGCTGTCCTAACATTGGCTGTACATTATCTCTACTGTTAAGGACACTCCCCTTGGATATAACTGTATAAGCATCTACTGTCATTATTGTACCATGAGTTTCTGCTAATAAAAGCCATGATTATTGTTTGACAAAAAAAAAAAAAAAAATTAGAAAGAGTGCAGAGAAGATTTACGAGGATGTTGCCCAGACTTCAGGAACTGAGTTACAGGGAAAGGTTAAACAGGTTAGGATTTTATTCTCTGGAGCATAGAAGAATGAGGGGAGATTTGATAGAGGTATTTAAAATTATGAAGGGGATAGACAGTGAATGCAGATAGGCTTCTTTCACAGAGGGTAGGTGAGATACAAACCAGAGGACATAGATTAAGAATGAAAGGGGGAAAAATTTAGGAGGAGCATGAGGGGAAGTTTCTTCACACAGAGTGGTGGGAGTGTGGAACGAGCTGCAAGCTGAAGTGGTGAATGCGGGCTCAATTTTAACACTTAAGACGAATTTGGACAGGTACATGGATGGGAGAGGGATGGAGGGCTATGGGGTGGGTGTAGATCAGTGGGACTAGGCAAAAAAATGGTTTGGCACAGACTAGAAAGGCCAAAGGGGCTTGTTTCTGTGCTGTAATGTCCTATGGTTCTGTGATGACAAAATTGTCAACATTGGGAAGTAAGAAATATAAAAACACAGTGAATATAAAGTGTTGGATAATAACTTAAAAGTAGGATGCAGATAACACCATAGGAAGACTACATTTGTCTATTTGGATATTGAGATTCTTCTCTTGCTTTCTTTCATTGAGTAAACCTTGTAACATTAAGTTCGAGTTCAAGTTTATTATCATTTGATTATACAAGTACAACCCAATGCTACCACATTCTCTGGTCCTTGGTGAAAAATCATGTAGTCCCAACAGACCTACAGATGTACATATATAAAAATAAACAAATATTATTTAATAAATGAAGGTCAGTGTGAGCAGTTCCTTTTATCATTCAGCATTCTCACTGCCCGTGGGAAGAAGCTGTTCCTCAGCCTGGTGGGGCTGGCTCTGATACTCCTGCATCTCTTCCCCATTGGGAGTAGCTCAAAGATGCTGTGTGCGAGGTGGTAGGTGTCCTCAACGATTTTGCTCGCCCTCTTCAAACAATGATCCTGGTAGATCACATTGATGTGGGGTGGGATGGATGAGTGAGGCCCCAGTGATCCTCTTATTGCCCTGTGTATTAGCCACTGATCTGATGCTCTAAGCAACTGTACCACACTGTGATATAGCCGACCAGGACGCTCTCGATACGGCTCCTGTAGAAAGTTGACAGGATGGTGGCCAGTAGCCTTAGCCGGCTCAGTCTTCTCCGGAAGTGCAGTCCTTCCTGACAAGTGAGGAGATGTTGTGTGTCGACGATAGGTCACTGGTTAAGTGGACTCTGAGGAACTTGGTACTCTCCACTCCCAAGTTAATAATATGTAGTGGAGGGTGGTCGTTCCCGGTCGTCCTGAAGACCACAATCAACTCCCTCGTCTTGTCCACATTCAGACTCAATTTGTTACTCTCGCATCATACCATGAGATTTTCCACCTCTTCTCTGTAGTGCGACTCATCGTTGTTGCTGTTGAGGCCGACGAGTGTTGTGTCATCTGAAAACTTGATGACAATGTTGGAGCTGGATCTGACAATACATTCGTGAGTCAATAGTGTGAACAGGAGCGGGCTGAGCACACAGCCCTGAGGTCCGCCAGTGCTCAGTCTTACTGTGCTTGATGTTCTGCTACCGACCCGGACAGACTGCGGTCTTCCCGTTGGGACAGGCACAAAGAGGGGTGTCCCGGCGAGGACAACTTCTCCAACTGCCTCAGGGAGTGATCATATCGTATGGGCTGCAGCCTGGTGTATGAGGCTCCAGGTGGGTCAGAATGGAGTGGAGGGACCAGGTTATTGCATCATCAATGAAAGGGTTTCATCTATAAGTGAAAGGAAATGGATCCAGATTCTCTGGGCAGGGCCTTCCATTATAACAGATCCCAGATTTTATAACGGTGAAAGCACCACACTACAAAAGCAAAATACCTAAGGTTTTGAAAATCTGAAATAAAATCTTTGATTGAGTTTAGAGAACATGTGTTTGAAAATCAAAATAGGTCATGATTATGAAGATCACATTGCTAAGTGTGGTACGAATTAAGAATTGGAAGTTATAGCCTGAAATAAGTGTTGACAATTTTGTCAAATTATTTTTAACATGTTAATTTCATTATGTCCCATTACAAGTTTTTAAAAAGTTGTGACCAAAAGAGAGATGCACTGAACATCAAAGCATTATGATTCAAGAGACTAAAATGGTATGTACTTTAAAAGAAAGGGGCTGATCTTGTAAGGGACTTAGGGATATTATTCCTGTTACTTCCTGCACTCAAGCTTTTCATTTAGGAAGAGAGGTGAACTGCCATTGACAGTTCAGGCAGCAATGATGGAGAGAGAAACAGGGTGAACATTTCAGGCCAATCACCTTCCATTAAATATCATTTTTTTTTCTCTACGATTGCTTCTTCTTTGCCTGCTGCTCAGATTAGTTATTCATTAACTGTATCCCTTTAAAATTACCAATTTCTGCTGCAAAGGGTTCTTGCAATCACTTGGAAATTGAAAGCTCTCAGGGAAAGCTGAGAGGTCGGACGTTAAGGTATCAAGCAAAACATTCATTTGACAAGAAAAGTAATGGACATTGTGAGTCAAACAGACACTCCAGCAGAGGTGATCGAGGCAACTGCAGGAAATCCAACTAGGCTGAGGATGACTGATCTTGCGCAGACTAAAATGTCTATTTGTTCTGCCTCAAGTTTCTTCACAATCTTTGCTATCAAAATGATTTGATAAGAAAGACATTTTCGAATTAAAGATATTGTGGTGCTTACAGTGAAGTGTATCAGAGAGCTTGAGTCAGAAGGTGCACTTGGGGAAAGGGCAGTCAAGGTTGTTTCGATGTTGCAAGTATTGATGGACGCAATGTCAGCAGCCGAAGAAAGCATGGCTTGTGTATGAAAAATGAACACGTGCGATGTGAACTGGGAAACTGGTCTGAAAGTCCATGGCATCATACATCAATAAAAGCTTAGGGGAGCTAAATTAAACTTGACTCTTAACCCATGTCCTCTGGTTTGTATCTCACCTACTCACAGTGAAAAAAAAGTTACCTATATTTATTCTGTCTATTCCTCTCATAATTTTAAATACCTCGATCAAATCTCCCCTCATTCTTCTTCGCTCCAGGGAATAAGGTCCTAACCTGCTTATAATCTTTCCCTGTAACTCAGTCCCTGAAGTCTGAGCAACATCCCAGTAAATCTTCTCTGCACTATAGCAGGATCATGAGAATTGTTTCAAGGTTGTGGTGTTTGTAGAAGTTGCTAATGTCAGCCTACATAGATCAAAAGGTTTTAGTGTGCAAATATTAAAAGAAAAGGTTTTTGGCATACACATCTTGACATCGAGCCTGTACTTAACTTGTTTCAACACATCACAAGGTTGAGGGTTGGAGAAAAATGCTGAAATACTTTCACAATTTCTCTTTCCACAGATGCTGCCTGACCCACTGTATGTTTCTAGCAATTCAATTTTTATTTTGAGGTCACTTAGAGGTGGGTAGCAATGGCTTTATTCTATTATTTTCACATTATTTTTAACCATGCAGTGTTAGGCGGTGATATTGCTGGGAACTCCTTCGATCTGACATACACTCTGAGGAAAAATATTGAGAATATGTGACAAATAATTCACTGTTGCTTTCAACAATATTAATAGAACTCTCAAAGGTTAAAATTCATGCAATCCTGTCTAACTAAAGGTTCATCTTCCACATTATCCTCTGTGGGTGGGATGGCATTGTCTGCCTGTTCTGTGCCTTCTAGTGACTTGGGGTGAACACATCATATACATCGGACCACATTGCTACCCACATTTTATGTTTTATTGTCTCTTAGCATGTTTTTTTTAAAAAAAAGTGTAACAGTTAACGATTTATTTCACCATAGCTGTCATGCAGTAAATTATGTGACAGACACGATATGGAATTAGGCTTCACACTCTGAATCCAACAGAGGAAGGCTAACTTAGAATCAGGAAGATCTCTGAATATAAACAAAAATCTTTGGTAAAATTGCAGCAAGGAAGTTGAGAAGCAGCAGGAGCTCAAAATTAATTTCAGCGACGATTTTGTCCGAAAGGTATGAAGCCACGTTTGTGTAGTGTAGTGATATGTAATTACACCATTAGGTCACCAGGGGTCATCCTGGTGACCTTGTATATAAAGCAGTCCAGAGCTACAGTCCAGCCTTCAGGTTTGTCTTGCCTCAGATAGATAAGTCCTTTTAGTGTACATATTAGTTTATTAAAGTTGTCTTATACTCACACTGCTGGTGTGGTTATTGTCAGTACAGGTTTAAATTACTAGTACTTCCTCACATCTGTGCCCCAGTAATATTGGGGTCAGATTTTCAGTGCCAGTTAGAAAGCATTACAATAGTGCACAACGGGCCTCACCCCGCCCCCCCCCCCCCCCCCCCCCGCCACTCCCCCACTACGCCTTAGGAAGAAACAAAACTGCAGCCTGTCCATCCTGAACATAGAACCCCCTCCGCTGTTCACACACCTGACCCCAGAATACACACCAATAGCCACAAAGAGCAGGAGGCACAGCCCGAGAGATAGAGCCTTCATTAGGACAGAGGTCCGCAGGCTACTACAGGAGGGCATCATAGAGCAGAGCACCAGCCCCTGGAGATCCCAGGTGGTTGTAGTAAAGTCAGGAGAAAAACTGCGCATGGTAGCATGGTAGTGGATTACAGCCAGACAATCAACAAATTTACACAACTAGATGCCTACCCCCTGCCACGCATAGCAGACATAGTCAACAAGATTGCACAGTATAAGGTGTTCTCCACCATAGACCTGAAGGCAGCATACCACCAACTGGCCATTAGAAACAGCGATCGCATTTACACAGCATTTGAGGCAGACGGCAGGCTGTATCAATTTCTGCGACTTCCCTTCGGTGTCACCAATGGAGTGTCCGTGTTTCAGAGAGAAATGGACTGAATAGTAGATGAGTTCCAACTGAAAGCGGTGTTCCCCTACTTAGACAATGTGACAATCTGTGGCCACACTCAGGAGGATCATGACACAAATTTAAAATGCTTCTTCCAGGCAGCCAAGGAAAGGAACCTAACATACAACAGGGACAAATGCATCCTTAGCGCCAGGAAGTTGCCAATCCTGGGCTACATAGTGCAGAATGGGGAGATCAGTGCAGACCCAGCCCGTATGCGCCCTTTCCTAGACCTCCCAGTGCCACATGCGCTGAAAGCACTAAAAATGTGCTTGGGACTGTTCGCTTACTAGGCCCAATGGGTCCCCAACTACGCCGACAGGGCCCGCCCACTTACAAAAGCCTCAGTTTTCCCACTGTGCCCAGCAGTCACCAGAGCATTCAGGGACATTAAGGACCATATCACTAAAGCTACCATGTGGTCTAGATGAGTCGATCCTGTTTCAAGTAGAAATGGATGCATCCGATGTGGCTCTGGCAGCTACCCTAAACCAAGACGGATGACCGGTGGCCTTTTTCTCGCGAACCCTACAGGGGTCAGAGGTAAATCACTCAGCAGTAGAGAAGGAGGCCCTAGCCATTGTGGAAGCAGTAAGGCACTGGCGACATTATCTGGCGTGCAAACACTTCACCCTCGTCACGGACCAATGGTCTGTGGCTTTTATGTTCGATAAGTAGAGCAGGGGGAGAATTAAGAATGACAAAATCCTGCGCTGGCGGATAGAATTGTCTACATTTAACTACAACATTCTATACTGACCCGGGAGACTCAATGAGCCCCTGGACGCGCTGTGCCATCCTTAACCACACGTCCCAGTTGCAGAGCTTGTACAATGAGCTGGGCCACCCAGGGGTTGCTAGACTGTTTCACTTCATTAAAACCCAAAACCTCCCATTTTCAGTCGAGGAAGTGAGGTCAGTGAACAAGGGCTGCCCCATCTGTGCGGAATGCAAACCGCAATTTTACCGGCCAGACAAAGCCACCTTGATTAAAGCTACCAACCCTTTTGAGTGCCTCAGCCTCGATTTTAAACGCCCGCTCCCGTCCAATAATAGAAATGTCTATTTCCTAAATGTAATAGATGAATATTCCCGTTTCCCCTTCGCAATCCCGTGTTCTGATGGATCAGCAGCCACTGTTATAAAATCCCTCCAACCCATCTTCAGCATATTTGGGTACCCGAACTACATACACACAGACAGGGGAGCTGCATTCATGAGCGCAGAAGTACAGCAGTACCTGCACGAGAGGGGGATTGCTACCAGCTGCACTACAAGTTACAATCCCAGGGGGAATGGACAAGTCATAAGGGAAAATGCCACTATCTGGAAAATGGTCCTCTTGACTTTAAAAGCAAAAGACATACCTGTTATTAGATGGCAAGAAGTGTTGCCAGAAGCCCTACACTCTATACGTTCTTTGTTGTGTACTGCCACTAACATGACCCCACATGACCGTATCTTTTCTTTCATAAGGAAAGCCACGGCGGGCACAGTGCTGCCCAAATGGATGATGACACTGGGACCTGTTCTCCTCCGGAAGCCCTGCAGACCCCACAAAGTGGACCCACTGGTGGATCAAGTGGAGTTGAGGCACGCGAACCCTCAGTACGCCTTCGTCACATTCCCAGATGGAAAAGAAGACTCAGTGGCCACCAGGGATCTCGCGCCGGCCGGATGTGTGAACAACGTGGAGGAAACACTGATGTCTACGGATCAACAAGGAGCGCAGCAGCAGTCACTAGAACAGTCGTCCATCGAGTCACCCCAGAGGACTAGATCACCCACCCCGGAAATCAGGACCCCGGGTACGCCCACTCCACAAAATATCACCACCCTAGACTTGATGGCAGGACCTAATCCCATACAAGAGGATCCCCAGCCCACACAGTCACATGGCCATCTACTATTTCCCACTCCCACACCTCCACCAAGAAAGGCCAAAGGCAGACCGCACTCCCCACCCCTATACCACTACCGAGGAGGTCCAGAAGGCAATGGAAGCCACGAAAAATTTGGACATGAACTTACAAACAAGAGAAGGAGGGCGGGTGGGGGGGGGGGGGGTAGCGGGGGGAATAACAATTTTTTAAGGGAGGGGGTGAATGTGGTGATATGTAATAACACCACTAGGTCACCAGGGGGCATCCCAGTGACCTTGTATATAAAGCAGTCCAGAACTACAGTCTAGTCTTCCAGGTTCGTCTTGCAGAGAGACAAGACCTCTTAGAGTATGTATTAGTTTATTAAAGCTGTCTTATACTCACACTGCTGGTGTGGTTATTGTCAGTATATAGAGAAGGGAATTTTCAATGGAATGGGGGAGGAGAAATGATTGCTGCTTAAATCTAAGCAAGAAAGGGGGAAAATGAATATCCAGCCATTTTTTTTTTTCTAAGGAAATTCATGGGAAAGTCCATAAATGTTACATGGTGTACAGCTACCCTTACTACACAATAAAAGGGAAATGGTTAAACTTACCCATTCAATCCAAAATCTTGAGAATGTTGACACTTTGTCTGCACTTGGAGTACTGTGTACGATTCTAGGTTAGAGGAAGGACGTGGAGGCTTTGGAATGGGGTACAGAAAAGAGATTTACCAAGATGTTTCCTGGATTAGCGAATATGAGCTACAATGAGAGATTGCACAAAGTTGAGTTGTTTTCTCTGGAGCGTCAGAGGGCTTATCAGTTTATCTTTTCTTTGGCTTGGCTTCGCGGATGAAGATTTATGGAGGGGGTAAATGTCCACGTCAGCTGCAGGCTCGTTTGTGGCTGACAAGTCCGATGCGGGACAGGCAGACACGGTTGCAGCGGCTGCAGGGGAAAAATGGTTGGTTGGGGTTGGGTGTTGGGTTTTTCCTTCTTTGCCTTTTGTCAGTGAGGTGGGCTCTGCAGTCTTCTTCAAAGGAGGTTGCTGCCCGCCAAACTGTGAGGCGCCAAGATGCACGGTTTGAGGCGATATCAGCCCACTGGCAGTGGTCAATGTGGCAGGCACCAAGAGATTTCTTTAGGCAGTCCTTGTACCTTTTCTTTGGTGCACCTCTGTCACGGTGGCCAGTGGAGAGCTCGCCATATAACACGATCTTGGGAAGGCGATGGTTCTCCATTCTGGAGACGTGACCCACCCAGTGCAGCTGGATCTTCAGCAGCGTGGACTCGATGCTGTCGACCTCTGCCATCTCGAGTACTTCGACGTTAGGGATGAAAGCGCTCCAATGAATGTTGAGGATGGAGCGGAGACAACGCTGGTGGAAGCGTTCTAGGAGCCGTAGGTGATGCCGGTAGAGGACCCATGATTCGGAGCCGAACAGGAGTGTGGGTATGACAAAGGCTCTGTATACGCTTATCTTTGTGAGGTTTTTCAGTTGGTTGTTTTTCCAGACTCTTTTGTGTAGTCTTCCAAAGGCGCTATTTGCCTTGGCGAGTCTGTTGTCTATCTCGTTGATATATATATAGATGTTATAGATTGTTATAGATGGTAGTTAATAACATCATGAGAGACATAGACAGGGTAGGCAGTCAAAATCTTCCTCACAAGGTAAAATATCTCACCTACCAGAGATCATGCATTTAAGATGAGGAGAGGGGAAGTTCATAGGAGATGTGTGGGGCAAGTGAGTGGTGGGTGTCCAGAATGGAAGCAGATGCAATAGTAACATTTAAGAGGCTTCAAGAAAGACACATAGTGGAGGGAATGGAGGAGTATGGATCACATGCAAGTGAGAGAGGTTTTGTTTCACTTGGGCATTGTGTTCAACACTATGCCATTCTAAATTCCAGGTTTATTCGATGTTCTGTTTTTATTTCTTCTTTGCCTTTAGATGTTTATTTTATTTTGTTTAGTGAATTTAAAACTTAACAATGTGTGATCTGCTCACGTCTTCACTCTGCACAAGTGATCCACATCCGTAATTAAATCTTCTGCAATATCGTGTGAGTATTGTTCAAAGCACTGCATATTACAAATCTTTTCCATGGCTACAAATCTCTCAATCTGCATAAAATAAATGTTCCCATGGTAGGTCAGGCTCAGTTAATACAAGTGTATTCTTGTTCCAGCTGATTGTTATCAATTCTTCGTGGCCCAGAGACTACAAATTTCTTGGTCACCTTGATATCAAACTCCAGGCACTGCAGTAAGGGTCACTTCCTGATAGAAGCCTTGATCACGTAACTGCCGAAGAAAGCTGAAATAGACATTGATTTTAAACTGTGCAATACTTTATTCCTCTCCTTATTTATGTCAGTGAATGGATCATGGTTCTGTGGACATCAGTCTGAAAAACAAAAATGAACTTAATGCCCTGAGCAGAGAGCTGTTCTCTTTCTTGTTGGCTCCAATTATAACTGGACTTTTCTTCCCAACCCTGTCTCTCCTCCTTCACTTAATTCCTTGCTAAATCTTCTACTTCTAACAGAGGCCCTCACCAGCTCCTCATTCAAATGGGCTGTTGTGAAGTGATTGTCTGGTAATTGAATGGCTGATTCAGATTTCAGATTTATTTTCAGAGTACATACACAAAGACATATACAGCCCTAATATTCTTTTTCCGGAGGGCAAGGCAGAATTACCACTCATTGGTAGTGCAAAAAAAAAACTGAATACAATGTACATACTGTGCCCTCCATAATGTTTGGGACAAAGATACATTTTTTTCCTTTATTTGTTCCTGTGCTCCACTTTCTAAAATTTTTCATCAAACAATTCACATGTAATTAAAGTCCGTATTCAAGCCTTTATTCAAGGTTATTTGTATACAGTTTGGTTTGACCATGTAGAAATTACAGCATTTTTTACTCCTCCCCACCCCCATTTGGCTTCACAGGTGCTGTGAGTACTCGAGTCTATTTAATTGCTTCATTGGTGCAGGTAGAAGAGAGCTAGGCTTCCTTCTAAGCTTTTAACCACCTTTGGAGTCTGTTGTTGCCATTTTTCAACATGAGGACCAGAGTTGTCCCAATGAAAGTCAAAGAAGCCATTATGAGGGTGAAAAACAAGAATAAAACAGTAAGAGACATCGCCCAAACCTGAGGATGACCAAAATCAACAGTTTGGAACATCATTAAGAAGAGAAGTGGTGTTGATGACAGAAGAATTCTCATCATAATGAAGAAAAATCCCCAAACACCTGTCCGACAGATCAGACACGCTCTTCAGGAGGCAGGTGTGGATGTGGCAATGACAACTGTCCGCAGAAGACTTCATGAACAGAAATACAGAGGGTACATTGGAAGATGCAAATCACTAGTTCATCACAGAAACAAGATGGCCAGGTCACAGTTTGCCAAGAAGTATTTAAAAGAGCCTGCAGAATTCTAGAAAAAGGTCTTGTGGACAGATGAGACCAAGAAGAACATGTATCAGAGTGATGGCAAGAGCAAAGTGTGGAGTTGTAAAGGAACTGCCCAAGATCCAAAGCGCAGCACCTTTGCCATGGTTTGCATCTTGCAGTGTAGCCTCTGTATTTCTGTTCATGAAGTCTTCTGCAGATAGTATCTGCCTTTTGAAGAGTGTGTCTGATCTGTCAGACAGGTGTTTGGGGATTTTTCTTCGTTATGATGAGAATTCTTCTGTCATCAACACCACTTCTCTTCTTAATGATGTTCCAAACTGTTGATTTTGGTCATCCTCAGGTTTGGGCGATGTCTCTTACTGTTTTATTCTTGTTTTTCACCCTCATTACGGCTTCTTTGACTTTCAATGGGACAACTCTGGTCCTCATGTTGAAAAATGGCAACCACAGACTCCAAAGGTGATCATAAGCTTAGAAGGAAGTCTAGCTCTCTTCTACCTGCACCCATGAAGCAATTAAACAGACCCGAGTACTCACAGCACCTGTGAAGCCAAATGTCCCAAACATTATGGTGCCCTGAAATGAGGAGACCATGTGTAAAAAAGTGCTGTAATTTCTACATGGTCAAACAAAATGTACACAAATAACCTTGAATAAAATCTGGAATGTGCACTTTAGTTACCGGTACATGTGAATTGTTTGAGTACAAAGTTAAAACTGTGGAGCACAGTGGCAAATAAAGAAAAAAAAGTGTCTTTGTCTCAAACATTTTGGAGGGCACTATATGTAAACAAATAAAGAAATGTTAACAAACTGCAATACAGAGATTTAAAAAATCAACGTGCAAGAGTCCTTACATGAGTCCCTGATTGAGTTTATTGTTGAGGAGTCTGATGGTGGAGGGGGAGCAGCTGTTTCTGAACCTGATGGTGTGAGTCGTGTGGCCCCTAGACTTCTTTCCTGATGGCAGCAGTGAGAACAAAGCATGTGCTGGGTGGTGAGGGGCTTTGCTGATTGCTGCTGCTCTCTGACTTTGGCGTTCCCTGCAGGTGTAATCAATAGTGGAGAGGGTTTTTCTGTTATGTCCTAGACTGTTTCCACTACCCTTCTACTCAGGGGTATGGTGTTCCCATACCAGACTGTGATGCAGCTGGTCAGCACACTTTCCACCACATATCTATAGAAATTTGCCAGGGTTTCTGGTGTCATACCAAACCTCCGCAAACTCCTGAAGAAGTAGAGGCGCTGACGTGCTTTCTTCACGATGCCATTAGTGCATTAGGACCAGGAAATATACTCTAAGATTATGACTCCCAAGAACTTAAATTTGCTCACTCTCTCCACCTCTGATCCCCCAATGATCACTGGATTGTACACCTCTGGCTTTCTCTTCCTGACGTCAACAATCAGCTCCTTAGTTTTGATGACATTGAGTGCAAGGTTGTTGTTGGAGCACCATTCAGCCAAGTTTTCAATCTCTATCCTATCTGCTGACACTTCACCTCTTATACAACCAACTACCGTGGTATCGTCAGTGAATTTGTAAGATGGTGTAGTTATTCTACCACATTTTTCAACATGAGGACCAGAGTTGTTCCACAGTAATAGGTGTATAGTGAGTAGAGCAGGGGGCTAAGAACACAGCCCTGTGGTGCTCCAGTACTGATGGAGATGTTCTCACCAATCCTCACTGATAGTGGTCTGGAGGTGAGGAAATCCAGGATGCAATTACTGTGATCTGTTCTCTTTCTTGTTGGCTTCAAGTATAACTGGACCTTTCTTCCCAATCCTGTCTCTCCTCCTTCACTTAATTCCTTACCAAATCTTGTACTTCTGACAGAGGACCTCACCAGCTCCTCATTCAAATGGGCTGTTGTGAAGTGACTGTCTGGTAATTGAATGGCTGTTCATCAATGAAAGGCAGCACTTGGTTTTTCACATGAGACGTGGAAATGTGCATTGACCAGTGTTTCTCTTCCAGAATTCCTATGTGCCATGTATTCCATTCTTCCCCATTCCCAATGAAGCCCGCTCCACTAATCTCCCTCTGACAATGAGCTCAGTCCAGGAGGAAGCGTGGATCCTTCTTTTCTGATGCAAAAAGGGACAATCACAAATTTATAGGAAGAAAAAGAGAAAATAAGGAAGACTTTCTGAAAGGTTCTAATCTTGTATGTTTGTTTTGCCTGCTTTTATCTGTACTTGACTACCTGTTCTACCTTTTGAGTTATAATTGCCTTGTAAGAACATAAGAAACAGGAGTAGGCCATTTGGCCTATTGAGCCTGCTTCACCATTTAAATGATCATGGGTGAACTTTTCCCAAAGCCTTTAATTTCCCTACCTTACAAAAACCTACTTATCTGCATTTTAAATATACAGATTCACTAGTCTCTGGGAAAAGCATTCACATCTCGTCTCCATCCTTAACCTACTCCATTGAATTTTGAAGCCATGTACCCTAGTTCTTGTCTCACCTACCAGTGGAAAGAACTTTTCAGCCTCTACCTTAAATTTAATTTTTAAATTTAGACATACAGCATGGTAACAACCTTCCACCCAACGAGCCCATGCCACCCAAATAACCCCAATTAACCTACAACCTGAGATCAAATGCTTGACAGCCAGGGCTAACCAGCATCCATGGTTGGATGCAGAGGTCCGGGCCCTTCTCAGAACTCATGATGCTGCCTTTAGGTCAGGGGACAAAACGACACTAAGAACAGCCAGGCCTGAACTCTCTCGTGCTATCTGGAAGGCAAATCGTGGGTACCTACAGAGGATCCACAGGCAACTGTGCAGCACTGGCAACATGAGGCATATGTGGGAAGGGATCAAGACTATAACAGATCACAAAATAACCTTGGCAGTTAAAGACAATGATGGCCTTGTCTATGCACAGTTTGGTGAGAAGAACAGGATGACACCAAAGAAAGCTTTGTGTCCCCCGATAAAGAGACCCCTACATAACCACGGCCAAGATGATAATAATCCTTCCAAGCTGAACCCACACAAGACAGTGGGACCAGACAAAATATTGAAGGACTGCATAGACCAATTGATGGAGGTCTTTGTGGACATCTTCAACATCTCACTGCAGCATTCCTGCAGGGTTCAAGACAGCCACCATCATCTCGGTACCCAAGAAGGTGACAATAACTGGCCTCAATGACTACCACTCTGTGCTACTGACCTCCACCATTATGAAATGCTTCAAGCATCTAGTGAGGGAACACATCAAAGCACATCTCCCAGAGATGCTGCAGCCATTTCAATTCACTTATGGATGAAACAATTCCACAGGCATTGACAAAGCCCTGTCTCTTCACTCTATCCTGGCCAACCTGCAGAATGATGCCAGGATATTGATCATCGACTTCAGCTCAGCGTTTATAATGATCATTCCCCAGAGACTGGTGGAGAAGCTGTCCTCGCTGGGACTCAACACCCCTCTCCGTAACTGGATCCTGGACTTCCTAACAGAAAGACCACAGTCTGTCTGGGTCAGTAACAGAATATCAAGCACCCGTCACGCTGAGAACTGGCGCACCTCAAGGCTGTGTGATCAGCCCATTCCTGTTCATGAAACTGACCCACGACTGCATCGCCAGATCCAGCTCTAACAGTGTCAGAGTTTTCAGATGACACAACAGTAGTTGGCCTCATCAGCAACAACGATGAGCCGCGCTACAGAGAGGGATGGAAAATATTGTGATATGGTGCGAGAGTAACATGGACAGGCAAAGGAGATGATCGTCGACTTGAAGAGGACCAGGAATGACATCCCTCCACTAAACACAGCTCTGTAGTGGAGAGAATAGAGAGCACCATGTTTCTTGGAGTTCACTTAACTAGTGACCTATCGTGTACACACATCTTCTCACTTGTCAGGAAGGTGCCACAGCGACTGCACTTCCTGAGAAAGACTAAAGTGGGCAAGGCTACCGGCCACCATCTTGTCAACTTCTTCAAGAGCTCCTGGACGGCTGCATCACAGTGTGGGTACGGTCGCTGCAGACAAATGGATTGCAGGTCAATCCACAGGACCATAAGAGTGGCAGAAAGGATCACTGGTCTCCCTCCCCTGTATCGACATGATCTACCAGGATCTTTATATGATGAGAACATGCACGTCATTGAGGACCCCTTCTGCTCCACGCCACAGTATCGTCAGCTACTCCCGTCAGGAAAAATATCCAGGAGTATCAGAACCAGCACCACCAGGCTGAGGAATGGTTTCTTTCCACGGACAGTGAAAAGAACTGCTCACACTAACTAAACAAGGCTCTCATTTTCACAAAACAATATTCATTTATTTGTATGTATGAATACTTGTCCTGCGTATGAATTGTTTGTCTGAATGTGTGTTATGTCTGGTTGTGTGAGTGTGTGTTTTGCACCGAGAACCGGAGAACATTATTTCGTCAGGTTATACTTGTATAATCAGATGACGTATACTTGACTTGACTTGACTATGGCTGTGTGTTTGCGTGTTTTGCAACGAGGACTGGAGAACACTGTTTTGTCAGGTGTAATTGTGCCATCAGCTGAAAATAAACTTGACTCGACTTGACTTGAACCCTCATATGTTATTTTGAAAGGTGGGTGGAAACCGGAGCACCTGGAGGAGACTCACACAGACATGGGGAGAATGTACAAACTTCTTATACATAATGCCAGATTCTAACACTGGCACTGTAATAGCATGGCGCTAACTGCTGCCATCCTTATCTATTCCTTTCATCAATTTACATTTCTGTGATCCCTTCTTAACCTTCTGAATTCCAGCGAATCCAGTCTCAGGTTGACCCCCTCCTCTCTTCAATCAACCTGGTGACCCTTCTGTGCACAGCTTTCAAATCAGTGTCTCTTTCCTCATGTAAGGATGTCAGAGCTTCACACAGTATTCCAGATGTAGCTTCACCAGTACCCTGTACAGGTGCAAGATGGCTTTACTCTGCAGAATATGTCAAACCCATTAATTACTTCAAAATTTGGGCCAATCTACCTTGAAACGTAAAATCCAAGCCAGCCAGGTTAACAAACGTTGATGAAATGGTAATTAAACAGTCAGTTTCCATTCTCTTTTGCATGAATTCTGCATCGATATAAAAATTGTAATTGCTATAACATTCTATGATATATTTTCCTTTTACGTACAAGTATTTGTCTTTGCCGTCAAAACATCTCTCAGTACGGCTGTGCTTAATCTTGTAAATTATGCTTCATGATTATTTTCTAATCGGATTTCTTAGCCTTCCTGAATTAATCTGACATTCAGAAGCACCGCGTAACTGTCAAATAAAAGTTAAAATCAGGCATAGCAGATTGATATCCAATAATTGTGCTGGAGTGCACAGTACACACAACGTAGGCAAGAACAATGTGCTATTTAACCTTGATTTTCTCTTCCAAATGAATTGCCATTTAACAGTCACTGGGTGACATTTACCTTGAAAAGTGATCCTCAGCTGTAATGACCTTTCAGTACTTTTCCCTTCATTTTTAGATTCCTCAAACTCTGCAGTGCTGGATGGCAAAATGGGTTCTATCTATTTTGTTCCATTTCACTTCCCTTTGTGTTGATTCATCATACGGAAAACATAAAATTTGAAAAAAAATTAAATTTAGACATTAAATTTAACAGGCCCTTTCGGCCCACGAGCCCGTGCCACCCAATTACACCCAATTGGCCAACAACCCCTGTATGTTTTGAAGGGTGGGAGGAAACTGGAGCATCTGGAGGAAACCTACGCAGACACGTGGAGAACGTCCAAACTCCTTACAGACAGCGCAGCATTCGAATGCTGGCTCTATAACTCTGTTGCTCGAACTGCTACGCTGATTGTTGCCACCCCTTATGCAGATTGTGCTGCCCAGTCTATTGGCGTGTTGACAGGTGCAGGGGAAGAACTATCACATGATTTGGAAGAGGAAATGAAATTGGAACTAATGAATATAAATGGAAAGAATTAAATATCGGAATTGCCAGGTTGGTCCCTACTCTTATCGATAAAGCATTGGAGCAATCATTGAAGAATCTGGGTCAGGCAGCAACCATGGAAGGCAACAGTCAACATTCTGTGACTAAATCCTTAATCAGGAATTGCATGAAACAATGAGGGGGGGAGGGGAAGGGGTACATGCTGGCAGGTGATTGGTGGATACAAGTTGGAGGGAGTGATGTGGGGAGAATAAAGTAAGACAGTAGTAAGTGCTACTCAAAGTCCTTCCTTTAACCATAGTTCTTTCCATATGGATGCAATAAAGCCATGGATTGTGTCCTACTGCCTGATGGCTCTGTAAAGGCTTGAAATGGGCTTAAAGGAGCTCATGCTGTTTCATATTAAAATCCTGTGACTGTGGGGTCAAAGTCCAAGGGCCTCGAGGTGAGCAGTGGATTGGCGCAGGGCACCAGTAATGGGGAGAAGGAGAGGCGGGGAGACGACCATAAGGACGGTGAGCCTGATGGCAGACCAGTGAGGGGCTCTGCGGCTGAAGATCACACATGGATGATGAGCTGTCGGCGACTTGCAGCACACAAGGTGCTGGCAACTTGATGTCACCAGGCTGCAGGCTGCTAGAGACTAGCTTGTGTGAAATAGGTATTGGAACCGGGATTCGAGAGGGCAAGAAGGGCTCCCAAATGGCCCTGGATGCTGAAGGCTTCCTCATTGAGTAGGAGGCTTGGATCTGATGGTTTGAACTAAACTGAACTGGAGTCTTGTGTCACTCCGGTGGCTGAGGGAGCTCTGGAGGCAAATCCATGAACCCTCGGTGTGATGCGCTGCAGTGCAAACAAACGAGAACAAACTACGAAGGCTGTACTACAGGCTTTAATTAGCTTTAAGGTTTTGTATCCCTTCTGGCTCCATGTGCTGACGTGAGCCTTTATATGGGGCTGGTGATTGGCAGGGAGTAGGAGGAGCCAGTCTCCCAGGTTACCTCCCTGCAGGTACAATGGGCTTCCCCTGCAGTAGACAGTGCGGGAGTGTGGACAGGCGCAGGCAGTCACCGGCAGTCGAGTGGTTGTATCACCACATTCACCCCCTTCTTAAAATGAGTCCCGGGAGGGTGGGGGAGAGAAACAGTGTCCACCACGTCGTTGTGCCGAGTGTCCGCTAGATACAGGGTAGTTGGGAAAGAAAAAAAAACATATTTACAAGTTTACAAACTCAGGCGATCTGGTGGTCACCGTTGCCTCTGGGACCGTCGCAGGACAGGCTCCTGGTCAATGGTTGGTGGAGACGAGGCTGCCTGAAGGTTGGCTGAGTCAGGAGTAGTCGGGGTGACCGGCGGTGCAGGCAAGGGGTGGTGCATGGCAGCGAGGGGGTGTAGGTCTGGGGTGGGTCATGGACAGAGGGGTCCCCACTCTTTTGCTTCTCTTTCTCGGACTGTAAAGGGGCACCGGGCAATGCTAATGTTAATGGCGAATCTTTATCTGCCTTAAGGCAGACTAAAGGCAATGTCATGTAATATTACATTTCTGTGTTACTACATAACAATAAATAGTATCTGATATTTCTGAAAGTTAAAAAAAAAGAGTTAATAACAAATGCATAATGGGATACATATAAAAATACCGTAACTCAAACCATTCTCTATTGAACAGATGCACGAAGGTTAACCCTTGGGAAATGCTTCTCATTTACGAAGAAATGACAGTCCCTGTGTTGCTCAGTGATCCTGTATTTCAGTGGAAATAATGATAGTACACTGTATTATGGAATCTCGGAAATTTATAACACTGAACGAGGCCATTCAACACATTGGTTCCCTACCAACTAAAAACAAACAAAAAGCTATTTATGTCTACTTTCCAGCTGTCAATCTGCAGATGAGTAGGGTATGATGTTTAAATTATTTTCTAGAAGGATAATGATCATCTTCTCAAGAGCTGAGTCCCAGACCATTTTGATCAACTTGTGAACCATCGAGACATGCACGTCACAGAGGGTTAGATGCAGGTAAACAGAACTAGTATGGATAAGAGTAGTGGTTGGAATGGCCATGGTGCCTGTTGTGGTTTTGTACTGTTTGACTTCCTAATCTTTCCATCTCAATAAATTAAATCAACACCTGTTCGCTGTTGTTATTTCTGCTAACGGAAATAGCTCCTTCCTGTAGTTAGGCTGTTTATAATTTAGTCTTCCCTCTTTTGTTCCAAAGAAAACCTCCTTCTTATTAACATTTTCCATCCCATGCAAAATCTCTGAAAGTACTCCTCCAATCATGGCAGCACAGGGGGGCCGGGGGGGGCATTCATTCCATTGAAGCATGCCTGTGTTGAATAGAACTGTACACAGTGTTCGATCTGTGGATCTGTAGCACAAACGTTTTGCTGTTATATGCTACATCCCCACCATTTTTGAGAAGTATACGTTCCTATCCTCATTTTCCCTTATCGCTACTTCCAGAAATCCGTGGACATACACGACAAGATCCTTCCGTTCCTTTGCTTTGTTACTGAGGGTCAATCTTCACCACTACTCCCCCTCCCCCAGTCCATTTTATTCAGTCACCTGCCTACATTTTGCTCATGCCTCATAGAAGATCTCAAGCCTGAAACATTGGTTCTGGATCTTTATCTTTGCCATATAAAGTACATGGTTTGACCTGCTGAGTTTCTCCAGCGTCGTGTTTTTATATTAATCCCACTGTGATTTTGTCTTTGTTTCTTCTTGCTTATCATTAGACTTCCATTTCCCACATCTCCTCACCCACCCCGAGCTTTGGCCAGCAGACTGCCACTTTTCTGCAGCCCACTATTTTCTCCCACGACAGTGAATCCAAAGGGAATGATTTGCCAAATCAGTAAAATCTAAGGAACAGGCTGATTTTGCTCGACAAGAATTTGGGCAAAAAGGGAACGGCCATACCTATGACATGATATGATTGGCTGAAGGAGGGGCAGCTCCTGTTTTGCAGCTGTGCAATTTACCGCGTTTCCAGAGGTCAAACCAGATGTGGAATGATCTGAATCCAGGCTCTGCAAAAGTATTGTACTCTGGCTGACGTCCCATTCTGAATTGCTCAAATTGTACACAGGGCATGATGGAGTCAAGCCCCGAATGGTGATCGACGGCAGCAAGACAATCAACCGATTCACGCAGTTGGAAGCCTACCCCCACCCTGTCCCGGTTCACCGACATGGTCAATAAGATCACCCAGTACAGGGTCTTCTCAACTAAAGTCAGCATATCGCCAACTCCCCCTTCGCCCAGGAGACTGAAAATACATCGCCTTTGAGGCGGATGGTAGACTGTACCACTTCCTCCGGGTGCCCTCCGGAGTCACTAACAGTGTCTCCGTGTTCCAAAGGGAGATGGGTCGGATGGTAGAAAGGCACAAGCTAATGGCCACTTTCCCCTACCTGGACAACGTCATGTCACCATCTGTGGCCATGACCAGCAGGAGCATGATGGCAATCTTGCTAAATGCTTCCACACAGCAGAGTCCCGAATTTGACTTACAACAAAAAATGTGCGTTTAGCACTACTCGCCTGGCTCTCCTTGGATGGCACATGGTGTCATTGCTCCCCGACCCCGACCGCATGTGTCCTCTCATGGAACTCTTGGTCCCATACAATCTCAAGGTGCACAAAAGGTGCCTGGGCTTCTTTTTGTACTATGCCCAGTGGGTGCCTAATTATGCTGATAAAGCCTACCCCTTAGTAAGGTCCACAACCTTCCCCTTATCGGCAGAAGCCCAGGCAGCATTCGACCAAATCAAAGGAGACATCGCCAGAGCCACGATACATGCTGTGGACGAATCCATCCCATTCCAGGTGGAGAGCGATGCCTCCGACCGCACTGGCTGCCACTCTCGACCAGGCAGGCAGGCCAGTGGCATTTTTTTTCCCTGCACCCTCCACAGTCCCAAAACACGACGATCATTGTGGCCGTGCCACTGGCATCACTACCTGGCCAGAAAAAGATTTAACCTGCTGATGGACCAAACCTTCATGTTCAACACCAAACTGCAGAGTAAAATCAAGAATGATAAAAACCTGAGGTGGAGAATCGAACTCTCCACCTATAACTACGATATCCTGTATCGGCCAGGCAAACTCAACGGTCCCCCGGATGCACTATCCCAGGGGACGTGCATCAGAGCGCATCTCGACCATCTCAATTCCCTCCTCTGCCACCCCAGAGTCACGAGACTGTTCCACTTCATAAAAGCTTGGAACTTCCCATACTCCATTGAGGATGTCAGGTCCCTGACCAGACACTGTTGGGTCTGCGTGGAACGTATACTGCAGTTCTTCAGGCCCGACGAGGCACACCTCATCAAGGCCACGCGCCCCTTTGAATGACTCACTGCCGATTTCAAAGGCCCCTGCCCTCGACCAATAGGAACGTCTATTTCCTTAAGGTCATAGACGAGTTCTCCAGATTTCTGTTTGCCATCCCCTGTCCCGTCATGACCTCTGCCACAGTTACCAGGGCACTCCGCAGCATATTCACCCTTTTTGGGTACCTGGACTATATCCATAGTGATTGGGGGTCCTCATTCATGAGCAACAACATGTGGCAGTACCTGTTGACTAGAGGCACAGCCACCAGCTATAACCCCAGGGGAAACAGCTAGGCAGAGCGAGAAAACGCCACCCATTTGGAAGACAATCCTCCAGACCCTTAAGTCAAAAGGCTTGGCGGTGTCCCACTGGCAGGAATTTCTGCTGGAAGCTCTCCATGATATTCGATCCCTCCTATGCACTGCTACAAATATGACCCCACATGAACACATGTTTTCCTTCCCCAGGAGGTCGGCATCTGGAACCACCCTGACTCGCATCTCTGGGACCCGTCCTGCTGAAGGGCCAAAAGCTCTTGCACGCCAACCCTCAATATGCATACGTGCTGACCCTGGCACATGCTGGAGACCCCCTACCCTCCCGCCAACAGTCCAGACCCTAACTACACCCAAACCACTCCCCTCAGGGACTGGGTGCAGATCAATGAAACCCTCCCCAGGCCCCCATACCACACACCCCTAAACCCCTTCCGGCTGCTCCGACCATTATGACTGCCCCACATATGACCAAACCCCACCTCCTTCAGAGACAACCCTACTGCCCCAGCCTCAAGACACACGATCGGCAAAGGAGCCGACCAGTTTACCACCGCCAGAGCTGCGCAGGTCACAGAGGCAGAGGAGACCACCCGACATCTAGGACTTTAACCCAGCAGGGTTTTGTTTTAAAAGAGGGGGTGAATGTGGTGATATGTATACACTGCTGTGTATGAGTGGCTGGCCTGCCCACTGATTACTCGGTCCCCAGTGACTCCTCCCCTTGTGACCTGGCCATAAAGGTCGACTCCCTTCCCCTGTCCTCCATTCGAGAACATGGAATCGGGTCAGCTACAATCTAATGTGTATTAAAGCCTATCATTCACCTCACTTCATCTTTGGTTTTATTGATAGAGCATATCAGCTCTGCCACCCAGCATGAATGTACAGCTGCCGCAAGTGGCTGGCTGGGGGTGGGATGATGACATCATGGTGACATCTTCAGCCCGCAACCCATCTCACTCATCCCCCTCCCTCCATGACCCCCTCAGGGCAGGGCCTGTCAGGGCAGGGAGCCAGCAGGAGCCATCACCTCTTCGGGCTGCTTCAGTCTTCGGGGCCGCTTGTCAGTGCCAGGAGCTTAATACATGGCAGAGCAATGGCCGTCTTCCCTACCCATTATTCCTCACACAGCTGGAACCGTTCTGGGAAACGCAGAGCGTTTCCAGCTGCATGGGGTATTATGGGTAGGGAAGATGGCCATTGCTCTGCCACATATTTACAATGGGTGGCACCATGGCAACAGTTACCCTGCCTACAGCAGCTCCGGACGTCGCACCGAGGTGCTACTCTGCATAAAAGCAGTGCTGGAGCAGCCAAGTTTAAGATTTTTATCCGCCTCGAAGCAGAGGCCCAGCATGAAAATATGAAAACATCTGCAGACAGACCTTTTCTCTCCTTTCCTCACTCAAGCTCCAGCTTAAAATATCTCCATTTTCCCACATCTAATGAAGGGTCTTTGGTTCAAAAAGTAACTGTTTCCTTCCTCACTGATCCTGTCTGACCAGTTGAGTTCTTCTATTTTTTTTGCTTTGCTTTTAGACTTCCAGAATCTCTTTTTTGTTGCCCTGGTTATAAAAAGCAAGTTTGACTTTTAATAAATTCTGTTTTTTAAAACTCTGTTCAACAGTGGATTTGGCGTTGCATCCAATCATTGGACTTGTTTTTGAATTTTGTAGAACTGAGATAAATTGCCTCAATTTGACTGCTGTTCAGAGGCCAATTACTGTAATTGTGATTCTAATTGTATTTTGAATCTGATATTCAAATTAGTTACTCAGATAAAGTGAAAATATAGTTGTCGTTATGGAATTTTAAACATTTTGGTAGACAGGCTTTATCAGAAGAAAGAAACATTATAATTAGCTAAATTGGTATCAAAAAATACACCTGTGTCGGTTTAAACGCATGAATATTTCGCATCACATTATAAGTAGTTAATAAAAAGACAGGCTTAATGGGGAGGAAGAACTGTTGGGGGAGAGGGGTGAGAAAAGCTAAAATGAAGGAGTCTTTTTCTGTGCTGGAATATTTATCCTGTGGTTCTATGGAAGGCCAAAGATGGCTTGACTTTGGCAGTTTGATGTTGTGGTGATTTTAAATTAAAATTTTTAAAATTTAGGCATTCGGCACGGTCTTAGGCCCTTTCGGCATGGGAGCCCGTTGCCCAAGTACACCCAATTGACCTTCAGCCCTGGTAGGTTTTTTTTTGAAAGGTCAAAGGAAATTGGAGCCCTCAAGGAAAACCCACACAGACACGGGGAGAAGGTACAAACTCCTTACAGAAGATGCCAAATTTGAATCCTGGTCACTGGCGCTGCAATAGCATGACACTGACTGCCACGCTAACCATGCTGCCCAGTTAACATTAACTTCACAATGTTGACTGGGACTCCTTTAGTGCCAGATACTTTGATGAGGCAGGATTTGTTTTGTTTATCCAGGAGTGTATCTTGTAGATAGTCCAAACAGGGACCTTGTACTGGGTAAAGAGTCTGTCCAGATGAATGGTGCTCCTTTGCTGATCATAATTCTGCAAGTTTAAAAGTAGTTAATGGATAAGGACATCAGATAAAAGTGCTGAATTGGGGAAGGCTAATTAGTTCAAGGTCAGGGTGGTTGTCACACGTAACAAGATGCAGAGATACGGGCTCTTTTGCATGCAGACTAGTTAGACACCTCATATACTATAGATCAACACGTGGAATGCAGTGTTACAAAGAGATATGGAGCAAAGGCTGCATAATTTTACTAGATTGAGATTCATTCAAGAGTGATAACTGCAAGAAAGAAACTGGTGCGAGGTCTATAGTCGAGAATCTTCTGCCTGTGGGATGGGGAATGGGAGGAGTCTTTCATTATGTCAGCTGCTTTTCCAAGTTATCAACGGAGGGGTGGGGGTTACTGAGATGGCCTGAGCCACGTTAACAACCCTCTCCAGTTTCTTGGGGCCTTGTCTGGAGCGATTCCCGCACCACACAGAGGTACACCCTAATATAATGCTTTCAGTGATGCCCCTATTATATGTGGTATCGGAGCCCAACCTGGGTCCAATGTGAATATCTATATAGTTGTTTAGTATTATAGCAATTGAATATCATTTGACGATCTCCCCTGTTTGTCTCCTGTGTGTTCAGTAAAGTTACCTGTGAATGTAACACGTGTGTCCAGACTCATCTGTCTGTGAACCCACCGAACCTGTTACCCTTCCAAACACAACAGTGTCTGTAGAGGTTGATCATGAGAAATTCCAAATTTCCTCAGGCTTCTGGATATTTGAAAGATAAGTTTTTTAAACACAGAGAGTGATGGTGCTTTGAACATGGTGCCAGGGGAGGGAGTGGAAGAGATCAGTTTAAGAGGTATTTAGACAGGCATATGAGGAGACTGTGTATAGAGTGGTAGAGACCATATGCAGGCAGATAGAATGAGTTGAAGTGGCATCAATGTTGCCACAGAGATGGTGGACTGCAGAGCATGATCCTGTGCTGTAATGATGTACATTGTATTTACTGTGGATGAGGAAGGGGATCGGTAGAGAGTACAGATTGGGTGAGAGGATTATGAGCTCAGCCATTTGAAGGAGGATGTATTGGAGGAAGATATCTTGAGAGGAGAGAGGGCAGAAGACACATTCCACCGGGTTCAGGAACAGTTACGACCCTCCTCCAAAAGACTCCGAAACAAAAAAAAACTCATTTACAGCCTTTTACCTTGCACATTATATATCATTGAATATTTATTTTCAGAATTGCACATTCAGTTTGTTAGCACCTCCATCTTTGTTTACAATTCTCCCTTTTGTCTATGTATCTTCTCCTGAGTACAGCATTCTGTGATGTCTCAACCTTTTGGAAGGTACTCTGATCGAGTACACAGCATTCTGGAGGGGGAGGGTGAGAAGCCAGATGTCGTGGTCCATGTGGGGA